>NW_021703773.1:1600005-1753325 GCF_005190385.1 Monodon monoceros | reverse complement strand
CCTCCCACTGGTCCACCGCTCTACTGCCCATCCGTGTGGGCTCCTCCCACTGGTCCACCGCTCTACTGCCCATCCGTGTGGGCTCCTAGCACTGGTCCACCGTTCTACTGCTCATCCGTAGATTGCTCTGTCTCCTGTTTCTCTCATAGCTGCTATGTATTTTCATAACTCTTCTCACCTGACTGACCCCACCACACCTCTCCTGTGCTTCAGTCTCAGTAGATGACATTGTCTCCTGCATTGAGGAACAAGGCCATGACCTATGGACCCTCCATGTGCTGTGTCTCCTGCATTCGCGCCCATCTTTTCTCTTTTGCTTCTAGAGTGCAGACCTGTTACTCGTCCTCCTGTCCAGTGCTAATTCCTTCAATGCTCTGGGTCTCAACCCTTCTTGCTTCTGCGGGGACTGTGCTACATCAGTTATCATTTCCCTTCACATTTGAATCTGCCTCCTTAGCATACATTTATATGTTTCTGTCCCTCTTATCTTAGAAAAAGTGAGAGACCTATTATTCTCTCCTTCCCTCCAGAACAAATTTAGATTACACAAGGTAAAGTTTACATTCTTTCCTTAACCCACTAAAATTCACCACCGCCTGCCCCACTGCTCCACCAAAACAGCTGTTCCTCTGGTCACTAATAACAGCCTAATTGCCAAATTATTTGGACAGTGTACAATTTATTTTGCTTTTGTGCTACATGTGACTCTGTTGGCTACCCCCTCCTACTTGCATTCCTTAAATTTTATAATGTTGTCTATTATAAATTTTGCTGTAATTTTGGTCATACTTTTGAACCTGCACGAAAAACTAAGCTGGACTCACCTTTGGTCTTATAATTTCATTAGAACGTGTTACTTCCTGGCAATCCGCTTGGTTTAGCACTGCCTACAGCAGCTTTACCATTGCGGATGTGTGTGTGATTTCTGGTTTCCCATCTCATTCTAGACATTCTTCTGATAAAGTGTCTAAACTAGAAGGCCAAGTGGAATCATATAAAAAGAAGCTAGAAGATCTTGGTGATTTGAGGCGTCAGGTTAAACTCTTAGAAGAGAAGAATACTATGTATATGCAGAACACAGTTAGCCTAGAGGAGGAGCTGAGAAAAGCCAACGCGGCTCGAAGTCAACTCGAGACGTATAAGAGACAGGTAAGGAGAGCAGCACAATTTCTTAACGCCGTTTCCAGCTGAGCTCTCCAGTGTAACGCTGGCTTATCAGAGTCCACTGACTTGTTTTCATGGTATTCGGTTTTTCACCTATGAAACTTAGTTCTTATCCAGGGCTTATTGGTTGGTCTATAGCAGATCCTTTTATTATTTGTTATTTTTAATTTATTGTGTAATACTTGAGAAATACACAAAAGTAAAAATACAATAAGTATCCATGCTTAATAAACAAAACACTCTCCCCCTCCTCATTGCAGTAACCACTAGCCTATTTTGTGGGCTTTGTGCCTATGCATCTCTTTATTCTTCCCTGTACATACACACACACATACATATATGTGTGTGTGTATCCCTAAAAACTTATAACACTTTTGACATTTCAAAACTTTATATAATGATATAGTGAAAGTTCTCTTCTGCGATTTGCTTTTGCTCAGTGGTATTTGTGAGATTTGTTTTGTTGATAGTTGTAGCTTTATCCCATTCACTTGTACCAATCTGTAGTATCCTGTTGAGTGACAATACCACATTTATCCATTTTTCTGGAGAAGGACATATAGGATGTTTTGTCTTTTTCTTTAATATTGCAAGAAAGGCCACTGTGAATAGTACTGAATACCCTCTTCGATACATGTGTGGAAGTTTTACAACTATGTGGAATATCTTCCTTAGAGAGCCTTCATTTAATTAGATATTGCCAAATGTCCTCCACTGTGATTTTATTACCAGCAGGCAGTTTGTATGAATTCTTGTTGCTCCACATCATCACCAACACATAGTATTATCAGATTCGAAATTTTGCCAGTTGAAGGATGTATTTGAAATGATGTCTCCTTATGATTATACTTTGCGTTACCCTAACTGCAAATATATTTACTGATCACATTTCTTTTGTGAATTGCCTACTTTTATCTTTTATTCATTTTTAAAGTTGGATTATTTCTTTTATTGATTCTAAAAGTTCTTTATTTGTTCCTGGTATTAATCTTTTGTCACATGTTGCCTTTATTTCCTAGCAGTCTGTGACCTGTCCTTTTACTTTTTTTGAGATTGATAATTTTAACATGATGAACTTTAAATACCTTTTTCTTTATGATTTGTGCTTTTTATAAAAAAATTTTATTGGAGTATAGTTGATTTACAGTGTTTTGTTAGTTTCAGGTGTATGATTTGTGCTTTTTATGTCTCAGTTAAGAAGTCATTTCCTATATAAAGATGTAACACTAATCTGTTTTCTTTACAGAGGTTTAAAGTTTGTTTTGTACATTTAGGTCTTTAATCCACAAGAAATTGATTTTCATATAGGGTGTGAGGTAGGGATCCATTTGATATTTTTTGTCTTTGTGGACAACCAGTCAACCTAGCAGCTTTTATTTAATAATCAGTCTCTTCTGCGGTGCCCTACAATTCTACCTTATCATATATCTAAAGTTACCATGTTACATGTGGGTTTGTTTATGGCGATCTCTTCTGTTTCATTGGTCTGTTTGTCTACTCTAACACCAAAACACTCTCTTATCATCTATAGATCTTTAGTAATTTTGATATTTGGGTAGTACAGATACCCGCACTCTGTTCTTTTTCAAAATTGTTTGTCTATTCTTGGACCTTTCCGTTCCCTTTAAACCCCAAATCTTTGGAAATTGGAATTACATTGAATCTGTTGATCAGTTTAGGGAGAATTGACATCTTTATGACAGTAAATGTTCCTATCAATGAATATAGTATCTTTCCATTTATTTAGATCTTCAGTGTCTTTCAATTAAGTTTTATAATTTTCTTATAAATATCATGCACATATTATATTATAGTTACTCTTAGTACTTTATGTATTTGGTTGCTTTTGTAAATGCAGTTAGAAAAAGAAAAGATACCATTTTCAATGTGTTGCTCATTTATGTGATTAAATTGGTTTTTATATGTTGATTTTACAATCTTGCCAAATTCCCATATTATTTCTAATAATGTCTATTAGTTCTTTTGGCAGAAGTCATATTTTGTACAAATAAAAGCCATTTTGTTTCTTTCTATGGCATACCCTTTTTTTCTTCTTAATCAACACGGCTGACCTTTAGTACAGCCTTTAATAGAAGCAATAATAATAGGCAACCATTTCTTGTTGATTTCATACACAGTGCTTTAAATGTTTTACCAGTATATTGTAAGGATTGCTATAGGTTTTGTAGCCACCTTTCATTAGGATAACAAAATTTCATTGTATTCCTAATTTGCACAGGTGTTTATCTTAAATGGATGTTGAATTTAATCAGCTACACCTATTGAGAGACTCCTATGCTGCTTCTTCTTTCTATTAATCTGATGAATCATATTAATGGATTTCTATGTTTAAACCATCCTTGCATTCCTGAGATAAACTTAGTTCAGTCATAGCAGATTTATTTGTGGTTTCACATAGTTAAATTTGCTTTGTTCATTTTACTTGGAATATTTTGCCTCTATGATTTGTCTACTTAAAGTTTTCTATCTCGTGCTTTCCTTGCCTTCTGATTTTGGCATCAAAATTGTACTAGCTTACGGGCTTCCCTGGTGGCACAATGGTTGAGAGTCCACCTGCCGATGCAGGGGACACGGGTTCGTGCCCTGGTCTGGGAAGAGCCCACATGCCGCAGAGCGGCTACGCCCGTGAGCCATGGCCGCTGAGCCTGCGCGTCCAGAGCCTGTGCTCCGCAACTGGAGAGGCCACAACAGTGAGAGGCCCACGTACCGCAAAAAAAAAAAAAAAAAATTGTACTAGCTTAATATAATAAATTAGATAAGTTTTAGTAGAGCAACCCTGTACACCATGAATGTCTGGCAAGTTTTTTTTGGTGAATACATTTTTTCCCAACATTTCATTATGAAAATTTTCAACATATAACAAAGTTGGACTGAGAAATTACCAAAAATAAATGTAGCCCAAAGAAACTATAAATGTGATTAAAGGGTATAAAATTAAAATAAGAAATGATTTAATTAGAGTTCCAGAGGAAAGAATGGAAAGAATTGTAGGACATTATTTGAAGGAAAGAATGGCTGAATATTTTTCAGAATTGATGAAGGGCATCAGATTTAGTATTAACAGTGAATTACAAACAGAATAAATAAAAAAGAAATCTGCACTTACAATTACTGTAGTGAAATTGTGTAATACACTAATTCTCTATCTGTTTCTGATCTGGAGCTTAATATATTTTATTTTTCAGTATAATATTTTTCTTTCTGCAGTTTCTCTTTGGGTGCTCTTTCAAACCTGCTTGATCATATTTGGTGGTCTTTTATTCCTTTTATAATTTAGATTTCTTTATGTATTAAACCTAGTATTTTATGTCTGGTAACTCCAATTTGAAATCCTTAGAGGTCTTATTCTACTATTTTATTGTTGTTAGTGCTGTTAATGTTTTTCTGCTGATTGTTGTTCGTAGTGTGTTATTTCTTTAAGACTTTTGTAATTTTAGATTTTGCTCTGTCATTTGGCTCATCTTTACCTTTGGGAATACTGGGGACCTGGTTGAGGTTGTGTTCCTCCAGACAATGTATGTTTTTCTTATGCCAGATTTTCCACAGCATTACCAATCAGGACGACTTTAAATTAATTGCTTGGCTTAGGATTTGCCAGACAAGGCATGTGGTAAAAATTCAAGCATAAATCCGTGCATTTGCAGGTAACACATTTTCAAGTTACACTTTTTAAAGCCCAGAACACTCACTTTAAGATGGGCAAGTTTCCTTATTGATTTTGCCAGCTGATGGATTTTTTTTCCTAACCTACCTGTTTACTGACTCACCACCTTTTATTAGAGTCCAAGGTAGTTTAACAGCAGCCTGTCTCCCGATAGTTTTAAAGGCCTGGGTTCCTGGTATTGCCAGGTGGCATCTCACACTGCCCATAGCATCCTCACAAACTTCCTGCTCCACTTTTAACCCCTGAGGATTTCCCTTACTTTGTTATAAGCCTAGCAATGCAGTTGTATTCTTTTCCCCTAGCATTTCTTTTGCTTCATGCTAAAAGGGTTTCCAGACTGCAGTTTCCTGTGTTACAGGAAGTGGAAGTCCTGTAGGTTTTCATAGTTTTGAACATTTGTTCCTCTGGATGATCTGGTTTTAGAACCCATAGTATCTGGGCAGATTTTTGTACCTGGTTCTCTCCATTGGGTTAGGCTCCTGTATCATGTGTATTTTTTTGAGTATTTTTGGGGGAGAGAATTTTCATAGATCTGTAGAAGAAAATAATAATAATTTCTAATGTTTCAAATTATAAAAATTAATGGTACCTTTCTATACAGGTAGTAGAATTGCAAAATAGATTATCTGAAGAATCGAAGAAAGCAGATAAATTAGATTTTGAATATAAGCGGCTAAAAGAAAAAGTTGACAGCCTTCAAAAAGAAAAGGATGTGAGTATATGTATTAGGTATTTTGGTTTTGAGCAGTGCTGAGATTAAGAAAATGATATTTAATTCATGTTTTTGCCTACATTAATTTCTTCTTCTATTTATAAATTTGAGATTTTTTTTAAATTATAGAAGATTTACATTTGTGTTTCAGAACTAGATCTAAAATAAAAGATTGCTATTCTAATTTCTTTTTTATATATTTAACTTTTCTATCACTGTTGCTTCTTTTCCTTCATCTTGCTTGTGACTTTCTAGAAATTTATGTAGCTTTTCTGTTTTCTGTATGAAGACACAATTCTTTTTGTTATTGTTCAGGATATTTTGAAGCTTTTAAAAATATTTTTACTTTGTCGTGATTTATGAATATACATGATTTATGAATATTTCAGCATATTTTGAAGCTTTTTCAAATACTTTTACTTTGTCGTGACTTATGTTGTTTGATCTTTTATGTTTCATGAAAAGAAAGTTATTTACATAATAAGGTACTCATTGTTAAAGGATGGAGTGGGTGGTTTTGTTTCTTATGATTAACTGGGTAGGATCCTGCCTTGCACGCAGTAGATACTCAATATTGTTAAACGGGAAAAGAATCGTGTAATCGTTCCCTTCTGTGATCTTTCTGTAGAAGGTCAAAAGGTGTAACATGTCCATGTTCACCACTGTTTATCATTCTGTTAGGTAAGGCAAAGACCACTGATGAGTAAACTCATAAAGCTTGAAGCTAACTTTCCTCATTCTTAATGTCCCTCCAGAGGTTAAGAACAGAAAGGGATTCTCTGAAGGAAACCATCGAAGAGCTTCGTTGTGTTCAGGCTCAAGAAGGGCAACTCACAACTCAAGGTAACAACATTTCAGTAGCCCAAGCAAGGTTACTTATTTCTGATAGTATCAGGAAAAATATTAGATCCATTTTAAGATGATTGCGCCAAAGACGAGAACTTGAATTTGGTAAAGAGGCCATGAGATTGATACAGATTTTGAACTGTTACCCAGATTTTATGACTGTAGTTACGGGACTGGATTTACTTGCCTACTTTTTAATTTTAATTAAATTTAAATGTTTGGGTTTTATTAAATCAAAAGCATAAACAGTTGTTAAATCATCTCTGTTAATAATACACCTGAAAAGTTTTTAGTGACCTCTTTAGAAGTGTATCAGACTTTATACATCAGTGAGTTTTCTCGGCTGAGATGTGAGGTGGGTATCAATTCACTAAGGGACTTAACGTCCAAAGTAGAAACCTTCTCCTTCTCACAGGAAAGGAGCAGCACTTAGGTGAGGGTTTACCTTCTACCACTCGAGGGATGCAGGACCTGGTTTCTGACTTACAGAGCTTCACCCTCTGTTCACTCCCACTCCGACTACCAACCCTTGGCTTTTCAGTTACCTGAGACTAGAATTCTTCTTTTCCTCTGACTACAGCCTCCTTTTCCCCTCCTCACTCCTTCTACCAAACCTGCTCATCTGCTCCATCCACCTTCAGCCCCCTCTGTAGTCTCTGCTGATCGTCTACTGATCACCACCTTTTCCAGCTCGCCCAGCCTGCATACCAGCCCTTTCAACTGTGTTCTCATCACCACTGTCTTTCCTTATCCTCTTGACTTATTTCAAGCCCTAATTAGTTTTATTCTGTACTCCAGATTACCAAGGCCAGCTAAAAAAAATTATGTATCTTTCTGGTTTTTTCCTTTTCTTTTTTGTTTACTGAGGTATAATTGACATATAATATTATACTCTTAGTTTCACATGTACAATATGATTCGATATTTGTATGTATTGCAAAATGGTCACTATAGTAAGTCTAGTTAGCTAACATCTGTCCCCATACATAGTTGAAAAACATTTTTTTCTTGTGATAACTTTTAAGATCTACTCTCTTAGTGACTTTCAAATATACAATACTGTATTATTATGTACACCATGCTATACATTACGTCCACGTGACTTATTTATTTTATACCTGGAAGTTCGGACCTTTTGACCCCCTTCACCCATTTAGCCCAGCCCCACACCCCAGCTCTCTTCTCCATAGCGGCTGCACCGATTTACGTTCTCATCAGCTGGGCGCAAGGGCTCCCTTTTCTCCACATACTCACCAACACTTGTTACTTCTGGTCTCTTTAATAATAGCTGTTCTAACAAGTGTGAGGTGATAGCTCATTGTGGTTTTGATCTGTGTTTCCCTGGTGATTAGTGATATTGAGCCTTTTTCATGTACCTGTTGGCTATTTATATGTCTTCTTTGGGAAAATGTCTATTCAGATCCTTTGCCCATTTTTTAATTGGATTGTTTGGGTTGTTTTGCTATTGAGATATATGAGTTCTTTATATATTTTGGATATTAACCCCTGATCAGATAACTGACTTGCAAATATTTTCTTCCATTTGGTAAGTTGCCTTTTCATTTTTTTCATGGTTTCCTGTGCTGTGCAGAAGCTTTTTAGTTTGATGTAGTTCCACTTGTTTATTTTTGCTTTTGAGAAAATTATACATCTTTCTTGACTGTCCTCACCAAAAGACAAATTATTTCTGATCATAATTGGATCCTTGTTGCTGCTTGGTAGTCCTTTCATGTATCTCTAGTCAATTCTACATGAGTTTTCCCAAAATTTTGAGAATCTAGCCTTGAACCTTAATGCTTTAATTCTTAGGTCCTGTATCATCAAGAAAAGGGAGGCCATCTTATGTAAGCTTTCACATGTTTCTTTATTACCTTTAAACCTTATTCATGTATATATCCTTTTTTTCTTTTAATATTTATTTATTTGGTTGCACCAGGTCTTAGTGGCAGCAGGCAGGCTCCTTAATTGTGGCATGCAAACTCTTAGTTGTGGCATGCATGTGGGATCTAGTTCCTTGGCCAGGGATCAAACGCGGACCCCCTGCATTGGGAGCACAGAGTCTTAACCACTGTGCCACCAGGGAAGTCCCTCATGTATATATCCTTGAGCTAGCATTTTTGCTCTGAAAATTTACCCTATGAACTAAAACATCATTTATAATAGTGAAATTTAGAACCAACATAAAAGTTCAGCAGTACAGGAATGGCATTCTCATTCAACTGTAGACTTTAGAGCCATTAAAAAGAATGAAGTATATCTTATATATGCCTGCCGTGGAGGGCTGGGTATGTTATATCATTAAGTTGAAAAAGTAGGTGGCACCATTCATGATAAACATTCTTTTTTCAAAAATTTTTTTTAATTGAAGTATGGTTAATTTACAATGTTGTGTTAGTTTCTGGTGGACAGCAAAGTGATTCATTTATACATTTATGTATATTCTCTTTTGTATTCTTTTCCATTATGGTTTATTACAAGATATTGAATGTACTTCCCTGTGCTATACAGCAGGACCTTGTTGTTTATCTGTTTTATACACAGTAGCTTGCATCTGCCAATCCCAAACTCCTAATTTATCACCGCCCCCCACTCTCCCCTTTGTTAACCATAAGTTCATTCTCTAAGTCTGTAAGTCTGTTTCTGTTTTGTAAATGTCATGATAAACACTCTTAGCAATCTAGGAATAGAAGGAAACTTCTACAGCCTAGTAAAGGACGTCTATGAAAACCCTACAGCTGACCTCATACTTAATGATGAAAGACTAAATGCTTTTCCCTAAGATCAGGAACAAGGCAAGGCTGTTCAGTCTTGCCACTTCTATTCAACATGGAGGTTCTAGCCAGCGCAGTCAGGCAAGAAAAAGAAATAAAGGGCATCCAGAAAGGAAAAGAGGATGTAAAAAATCATAGATCTGATAAATGAGTTCAGCAAGGTCTCAATATACAAGATCAGTATAAAATTCCAATTATATTTCTATGTACTACTAGTATACAATCTGAAAATGAAATTATAATAGTATGATAAAGAATAAGCTGCTTAGAGATAGGTTTAACAAAGAAATGCAAGATTTCTACACTGAAAACTATGAATCATTACTAAGATAAATTAAAGATCTAAATAAATGTAAAGACATTCCACATTCAGATGTTGGAAAAAGCACTGTAGTTAAGACTACAGTTCTCTTCATATTGGTCTAAAGATTCAATGCAATCCCAATCAAATTCTCAGCAGACTTTTTTGTAGAAATTGACAAGCTGATTCTACACTTTATATAAAAAAACGAAGGAGCCACTATATAACCAAAACAATAATCTTAAAAAATAAAAAATTGGAGAACTTACACATTCTGATTTCAAAAGTTACTGTAAAACGACTGTAATTGAACAGCATGAAACTCACATATGGAAAGACATAGAGATCAGTGTAGTATATACCACATTAATAGAATGAAGGGGAAAAAAACCACATGATCATCTCAACTGATGCAGAAAAGGCAACTGACAAAATCCAACACCTTTCATCATAAAAAACTCAATAAACTAGGAGGAGAACTAGAAAGGAAATTTCTACAACTTGATAAAGGCCATATGAAAAACCCACAGCTAACTTCATACACAGTGGTGAAAGACCGAAAGCTTTTCCTCTAAGATCAGGAATAAGACAATGATGCCTGCGACCAGCACTTCTATACTTCTGTTCAATGTAGTATAGGGTCTTCTAGCCAGAGCAATTAGACAAAGAAAAAAAAATCTAAATTGGAAAGGAAGTACTAAAATCATCTCTGTTTGCAGATGACGTGATCTTATCTGTTGAAACCCTTTAAAAATTACACACACACACACACACACACAAAGCTCTGAGAACTAATAAAATGAATTCAGCAAATTTACAGGATATAAAATCAACCCACCAAAATGAGTTACGTTTCTATACACTAACAATGAACAATATGAAAAGTAAATTAAGAAAACAATTCCATTTACAATAGGATTAAAAAGAATAAAATACTTGGGAATAAATCTAACCAGGGAGACACTTGTACCTTGAAAACTACAAAGCACTGCTGAAAGAAATTAAAGAAAACCTAAATGGGAAGATATCGCATGTTCATTTAAGGCTTAATATTGTTAAGATGACAGTACTACCAAAAACAATCTACAGGCGGCTTCCCTGGTGGCACAGTGGTTAAGAATCCGCCTGCCAATGCAGGGGACACGGGTTCGAGCCCTGGTCTGGGAAGATCCCATGTTCCGCGGAGCAAGTAAGCCCGTGAGCCACAACTACTGAGCCTGCGCTCTAGAGCCTGTGAGCCACAACTACTGAAGCCTGTGCGTCTAGAGCCCATGCTCTGCAACAAGAAAAGCTACCGAAATGAGAAGCCCACGCACCGCAACCAAGAGTAGCCCCCGCTCACCACAACTAGAGAAAGCCTGAGCGCAGCAATGAAGACCCAACACAGCCAAAAATAAATAACATAAATAAATTTATATTAAAAAAACCCTACAGATTCAGTGCAGTCCTTATCAAAATACCAACAGCATTTTTTGCAGAAATAGAAAAACCCAGACTAAAATTTATATGGAATCTCAAGGGATCCCGAATAGCCAAAACAATCTTGAAAAAGAAAAAAAAAAATAGCTTGAGCGCTCATACTTCCTGATTTCAAAACTTAGTATAAAGTTAGAGTAATCAAAACAGTATGTATAGGTATAAGGACAGATATATAGACCAATGGAGTAGAATAGAGAGCCTAGAAATAAACCCTCACATATGCAATAAATTGATTTTCAACGAGAGTGTCAAGACCACTTAGTGGGGGAAAGGAAAGTCTTTCAAACAGATTGTGCTGGGAAAACTGTATGTCCACATCCAAAAGCATGAAGTTGGACCCTTACACCATATACAAAAAAGGAACTCAAAATGGATCAGAGACCTAAATGTAAGAGCTAAAGCTATAAAATTTTAAAAAAACATAGAGGAAAATCATCATGATGTTGGATTTGGCAGTGATTCCTTGGAATTGATACCAAAAGCACAGGCAACAAAAATAATGGGTAAATTGGACTTCAACAAAATTAAAAACTTTTGTGTTTCAAAGAACACTTATCAACATAGTGAAAAGGCAACCCACAAGATGGGAGAAAATATCTGCGAATCATTTATCTGATAGATGACTGATGTCAAGAGTGTGTAAAGAACTTCTACAATTCAACAACAAAAAGAAACTGCAGAAGTCCTTTGCAGTTCACAGACAAGCAAAGGACTTGAATAGACATTTCTCCAAAGAAGATATACAGATGGCCAGTAAGCACATGAAACAGTGCTCAACATCATTAGTCATTAGAGAAATGCAAAGCAAAACCACAGTGAGATACCACTTCACACCCATTAGGATGGCTACTATCAAAAAAGAAGAAAGATAGGAAAGTGACAAGTGTTGGTGAGGGTGTGGAGAAGTCGGAGCCCTCCTGCCTTGCTGGTGGGAACGTAAAATGGGTCAGCCACTGCGGAAGAGTTTGGTGGTTCTTTAAAAAGTTACCATATGATCCAGAAATTCCATTCCTAAGTGTATATACAAAAGAATCAAAGCAAGGACTCAACCACATCCTGGTATACCAATGTTCATAGCAGCATTATTCACAATAGCCAAAAGGTGGGAACAACCCATGTGTCCATAGACAGATACATGGATACAGAAAATGTGATATGTATGTATAATGGGATATTATTTGGCCATATAAAGAGATGAAGTTGTGATAAATGGTGCAACATAGATGAATATTGAAAACATTATGTTAGGTGAAGTGAGCCAGACACAAAAGGACAAATATTGGTGTGAGGTGTCTAGGATGGGCAAATTCATTTAGCCAGACAGAAATTGGAATTAAAGTTACGAGGAGCTGAGGGAGAAAGTAATGGGGAGTTACTGCTTAATGGTTCCAGAATTTACGTTTTGAGTGATGAAAGAGTTTGGGAATAGATAGTAGTGATGGTTCCACAACATAGTGCCTTAGCGCCAACATGGGACTTAGTGCCACTCAGTTGTACCCTTAAAAAGTGTTAAAATGATATAATAATAATGTTGTAAGGCAATCATGTAAGGCAACTGTGACATGGTTTTTTACTTGAATTAAAGATTTTAGCTGTTAAAATTAATGCTCAAAGTAGGAGTTCATATAGGAACTAAAGGAGGTAGCTGTGCCCTCTCTTAACCTTGCACCCATGATTGTTTGTTTACAGGGTTAATGCCTCTGGGAAGTCAGGAATCTTCAGATAGTCTGGCAGCAGAGATCGTCACACCTGAAATCAGGTAAGGAGATGGTGAAGGTCACAGCCACACTGCACACTATTCTTGGAGAAAATGTACTCCTCTGTAATAGCGATAAAGAAAAGGAACTGGTCCTCTATATTACAGAGGAGTACATGTTAGCAATAAAGAAAAGGAACTGGTCCTTTATAAAACTTTCAACACGAACTTGAGGTTAGATGTCCATGATTTCAGCGTGTTAGGGGCTTTCTTCAGCTGTCCCCACAGAGACTTGATTTCTCTCTTTGGGAGGACAGCGTCTCACCATACTCAGTAAACTAATATATCTGTGCTTGGGCATCCTCAGCAGACATTTAGCAGTGAAACCACATGGCCCAAAGACAAAGGTTCTGCTTAGCCACCAGCCTGCAAAATAATTAGTCTCGGGCTTCCCTGGTGGCGCAGTGGTTGAGAGTCCCCCTGCCGATGCAGGGGACACGGGTTCGTGCCCCGGTCCGGGAGGATCCCGCATGCCGCGGAGCGTCTGGGCCCGTGAGCCATGGCCGCTGAGCCTGTGCGTCCGGAGCCACAACAGTGAGAGGCCCGCGTACGGCAAAAAAAAAAAAAAAAAATTAGTCTCTAAGATTTATTACTCAAGTACAGGGAATGGTCTGGGAAAGACAGAACGCACAGACAGGAGGAAGCATCTCCTCATCTCTACAGTACTCTTCCCTCAGTAGTACCTTACATTTGTATTTAGTCATAGCATTTTAAATATTCCATTTATTTCAATATATGCCTGGCTTTATGTTTAAGAATGAAAAATTGATAGGGAGGCACCAGCGGTCCATCAGAAGGTGAATGAGTAATCCTGAATATTGCTTTTACCTTGTTCGGGCTAATTTGCCCACTTTTTAAATTGACACTAGCCTTGATTCTTCATAACATCCTTGGAGGTATTAACTAAAATAATGGTTGTGTAAAAGTTTTATAAACTGTGAAAGTTGCAATAGGCATTGAAATACTTATTGAATAAATGAAGACAAAGTTTTTTGTTGTTGGCATTTGTTTAAGAAGGACAGACAAAAGGTGTATAATGGAACACCAATTCTGGAAGCATCTTGTATACCTTTTACTTTTCTGCCATCTGACATGGTACTTTATTATTGGACCAATAAAGTTTGTTGAATGAATAAATACACTTATTTTTATGAATATTTATAAATAAATGGTTATGTCCAAAAAACAAATTTTAAGGAAGCTTATAGGTAATGCAGTTAGATTTTTAAGTTCTGAGACAAAAGAACAATGATAAAAATTCAACAAATAAAATGGTTTTTATTGAGTATTACTCAATACAAATTAAAATATTCTCTGTGGGGCTTCCCTGGTGGCACAGTGGTTGAGAGTCTGCCTGCCGATGCAGGGGACACGGGTTCGTGCCCCAGTCCGGGAAGATCCCACATGCCGCGGAGCGGCTGGGCCCATGAGCCATGGCCACTGAGCCTGCGCATCCAGAGCCTGTGCTCCGCAACGGGAGAGGCCACAACAATGAGAGGCCCGCGTACCGCAAAAAAAAAAAAAAAAAAAAAAAAATTCTCTGTGTCTAGAATATGTCTAGAAGAGCTATCAAGAAAATGAAATAGTACAAAGGATGAAATTTCTCAATGTATATCATAGACAGTGGGTCAGTATTCTTGATTCATAATGAAATTTGCTCTTCCAGTTTGCAAAAATCTGTTAAAAGTGATGATTTTCACTGATGTTAGGGGTGTGGAGAAATTGGAAACCTCATAAACTAGGAGTAAAAGATTAAAGTGATACAATCTTTTTCAAGTGAGATATAATTGACATATAACTGTGTAACAACTTTAGGTATACAACATAATGATTTGCTATGTGTGTATGTTGTGAAATGATTACCGTATTAAGCCTAGTTAATATACATCACCACACATAATTACCAAAAAATTTTTTTTCTTGTGGTTGTACAACTTTTCTTTTGAGCAGTTTGGCAGAATGTGTATGTTGTCTAAAACATGTGCCTATCTTTTGACAGAAAAATTACTTGTCTGAGAATTAATTCTGAGGAAATACCCAAGGATATACACAAAAGGATATTTATAAAGCTAATCATTAATAACATGTTAAAGTTCAAAATTGGTAATAATCTAAATGCCCAATAATTGGGCATGAATTAAATAATGATCGTCTAGATACTTTAACATGTCATTTAAAATATTAAAGTATAAAATTTAATGCTATGAAAAGGTTGTGAGAAGTTAAGTGTAAATAGCAGATACCAGTGTGACAGGTACTGTGAGATTCATTTTTACAAGTGTTTGCATGTTTGTACGTATGCATAAAGTTAGAAGGCTGTATTTCAACAGTAATTATTTTGCACTGCAGGGTTATGGAGGGTTTGTATTTTCTTCTCATTTATCTTTTTTTCACCCTACAATGAGCTTGTTTTACTTTGTAATTGACAAATATGATGAAGTCATTTTTTTCAGTTTACAAAATATATCAAGTTCTATGTAACTGCTTGAGTTGGGTTACAGATTTGACTCTCATCTTTTCAATAGAAAAAGTTAAAGTACTTTATAAGGTTTACAGTGTTTACAAAATAAGAGCAGAATGGTTTTTTTGTGTTTGCTATTTCGCCTTTGTTTTTTCTTTTTCCATGAGAAGCACAGTTTTTCATAGCATCTGGTATGGATAGTAATATCTTCTTCATGCGGCCCTCTAGAGATGACCGTCTCTAACATAAAGGACGAATTCTATCTTCAAGACGTATATCTTCAATGATATCGTCATGTGAATTAATGTTCAATTATATCATCCCTGCAGTATTCACAGTGGCAATTTTTGTGTGGCTGTTGCTTTTAGCATCCCTCAGTGTAAGCATTTGGCATCACGCAAAGAGCCCAAAGCAATGCAGTCCAGTAACCTGGCTCTGATAATCTGTCTTGTTACAAGACTACAGGTTTACCGTATCTACAGGAATGGATGGACTGCATGTCTTGAAGGCATTCTTCATTGAATGTTACATCTTGCCACCAAATTATTGGTAATGTAAGAGCATAGCATTAGAGATGATGTTTTGTTGACGAGAACCAAAGAACAAATACCATAGGTGCATTCACAGCTTAAGTGCTTAAATCATTCACAGCTTAAATACTTAAATCAGAAAGGAAATAGGATTTTGAAACCTCATTCATTACAAGCCATGCTGTATGGGGATTCTGTTATCTTCAGATTGTCCATTCTAAAAAGAAAGTGCTTAAGACCTGAAATGTAATGTCTCAGCCAGTTACAACAGGAGCTAAATTTTTTCCAGGTACTTTGTTTTTCATTTCTGTTCTATGTATTAAATCTATAACAGTGCATAGCTGGATTTTGATAACTACGTTAATCCGTTTTTCTTCTGCTCTCAGGGAGAAACTTATTCGTCTTCAGCATGAGAATAAGATGTTAAAAATTAACCAAGAGGGTTCAGACAATGAAAAAATCGCCTTATTGCAGAGCCTTCTAGATGATGCCAGCCTACGCAAGAATGAACTGGAGACAGAGAACAGGTAGGAGGCACGTGGCAGCAGCTTAGACACCGGTTTTCTCTATTTACCTTGATTTTGATTCCCTTAAACAAAGGTTTGAGTTGTGGTTTGAAAAGTGAAAGTGTGTTATTCCATTTCATTTCAAGAGTACTTTTTTCCACTTTTCCACTTACAGGCAAATTTGCCCAAAAGTATAGTCTCTCTGTAATAGCATTCCCGTCTTTAGCTCTTCTCTTCTGGCAAAATGATACCAAAGTCCTACCATTTTCCCTTTTTAATCACTAATTAAAACTAGAGGATTAAAAAAAGTCACGATTTATTCACAGTCTTTCGAGACAATTTTACTTCATAGTCATGCTTATATTAGTAGAGTTTACCCTGTTTTTACAAGCTAATGTTTCAAAGAATTGACTGGTATGAGGAAAACAGTAGGATCCATCATGATTCAATTGATAGGGCTTTTTTTTTTTTAATCTGTTATTTCTTGTGACTCTGATAGGAAGTCATCCATTTTATGAACAATTCAATTATTTTGAGAATTTAGAATCTGCAAATTTAACAAAACATCACTTTTCTGCTTGTAAGCTTTAAGAGTATTGCAGTAGGCAGTTTGTCCAAACTACTTTTAAACCAGTAGCTTGCTCCGGCAAGGGCTACTTTTATATTTTATTGTGACAGTCCTCTCATTCTTTTCCTTTTTGGAAATGTTTCTTAAATACCAGACATATGATGTCTTTTCTTTTTCTTAGAGCTGTGATATTCTGTCATTTGTGAGGGATTTGACAATTTTATAAATAGTTTCACAGTTTATGTGATATTACAGATTCTTTGCTTATTCTGCCTGATTGATTTGGCATTTCCCAGGTGTGAGTCAGTCTTGAGAGTCAAAATTGTTACGATAGTTTTACATATCCTACCCTTCTTCCTGTAACTTTAATTTTTAAAGCTGCTGAGGGAGAATCAGCAAACTGTAAATACCAGGGTGATTATTAGAGCATAATTAAGCATAAACGTAAGGAGACATTTTTATATCATTTCTTAGGAGCATAGATAATGAATACTTTTTTAAAATACTTAGAAAAAGTGGAAAAAGAGAAGGAGGAGGAGTGGGAATTGTAGAAAACAGCAGGCAGTCATGCAGAGCCCATGGTGAGGGCACCTTGAGTTACCCCCTTCATCCTTGGCCTCCACTGTCTTTTAGCATCTTAGTGGGGAGAGCCTTCTCCCAACACTAATTTCTTATCAGTGAATCAACACCTACAACGTTTTCTGTAACACTTTGCCTTGTTTGTCACAGACCTTACAGCTATTACTCTTTCTCCTTCAAGATAGAACAGCTAGCTGTCATTCGTAGAGGACTCGTGCATGTAGATGACTGGTTACCTCCTAAATCCCTGTTATTCACAGCTGTGTTTGTTTATTAAATTACAACACTGATGATAACTTACCTTTAGATTATAGCCATCTGTGGGTATTATGATCTGTAACAGTAATACTAGTAATACGAGCAGCTAACATTTATTAAACTGCTGCTCCAAACATGTTCCAGTGTTGTTCCAAACATTGTGCTAAGTGTTTTAAACATGTGGTCTTACTTTATTAAAGTTTTACACATGTAGGAATTTGGGCTGAGACCCAGGCTACCAGACTCCAAAGCCTCTACTTAACCTCTTTCTTGCCAGTTTATCTTCTGCCACATTTATAAAACGTTTTTTTCCCTGTCTTCTCCTCACAGGATGCTTTACTCTTAAGTGAGTTATCATAAGTTTGTTCTTACTGAGTTTAGTAAGTGTTTACATTACCTGGTCTGTACCTTAACCTCTTACTCTTTGACAGCACTGGGTTAGCACCAAGAAAGCAGAGTTTCAGTTCTACTTAGTCTCATAACTGTACGACCTTAAATACTATTTGCTCACCACCATATGTCACCTTAGAAGGAGAGGTTTGTAGTAAACCTCCAAAGTCCTTTCCAGCTAGTTTTCCCAACAAGTTGGTATTTGTTAAAATCTGTAACACCTGTTGACCCTCAAGCAATGTAAGGAGAGGCATGAAGGGTCGAGAGTGGAGCCGTACTGGAACGGCTTGGGGAGCTCTCTGGAAGCACGTGTGATCTCCTTCCCTTCCCTCTCAGAGTAGGTTGTGATCTCAAGCTCACCCTCTCCCTACACCCCCTTGACAACTATATGTAATTAGACTTGGATTAAAATGTTGATTAACTAAACCCTTGAAGGGGGAGAAAGAAAGTAGAGGCATTTATAGAGTACCTGCTATGTGCACACCCTATATATATTATCTTACTTAGTTTTCTAAACAACCCCATGAGGTCAACATTATAATCCTCATTTATTTTGTAGTTGAAATTTTTTCGTATATATTTACATATATTTTTATAGGTTCATACATGTGTGTGTACGTGTATGCTCCATGCTTTAATCGATATGTTAGACTATGTTTTATGACATTTATGATGGCCTCCACCTAGTAACAATATTTTTTGACTGATTAATTTCAAAAATGTCTAAGATGGATAGTTGAAATAGCCTTATAGTTTGATATATTTTTCATATTGCTTCCTGAGAAGATTAAACAAAGTTACAGTTAGCAACGTACTTATGTACCTCTGTTCCATATTGAATATGAGTTTTCAGATAATTGTTTCACTGAGTGAAAAAACAGATTCCTTTGTGTGAAAAACATCAGTTATTATTATAGATTTATTGCCTTTTTACTGTGATTCTCACTAAATTATAGAACCTAGAGGTTTACAGTAAGAATTTCTTGTCACTTGTTGAGTAAAAAAAATTTCTTACTGAACTTCTTGGCTATTTGGATTCTAAATATTCATTGCCCTGTTTTGTCCTTAATTGGGAGCAATCTGGCTTTTACTCAAGTACTTACTAGCCAGTCCAGTGGGAGCAGTTAGGACTTTATCTCTCCTCGCCTCTTTACTGTTTTCATTGTGGATCGTTTCCCCTTCCGCAGACTTGTTTTCAGTTTCAGGAACAGCCCTCGCTTGTGTCTCTCCCAGTCCTTGGGTTGCTGTCCAGGGCGAGGCTCCTCTTTCAGCCCTTTGCTTGGTGGTCTGCCGTGGCCCCTCTTGTTCCTCCTCCGAGCTGGTTCACGTTCTTTCTGGCCACTGTTACTCATGCTCCTGGCTTCAGTCATTGCCGAACGGCTCTTGGGTCTGGAGGGTCGGCTTAGCCCTCCCGCTGGGCTTCAGGTGCAGGTGTCCAGCTGTTCGACAGGCATCTCTCATCACTTCATTTTCGACAAATACCAAATGAAGTCCTTTGTGCTTCTTTCTCAGCCTGCTCCTCCTGTATTCCCTTTCTCAGTAAATGGTCCTTGGTAGCTCAGACCGGACTCCTAAGTTACTTTTTGCTCCTTGTATTCCTTTGCATTTTCCATGCACCCCGCCTCTGCCCCCTTCTGTTTTAGGGGGAGGCGGGATCACTGTGCCGGCCCCGGTGGGGCTTCCCAGACGGTCTCCTCCACTTTCACACCAGCGTGATCTTTCTGAAACACTGTCTGATCCTTCCACATCGTCCAAGACCTACTGGCCCCCTGAATGTTGCATCCTAATGATCTAGAGAATTTATGGGGATTGAGCTCCAGAATCAGCATTTTTAAAGGCTGGCTGGGCTATTCCCATCCCAACAAAATTTTAGGCCCGATTATAGGATAAATAAAAATACATTTGCATTTCTCAGAGGGGTGTCCCAGCCTCTCCTTTTCTCCTCTTGGTTTCATCTCCAGCCTTCCTTCGCCTCATAACTTGGTCTTCAGCCTTACAGTTCCTGAACTCTCCGTACCCGCTCCCTTTCTGTGTGCTTTGGACATGCTGAATTCTCGGTCTTGAATCCCCTTTCCACCCTTAACCACATAAGCGTTTTATTTACTGTCTGATCTCCATTCAAGTGAAGCCCAATTCCTCCACGCAGTTAGGTGCAGTCCTAGCTTCTCTGAGCAGCCGTCACTCCTGTGTGTACCTCTGTGTGCTGTGTTGAAGTATTTAGCTCGTATTTTATTTCTTTACATTTTGTCTCCCCACTAAATTCGAGTGCAAGGGTCTGCTAGCACTATGCTGAGTGTGGTGCCTGACACTCAGTTTGAACAAATGTATAGTGAAGTGAATTTCAGATAAATATATATGTATAAACATACCAGCTCAACAAAATGTGTCCACCAAAACACTGCATTGGATATCATCATAGACATTTTAAGCAATACAAAAAACAACCAGAAAAGTGAGCTACTACGACTATAACATGAGACTTTGTTTTTCTCATTATACTGTTTCTCTAACCAATGTGAAAACCTAAGGCAAAAGGCATAAGTTTAGTCAGAACTTGGAAAATTAATGTACCTTTGATTTCTAGGCTGGTGAATCAAAGACTTCTAGAAGTACAGTCACAAGTCGAAGAATTGCAAAAATCTTTACAGGATCAAGGCTCAAAGGCAGAAGATGTAAGTCTTAATATGTACCAGTGATGGTCCAACAGTTTCATAACGTTAAGAAAAGCTATAACTTTTATTTGATGGTCTATATCAAAATAATTGTAATTATAGTGGTTATAGAAAAGAAACAGTGTTTTCCTTTTACTAACATTCCTTATAAAAAGGACCAGACAGTACTTTATTGTCTCTTTCAGATTCATCCTGCTGGGAATTAGAAGTTCACTTGTAGTTATCAGCTGAAGAATTAATTGGGGTTTTATGTTTTACATGTGCTCACCTCAGCACTCAGAGTATAGGTTTTTCCCTCTGGTCAAAAAAAAAAAAAAAATGCTGATAGAAACTTAGCATGTTCAAGTAGCAATGTTTGTTGTAAAATTGATTTTAAGAAAATAATGCCGGGCTTCCCTGGTGGCGCAGTGGTTGAGAGTCCGCCTGCCGATGCAGGGGACACAGGTTCGTGCCCCAGTCCGGGAAGATCCCACATGCCGCGGAGCGGCTGGGCCTGTGAGCCATGGCCACTGAGCCTGCGCGTCCGGAGGCCCGTCTGCAACGGGTAAGGCCACAACAGTGAGAGGCCACAACAGTGAGAGGCCACAACAGTGAGAGGCCCGCGTACCGCAAAAAAAAAAAAGAAAATAATGCCATTTCTAAAATGCTACCATCTCTAGGTTTATGAATCCCGCTTTCTCCCCCTGCCCCTCCCGCCACACAGATACACACACACACTCACACGCACATTGTCACACACACACACACTCCCCTGCCCCCGCTTGTGTGCACGCTCTCTCTCTCTCTCTCTCTCAAATATAAGCTCACTGCCCTATTTTAATATTCCCTTAGCACTCTGCCCCTCTGCCCTAGCCCTGCCTGCTTGGCGGGCACTCACCTAGAAAAGAGTAAGTGTGCCGAGGCGGGAACAGGGTCCTCCCCACCTCGCCATGCTCACCGCCCCACACAGTGAGCTGGGGCAGCTCATAGTAGTCAGGCTCTGATGCAGGCGTAAATCAATCATGTTTTGCAAATCCCTTACATTTAATGAGCTGTATACACTAGAGCTGCTCCTGTAAAAGGGCTCAAAACCAGTGTGAAGAGGGGATAACAACTGAAGTTTAATCTTTGCTTCAGTCAGTTGATAACTTTTTTCCTTTTGCCAGAGTAACTCTGGCTTTTGAGTATAAACCTATTTGGTTGTTTTCATTGTTAGAGTCATTTGGGGCACTCAGCGTCAAAACTGTAGACACATCTAGTTCCGTCCAGCCTTAGTAACGTAAGAGGGTGTAAAAACAAAACAGCATATTACTTAAAACGTGAGAGTGTGAGGTATAAAAAGCTCACTGGTGACCTAATTTTATGAGTTTCTTATGCACCCATCAGGCTTATGTTGGCAGCGTGCTCTCTGAGATGATGGGCTGTAATTTATCCTCTGATGTGGTGGTAGTTCTTCTTAGATCCCCACATTGATTCCCAGTTCCTAAAATTTTCACCAACATTTAAACCACATCATCCCCTTATTAAAATGGAACTAGTTTCAAATACCATGGTTTACTTTCAAGCATGCCTTTATCCAGAATGCTAAATCACAAGCAAAACCACCATTCGTGTATGAAAATACTAGTAAAACTAAGAGGGCCTTAGCAGTGAACCAAAGCGGGTAGCATTTCTTAGTTCAGTGAAATCACTAGGTCCCTTAAACTGAGGTAAATGTAGACTTCGTTTTGGTCTTGAAAACTTTGAGGAGACTTTCTGTTGATTTGTTATGGTAGAGAGGGGAAGGGTGTGCAGATCCTAGGAAGTAAAAATGGCGAAACGTCAGTATCCACTCAACCTTAGTGTTAGACTCTAATAACCATTATACTTGCTGTTCTTACTTATATTTAAACATAAAGGTATTTATTCTGTAAAACATTTTTTTACATAACCTGATTAGATACCACTGTGGCTATCAAATCTAATTAAATATGCTGTGTGTCATTGCTTTAAGAGGCCATATTTCAGAAATGAGTTCCCAGGCCTAAAAGTGCTATTTGCATAAATTAGTCAATTTATTTGACTGCTCAGATGCTGAGATTTGTTGCTCTAAATTCTTGAAAATTCTCTCAAAGCTGTTTTCTCTGTAAAGATTCAGATAGAAACTTGCCTCATTCTGAAGGCGGGCTCAGCATAATGTGGAGAAAAGTGTGATCCACGACGTGTGGTTCTTCCCACGGCAGGTGTTCAATGTTGTTGTCTCCTCTCTTTTCACCCAACCTACAGTGTTGCTTCTCAGGAATATGTAATGCACAGAGCAGCCTGCCAAATGGAATTGATCCTCTCTAAAGAACAACGTAGTTTCTGCCCATTTCTGTTACCAAAAGCACAGTCCTTTCATATGACCTTAAGTCACAGTAGCGTGGTTTGCACATTTTTATTATTATTTTTATGTCATTTATTTTTAGCATGGAAGCAGAAAAGCATTGTTATATCCAGGCATATGGATAATTTGAGCTAGCCACAGTGTATAAAACTCCAGAGAACAAGACAGGATGAGGAGACCATAGAAGAAAGAAAAATGTACATTTTTGAAAAAAAATGCGTGTCTTTTACTTCTGTTCATGAATTACTAAATCGTTCCTTCTATTGGCTGCTGTGTTTGCTTCATACTAATATGTCCTCTCTGTCTCTTGGCATGGTTTCTGCTCAAGGCTATTGTAAGTATGGCTTCCTATTCATTTCTATATATTGAAGAGTGTTTTGATTTATACATTATCTGCCATCATAGTTGATGTGGTTGAAATTTTAAATTAACAGGAGTTTTATGCAAAAGGAATATACCAATATTACTTATAGGTTTATGCCCTTTACAATTAAGATACTTAAAGGATATCAAAAACCTAACCGGTCAGGCTAAAAGGAACTCTGCTCCTTTTTTTTCCCATCCCGCTCCTACCCCCATTGTTATAACTAGTTTGTTTTTATAAAGTATTTTGAAGCTAGCTTGCTGTCACAGTCTGGCCTCCTGATGCCACATTTTATGAGTAACAGTCTTCCACTGGAGAGGCTTCACTGGAGGTGAAGACTGTGCGTAGACTCCGGGGTCTGGCAGGCCTGGGTTTTAATTTGGGATCTGCCTCTGGAAAGCCCCTGAATGTCTCCCCAGCCTCACCTCCCTCAACCATGAGATGGGCCTGGTGTCACTGACGGTTGTGAGGTTGACATGAGACAGTGCACATTGATAAACTTGAGTGAGTGCCTGGCATATTAACTGCTCATTACATAATCATTTTATTATATATTATCTCAGATTTAAAAATTAACTTTGCTTAGAGCCTAATCAAGCCAGAAGTGCACAATTAAAGCTAAGGTGCTTTTTAAAGTATTTTCATTTTACCCTCTGTACTGGAGAAGGAACGAGCAGTAATCAAAATTCAACAGGGTTGAGACTTCCCTGGTGGCACAGTGGTTGAGAGTCCACCTGCCAATGCAGGGGACACGGGTTCAAGCCCTGGTCCGGGAAGATCCCACAGGCCGCGGAGCAACTAAGCCCGTGCGCCACAGCTACTGAGCCTGCGCTCTAGAGCCCGCGAGCCACAACTACTGAAGCCCACACACCGAGAGCCCGTGCTCCGCAACAAGAGAAACCACCGCAGTGAGAAGCCCGCGTGCAGCAACGAAGACCCAATGCAGCCAAAAATAAATAAATAAAATAAATAAATTTATTAAAAAATAAGAAGTCAACAGGGTTATCATCTTTCTCTATGTTTGGGGGAAGCAGTGGTAGAGGACATTGTGGTCCACTAACCTAGCTGTAGTTGACATGCTCAGCAAAAAAGTGCATTTGAATATTCCAGAGCTGTGTCAGAATGGGCTCGAATAAGCGATGACAGTAATCACTATCAAGTCAGGGGACTGAAAATGGAAGAGCCCAGTGTGACGGGTATGTTCCCCTCCGTGCTGCTCTTGACTGATTGGACAGTTTGTTTCCTAAGTCCGTATTATTTGAGTTTGGCTGAATTAATTATGTAACTGTTTATCTCAACGTGAACTGTTTCACAGAATTCATTAGTAATGTGTACCCTACAGGCGTTGAGTTTAATTATGAAACCTGGTGGTCCTGTATGGAATGCCGTTATTCTTTGTTTATTTTTGGTCAGCTCTGATCTCCTGTTTCTCAGGAGACTCTTTTTTTAAATACCCAGTCAAAGCTGCATCCTCCAGCATATTAAATGCTGTGCATATCCCATCTTTAACGTTCCTATCCTGTCACATAAACTATTTGCAACCTGTGCATATCAGAAACTTCTGATTAATTCCATAAGTGTTTACAGAAGTTGATCCCATGATGCAAGGAAAATATAGCAGATAAAAAGTGTCTTAGGGACAGTCTATTATTATTAGAGTTCTACTTGCCTATTGCATCCAGGAATATTAGGTCTGTACGTAAGTGGCTTTTTTATTCATTTCCCTGACTATAAATAGAGAATTCAGACATACAGTTTATGGGTATTTTATACTGATCGTTTTTATCACTTATAGGCTGCTGTCTCCCTTATCAAAGAGAAGTAAACTTGGGTACATTGTGTATTTTCAGTTCTTTGACCAGAGAACTTACTGAGGGCTCACTCAGTTATTTACTACTGTATTCTTAATTTTTTTAAATTAGTTTATTAGTTAAAATGTTAAGTAATAAACTATTTTTTTATTTTCCATTTTCAGTCAGTTCTTCTAAAAAAGAAGCTTGAAGAACATCTGTAAGTATAAAAGCTATTGAGGCTCATTGTTACATTGTCCAGTGAAACATCAGTGTTTTGTGTTGGGGTTACAGAGTATCTAGGCAGTGGCATGGGTGGCCCTGAAGGTATAGAAGATTATAAGGGACATTAATAGTATCTAAAGGGTCATCATCACCCCAGGTCCTCAAATCAAAACAATTACTGTGTTAGAACTGTTTTCTCAAGTGAGATTCCAGGGTTTTATATCTTCACGATAGTATTTAATGATCCCAGTTAGGAGTGTGGGACCCTCTGGATCAGCAGTCAGAAATGTTTTCTATAAGGAACAGAGAATAGTTGCTTTCGGCTTTGCAGACAGTGGTCTGTGTCACAACCACTTAGCTCTGAGGTTCGAGAGCGGCCACAGGCAGTATGTAAACCAGAGCTGTGACTGTCCCAACCAAGCTTTCTATGCAGGAACGGGCCGCGGGCTGAATTTTCCAGCTCTAGAGTCTGGCCAGCTGAAGCTTCCTTTTTATGTAAATGTTTTAAAGTATTATTAAGCTTATCAGTAGCAGATTTTCAAACATTTCCTTGAATTGCAAACATACCTGAACATGACTTTTTGATCTAAAAGATTAAATTTTTAAATATTACAGTTGTTTTCTCATGAAGAAGAAACCTTCTTCCATATCTGAGGTTGACAATGTTAGGAGTGTTTTGTAATTTTTCTTGCACCCAGTAACTGCTGTAACCCTTCCTATCACTTTCTGGCAAAACTCTGTCCTTGCAGACATTGAGTGTGGGTGCCCATGGATTGCCAGCCTGGTGGAGCGTTACAGGGTTAGACTGTGGTAAACAGACATCCTGGGTACCATAGTGGCCACTGAGAAGAATTCTGTAGTCCGGCAGTTTGCTGTGTGCTATCCTGATTTCTTTCTTTCTCTTTCCTCCTTCCTTCCTTTCTTTCTTTCTTTCCTTTCTTATATGGGAAAGTGAGACGCTCCTAGGGCCAGTCTATCACTGGGCAGGTTCTTAAAATACTAGAACAGCACCTGTCACCTTCCAGCCACTGTGAGGTTACCTGCAGTGAGAATTTAGTGTTGAATTCTGTCCTTTTTTCATTTCCCATCCCTTAATTGCAGAAAATAGAATACCTGTGGTTTCATAAAACTACTGTCTGACCATTGTTCTGTGTTCATTTACATGGTAAAAATCTTCATCAAAAAGAATTTATTAGTGAAGATGAGGCCTGTATTAGTTTCCTGTGGTTGCCATAACAAAATACCGCAAACTGCAACCCTAAAAACAACAGAAATTTATTCTCTAACAGTTCTTGAGGCTAGAAGTCTGAAATCAGGGTATCAGCAGGATTGGTTCTTTCTAGAAGTTCTAATGGAGAATCTGTTCCATGTACCCCTCTACTAGCTTCTGGTGGCTGCCAGCAACCCTTGGTGTTCCTTGGTGTATAGATGCAACCTCTCTCTCCATCTTCACATGGCCTTCTTATAAGGACACCAGTAATTGGATTAGGGCCCACCCTGATCCAGTATGACCTCATCTTAACTAAGTACATCTGCAAAGACCCTATTTCCAGATAGTGTCACATTCACAGGTTCTGGGATTTAGGACCTCACCATATCTTTTTCAGAGACACAGTTCAGCCTGCCACAGAGCCCACAGACATCTCAAAAGATGAATGACCGTGCAGATTTAACACTACAACAAGACTATTTTACACACAACAAATTGGTAAAATTTAAGAATCAGACATACCAAGTATTGCCAGAGATGTTGAGTGCTGGTAACTCTCATCCACTGCTGGTAGGGATATACATCAGTTTATTCAGTAAACTGCAACATGCATATATTCTGTGACCCATTGATTCTACGTTTCTATGTATACCCTAGATTCCTAGAGATGCTGTGGTCCATGTTTGCCAGGAGACATTTAGAAGAAAGTGTGAGAGAACATTGGGGTTTTGGGGGTTTTTTTTGGTCAGTTTCAAACATTTATTTTTAAAAAGTGACTCTAAGGTGGTTTATTTAGTTATTATTCATTTCCCTCTGATGACTTTTTGTTGTTGTTGTAGGCGGTGGTTGTGTGCATTGTAGGATATTCAGCAGTGTCTCTTTCCTCTCCCCACTAGAAGCCAGTAACACCCTCCTAAGTTGTGACAATCAAAATTATCTCTAGACAGCCCCAAGAGGGCAAAATTGTCCCCAGTTGAAAAGCTCTATACTTCGAGGTCCCTACCAAATGTCTCAGTTTCAGTGAGAGCACAACTCTGACTAGTTGGAACTCTAATGTGTGGACTTTCGGGACTTTTCCCCTCTCAGCGCCCCAGTAATTTTTCATTCTTCTGTAGTTGTCCCTTGACACACCTCATGGTGTCCATTCCTAGAAACGTGCAATTTAGTATTAATCCAAACACTTAAGCGCACCCATATGCCAATTTATGGTGATCTTTTCTTACATAGCTCTTTCATCTCTTACTCTGTGCTCCAAAAATTCTAGCCGCATCTGCCTCCCCACGTTCTAATCTCTTTGTCCTCAGCTCAGGGGGATGGGCACACCCTTCCTGTGATCTCCTCCTGACTGCAGACAGAAAGCCAGAGAGATCATAGGGGTTCCCACTGGGGTTCCCACTCTTGTTTTCTTTCTCTGAGAATCAGAATCTTGTACTGCCTACTGTCCACTTTCTGAAACAGTTGTTTTACATAGTTTGCCCAGCTTCCTCCTTGTTATTAGCAGGAGAGCAAGTCCAGTAACAGTTATCCATCCCTTCATGGCCAGAAGTAGAAACAACATAGGAGCTCAAGAACACTGGGTAATGTCTGGACACACTTCTCTCCTCACAAGTTGTGTGTTTAACAAGATAGAACATTGTTTTTAATCACAGAAAAGCAGAAACAATACAAATATCACCAACTGTAGAATGATAAATAGATTGAGATATATTCAAACAATAGAACACTGTACAGCAATAAAAAGGTATAAACCAGGGCTAACACATGAACATAAATGAATCTCAAGAACAGAGTGTTAGGTAAAAAATGGAGGTCACAGAACAGTACATACAGTATAATTAATGTGTAAAGCAAAAATAGGGCAAAATTAAGCAATGTAGTGTTCAGGAATATACACAGAGGCCCATCACAAAAATCATGAGAATGGTTAAAATTCTTGATTTTGGTTACCGCTGGGAAAGAGATAGGAACACATGGGATTTTTAAGGTTCTGGGATAATTTCTTAACCTTTTTCTTCACTGGGCTTCGTTTTTCTTATTTAAACTGTATATATTTATTTTGTGTAACATATGTCTGCGTGTGTGTGTGTGTGTGTATACCCTCAACAAAGATTTATTAAAGCATTATGCATAGAAAAGACCAGAAATAGACATAACAACGTACTCTATTTTTTTCTTCGTGTTTTCCTGTATCTTTCAATTTTTGCAGCCTTTTTTCTCTCTCATATTACAGAGTGCTGCACTAAATAGTATAGAGAATTACACATTATGTAAATACTAGGGAAAAACTTCTGTTCATTCATCCTTTTACTTTTATATTGGAATATACCTTACAATAAAGTATACAAATCCTGAGTTCCTAGGTCTACAGCTTGATGAATGTTTTCCTGCATAGGCAGGTAGCCCAGATCAATATATAGCATGTTTCCAGCAACACCCCAGGATTCTTTATTCTCTCTTTTAATTAATTGATTACATCCCCAGACTAGCCACTGCTGATCTCTTATCACCCGTTGTTAGTTTTGCCACTTTCTGAACTTCATATAAAAAAAAATCATATAGTATTATCCTTTTGTGTCTAACTTTATTCAACATTATTCTATGATATCTCTCCACATGGGTGCATGTACCATTAATTTATTCTTTTTTATTGGCGTGTACTGTTCTTTCTATTCTTATTTTAGGAGCTTCAGTTTTTTTGCAACAAGAGTTTTGCATTATAAAACCTCAGCAAAGTTTTAAATTTAATTTTTACAATATCCTTATTCCTAGAAACAATAAAGATCACTAAGTTATTTCTAACCTCTTGTGCAGGTTTATATAAAAGAATGACTACTATTTCAAACTCTGAGATTTTTGTCTCTATTTTTTAGTCATTTAGAAAATATGTTTATGTTGGATTAGTCTTTTCATCTTTGTTTCATAGCACTTGTGTGCTATGCTAGTGTATCCCATAAAGAAAGAATTTATATCTTTCATTTCAAGTGAAAAAATGCAAAACAGTGGTAGGTAAGAGTGTTAACATCTTTTGTTACAGAGAGAAGCTGCATGAGGCCAATAATGAGCTGCAGAAGAAGAGAGCCATCATCGAGGACCTTGAGCCGAGATTTAACAACAGCTGTGAGTTTTCCCAATTAGCGTAGTTTTCAGTCGGTTAGCGCTAGTGATGAGTTTAAATTAAATTTGTTTTTTTTTTAGAAATAGGCCCTATTATATTTTCTAGCAATTAAGGAATTTGCTCTGTTCACAGAAAGAGTATACACACACACACACACACACACACATAATCATCTTTACAGTATTTCTTAAATTTCTAATTTAGTTGTGAGTTTTTCCTTAACTATGGATGCTAATGCATATTTTATGAAATTTTTTCACAGTGTCATTAAGTCAGCCTGACTTTTCCTTTGGTTGATATTTACACCCGTTTGTAGCTTGACTTAATTAATTCTTCTCTGTGGATGTGGGAGCAGGACACAGACTTTTACTTTTTTAGTATTGTGGTGAAATATACATAATATAAAAATGACCATTTTAACCATTTTTAAGTATTGGGTTGGCCAAAAAGTTCGTTCGGGTTTTTCCGTGAGTTGGGATGAAAATCCCGAACGAATTTTTTGGCCAGTCCATTGTATATAGTTCAGTGACATGTTAAGTACATTCACACTGTTGTACAGCCACTGTCCATCTCCCGAACGTTTTCATCTTCCCAAACTGAAACTCTCTACCTGTTAACCACTCCCCTCCTCCCCTCTTCCCAGCCCCTGGTAGCCTCTGTTCTGCTTTCTGTCCCTATGCACTTGACTCTTCTAGGTAATTCATATAAGTGGAATCATACAATATTTGTCCTTTTGTGTACGGCTTCTTTCACTTCACATAATAGCTTTCATTTTCACTTAGTATAATGTCTCCATATTGTAGCGTGTATCAGAATGGAGGCTGAATAATCAACTATTTGTGTAAATAGACCACATTTTGTTTATCCCTTCAGCCATCCATGAATACTTTTTAATTTGTGCACTTCCATAGTGTAGTTTTTGTTTATTTCTAAGAAAAGCTTTTTGTTTAAAAAAATTGTGAATTTAAAAAAATAAAATTATATATAAGTATAGACAAAACAGTCTCTCGAAGCTGTTTACTATTTTGTCAGTTGAAATATTTTCAAGTTGTTAGGTCTAAAAATTTTTTAATTTTTTACTGTCTCACCGATAGCCTTAAAAATTGAAGAATTACAAGAAGCTTTACGGAAGAAAGAAGAGGAAATGAAGCAAATGGAAGAAAGATATAAAAAATACTTAGAGAAAGCCAAAAGTGTAAGTGTGAGTCTGTGGTGGGCCTCTCACTGCACTTTCTCATTGTGTTTCGCTGATGTTTCAAAATACAGTGCCTGAACGGTGACCCCTCACACAGAAGGACACGAGGAGTCTTTCGACAAAAAGAGCAAGAGGCCGTGATCAAAACAGGTCGCCCCAGCCCCAGGTTACTTACTCGTTACCAAGAGGGAATCACCTTTCTATGTAGGAAATGAGTGGCAGCCCCACCTTGCCTAATTATCAAAATCGGCTGTGCCCGGCGGGAGGGCCCGCCTCTGTCTCCAGATGAGCCTTGCTGTCGGCAGTGCTCAGGGCTTCTGGCCTAGCTCCAGTTCCCAGGGAAAAGGAGGTTACTGGAGCAAGTTAAGTAACACCTTCAGGAAGGCATCAGATAAATCCAGACTTTGGGATGAGAATCCACATTATGAAAGCAGAAATAGGCACTGGAGCATCATGGAACACCAGAAGCTGTTCTCCTGTAAAGGAGCCCAAAGGGACCTCCCTGCCAAATGCAGCGATCCTGGATTGGGGACACCTGTGGAAATGTGGATTTGGGCTGAATCGTGATGACTTATAGAGAGGTTCACTTTCTTACAGATGTTGTGGGAGGATGTCCTTAGTCTAAGCAGATGCGTGTTGAAGTGCTTGAGGGTCACGTGACATGAGACAAAGGTGGCAGTGCTGCAGTTGGTCAATCCGGGTTAAAGGAGATGGGTTTTTATTGTTCTGCTCTTTCAAGTTTTCTATGGGGTTGATCATTTTTGATAGTAAAACTGCTGAGCCAAAAAGCAAAGACCCTTCCCAGAAGCCCTCTGGTGGGCCAGCTAGAATTGTGTCACCAGGCTGTGTGTAAACCCAGCGTCTGGCAAAGGAGAAGGACCACAGAGACAGGCTTGTGGACCAGTGGGACCCGCTCCATCCTCACACATCTGGTCAGAGGCAGAGGCCCCTGAACCAAGTCAGAGGAACGGAAAAGGGAAGCTTGCTGTCAGTAGTGTCTGCTGTAGGGTGATTAATTTCAAGCCAGAATTACTTCTTATCACTGACTCTTTCACATAATTTTAAATTTTTATATAATTAAAAATTGTAACAACTGGATATCATTTTATACATTCAAAGTGTTCACGTAAGATAACTTTTGAGTCTCATAAGGTTTATCTTTTTTTTTAATGACTGCTTCCTTAGATATTACACTCCTTGGGTTTGAGACTTTTAAAGTTTTTCTTTTATTACTTTTTGCAGGTTATCCGTACTTTAGATCCTAAACAAAATCAAGGAGCAGCACCAGAAATACAAGCTCTTAAAAATCAGCTCCACGAACGGGATCGGCAATTCCATTCATTGGAGGTAGTTTACTGTAATATGATAAGACATTTGATTTTTTAATTTTCGATTCTAGAAGCCTTGCTATGCACAGTGGTCCCTCAACATCCACGAGTCACAGTTACCAAAATCCATGGATGCGCAAGTCCCTCGTAGAAAGTAGTGAATGTGGTTATTTGCATAAAATCTAAGCCCATCATCCATGTGCTTTAAACCATCTCTAGATTACTTATAATACCTAATGCAATGTAAATGCTATGTAAATAGTTGCCTATGGGGACTTCCCTGGTGGCGCAGTGGTTAAGAATCCGCCTGCCAATTCAGGGGACATGGGTTCGAGCCCTGGTCCGGGAAGATTCCCACATGCTGCAGAGCAACTAAGCCTGTGCACCACAACTGCTGAACCTGCGCTCTAGAGCCCGCACGCCTAGAGCCCGTGCTCCACAACAAGAGAAGCCACCGCAATGAGAAGCCAACACTCCGCAATGAAGAGTAGCCCCGGCTCACCGCAACTAAAGAAAGCCCACGCATAGCAACGAAAACCCAACGCAGCCAAAAATAATTAATTTTAAAAAAAGATATCCATACTTTAAAAAAAAACAGTTGCCTATGCGTGGCAAATTCAAGTTTTGGTTTTTGGAACTTTCTGGTTGTTTTGTTTGGTTGGTTGGTTGGTTTTTTTTTACCATTTTCGATCTGGGGTTGGTTGAATCCGTGGATGTGGAACCCATGGATATAGAGAGCTGACTGTAGAGTTGTGCCCGTGAACTTAGTTTATTGTGAGTATTTTATTTATGTTGAATTGTTTTTCATCTTAACATGCTTACATGTGCTTGCTTTTTAGAAAGAATATGAGAAAACAAAGAGTCAAAGAGAGATGGAGGAGAAATATATTGTTAGTGCCTGGTACAATATGGTAAGAAAATAACACGTCAAAACATATTACAAAATTCAGTGAATATGTATCATTTATTATACTCCCTTTACTGTAGAATTAATTCTACCAAATGAATCTGAAAGTAATTACTGTCCTAACACACGCTAACAAAACCCTAATGCTGATCTTAGGGCCAAACAACAGACACAGGAACCACCGTAAACGGGACTAGAACATTGTGGACACATCATTATCCCTGTCCTAGAGGTTAGAAAGATTTCTGCCTCTCAGGACCATTTTATTCTCGGGTGGTAGGGACTTTAATAATATCTAAACACAGATACAGTAGCTTTTGTTTTGTGGTACTATTTCAGTGCCTTTGCAGGAGCGGTACTTGTAATGAAAATAGTTTAACTGTCTCTCAGGTTTTGGTAAATGTTCACAGTCTTAGACCCTGAACAGCTGAAGGTTTTGAAATTGAATTTTACAACAAAAAATCTTAAACGTATTGCAGGGGAAAATAAATGCTTATCAGCATTTTGGGCTTCAGTAAGACTTTTCTGGATATGGAGAGCTATGGATTTTGAAGAATGCTGTACTTTTTCAATATTTTTTTTCTTAGACCTTTTCTTCTTTTTCTGCTTTGTTCTTCTTCCCAATAAGACCACTCTGCCTTTTCAAAGCGTTAGCTGCCTGAGATAGGAAGTTGGACCAGATTCCTTTCATCATACCCCTCTGACCCTGTAGTTGTGTTACTGGAACAGTACCGTTTTACAATTACAATTGTAAATTATACCACTTTACCGTTATAATTGATACTGTGTCTGAAGGGTTCATGTCCCAGGTCTCCTAATAATGTGATTTGAACTTTGTCAAAATTTCATACAGTTTTATGACATGTCCACATTTATATTTGCCTTGGTACTACATATTTAAGATTTTTATCACAATTTTAAAAAACAAAAAAGGAAATCATACTGGGTTTACATTACCATTACTGTTAACAAATATAGATTAATTGAAAATTAAAATGTAAAAAATAAGAAAAACCTGTGTTTAAGGAAGGTCTCTGGGAACTAGTCCTGACTTCACCCACATTGTTTTCTCTTCGTCCTCCTTCAAGGTTAATGTTAGCAATCTGGGAGCTCTGCCCCTCAGTCCGTATTAGTGATTTCATATACCTGATTGATTTTTATGACTTCACATATTGTGTTTCGTATGGAACAAAACTGATTTATTCTGTGACATGGTATTAAAGAAGAATCTTAGTTTTCAGCTCTGCGGAGAGTGAAGGAATAACTCCCAGTAGGATCACACAAGTTATGTTCAGATAGGGTAACCAGTAACAGCTTCATACATACATTCAGAAAGTTCTGCATCCCAGACAACCGAACTGGAAGTGAGGATGGTGAGTGCTGGGAAAAGGTATTAAGTATCTCAGGGAATGGCCTCATGATGGATACTGAGATCTTGAAGGGGAGTCTAGAATTTGAATAAGTTGTTTAGAATGTGAAAGTTAAAAAGGTATATTTTAAATAAAATATAATTGTTAATTTACGTAGCCAAATTAACAGATATTGCCAATAGATATTTGTCCATTTTATTCAGATCCTTAAATGCTTTAATTCCAAACTGAGTAAAAAGCACATCCTGGGTTTTCTCATGGGGAGAGTGGAGAATGTTGTGCATTGGGGTCTGTTTGAAACGCAGAGCCATGACCCCAGTTTCCCTGGAGGTGACGGGAGTTGGGAGGTTTGTCTTGCCTTCTGCCTTCTGTGCGGGTTTGCCCAGCGCCTCTGGCGCCTGCCCCGCCTCTCTCCCGGCTCTGTTTCTCCTCCTTCCCTGTTGCCGGCGTCCGCTTCCTCCCGTCATCTCGCTTCCAGTCACCGGTGAGACAAAGCTGCCGCTCCCAGTTCTTCCTGCTTCTCTGGCCAGGGTTCTTCGCCAGCTTATTAAATGAGAACCGAAACCCTTTTTTCCGGATCTACTCGGGGTCCTCACTGTTTACTCCTCCGCGTTTAGAGAGCGCCGCAGGTTCTCCCTCCCGTTCAGGTGCCCTGGGCCCGGCAGGTGGGCTCGTCCCCCTTCTAAGCGGGTAGGCCTCCTTCTCCAGTCCTCGGGAAGGACCCCTGCGCTCCTTGGGCCCGCTGTGTGGGCCAGCCGTCAGGAACTTCCCTTAACAAGTGTGCCTGTGAAGAAAAGCAGCGTGGTGGTATGTATTATACCTGGTGTGACTTTCCACCCTAAGAAAGAACAAGTGCTTTTGTGGTTTTCTGTTCTAACTAAACCCTCTGATTTCCATATCCCCATGTGAATCAACTGCTACCAATCAATTGCCCTTTTTTTCTTGGAAAATCACTTTATGCATTTGATTCGAAAGGGAAGTATGTATGATTGAGTATGGATGATGCATTCCAAAGATCCATCTCTATTATAATCTATTGTTTGGGTTATTGTAAATTCAGAAAATTAAGCCTTAATTTTAACAAAAGATTTGTACCTAATTGTTGGAACTTAAATGTCTCTAAGATTTTAATCTATCATGAGCAGAGTTAACGTTCCTAATTGTGCCTTATGTCGTCAGGTAACAAATTCTGCGCGATGAAATTTTCTTTTGTGAGAGTGTGTTCCGTTATTTTTTCACTGATTACTTTTTTTCCGTGTTACGTAGGGAATGACTCTGCATAAAAAGGCGGCAGAAGACAGACTTGCTAGTACAGGTTCGGGGCAGTCATTCCTGGCGAGGCAGAGACAAGCCACCAGCACGAGAAGGTCTTACCCGGGCCACGTCCAGCCAGCCACAGCAAGGTAGACAAGTCCTGCCATTAGAATAAAAAACACCCCGCATTCAAAGCATACTTCTGTTACATATAACATTTCAGGAAATTCAGCCAGCTTATATTTTGTCTGTATTTCATGTATTTAGTTGTTTCTCATTTGAGGACTTTCTCTCTTCTGTATCTATAATGTTTTAGTTTCTTGGTCCTTTATTTTGTAGTCCTTTTGGTTCCTTTTAATGTGCCAAAAAATTTTTAAATGCCCAATTAAAAGTGTTGTATATTAGTGTAGTACTTTTCTTTGTATGAAAATGTCCTTTCCCCAATGGTGTAGGCTTTGTAATGAATTAGATTTTCTGCCAATAATTGATATACAATTTATATTCTTTATTGTGCCTCTGTGTTACCATGCTTTCTAAGAATGTCTTTGTTTAAAGGGAATTAATCTTTTTATGATGTATTAATCTGTGTTTTCAATTGTTTTCCAAATGCACTTCAAATAACTTGCATACTTACTATGTGAAATGGTTGGCAAGTGCACTTTTTGCAAAGACATAAATACATTGGCAGAGGTGCTAATCAGATCTTACCTAAGGCACCTGATAGAACTATTTAGAGGGAAAAACTGAGTTTTCACATTGTTTTATAGGAAATTAAATTTGTCCAAAGATTTGGAAACTATTTTTAAAACATAAATAGAATTTCATTATTTCCTACTATCTTATTTGCTGGCAGAAGTGAATGCACTGGTTAGGTTATTTGGGGAGAAGTTACAGAAGAAAAAAAATCAGGAAGTGTGTTCATTTTTCTTCTTTTTTTGGAATATCACAGTAACTGAGGATCAGATTCTAGCAATGGGCTGACATTTCGTTGCAACTGCCCTCCACATATAAAAGTATATAAAAGATGTATTTTTTATATACTTACGAGTCATAGGTGGCCTTACCTTTGGGGTAATTTCCTTGTTGACTTGCACCTCATTTGTCTTACTTATTCCTTAACATAAAACCTGCTATTTCTCAATAATTCCTAATACTTAACATCTTAGTATCAGTCGTTAGGATCAATAAGTGACTTCTTGTGTCTGATGTTATGACAGGTGGCTGTCATATTTTTTCTTAATTCTATGTACTAGTCTAAGAGTTTGCTACTGAGTAGATTCTCTTGGGTATTTGGTTGCCCCAAAGTGCTTACATTTGTTGACAGATTATAAACTATGTTTATTTACATTGATGAATGGCTGTCAAGTAATAACGATTGTAAAGCACTTTGACTATATAAGGTGCTATATAAATGCAAAATGTCATTCATTTGAACATGAAATGTCTCTGCCTAACTTTCCGTATTGGCCCCAAATTATATTTCAGTTCCCCTCCAGCCTTTTTCTTGCACCATAGCCCATAGCCCAGTAAAGCAAAAATTTACTGAAACTAGGTAGATTATTTGTTTTCGGTTTTGGATAGGTCACCTATTAAGAAGATTTTATTTCATATACTTGCTATTTAGAAGTTCAGGTTTCATTTAGTTTTGTGTATTAAATACAAATGAGTAACTTTAAATCAAGCTAAACATAATCAAGAATTTTCAGAAACTATATTCCAGTGTTTGATTTTAAATCCTTATTTCCTTTTTTTTTTTATAAGAAATTGACCTAAAGACTATTTTAGGTGTTTTCATTTGTCCTCAGAAACTGTACTTGAAGAAAGGTATTAGAATATACACAGAAATGACTCCATGCATTGTGCTAATTTTTTACATTAAGTACAGAAGTCTGAGCTCAGTGTGAGTGCTTCTGCCTGGTAAGAAGAAAAGCAGGAAGACTTAGTAGTAACGGAGAGAACCAGCGAGTGGAATGCATCGTGGGGTTTCAGGAGGGCAAGCAGACCTAATCAACATAGAAAGTTTTGACAATGAAAGATTAAAAATGATTTAAGATGGGTAACCCTCCCCCACCTCCACCCTTCCCCGTCCCTTTATTTCACAAATCAGAGTAAGGATCCGACAGTTTTAAAACAGGGCATGAACACTCACCTTGGTAAAATTAAAATTATTGGGAAATATAGCTGCAAAATAAGATAGATGAAAATCAGAGTCCATGAGCTGTTTGTTAAATGGATTATATCCCATGAGAGGAGAGGTTTTAATTTTAGCTCTCTATTTACTGTCCCAGTCCTGGTCTCCTACCCACCCCCCTGCTCAGATATGTTTCTCTAAATGGGAGAGGAAAGTGCCAAGCTTTTAGAAGGAAGTTTTCCGTCTTATTTTTCTTCAGCATGCCATTATTTTGGTGCTTATGTTCGTAAGTTTCACTCACCTTTACAGTATGTTTAAATTTTAGTATGTTGCTTTCGTTCCATAGCAGAAACTTTATTTCTAAACATTCTGTGATGTTTTCTTAAAAGTCAGGAATAGAACTTTGCTGTCCCAGTGAGGACCCCATTTCCTTTGCTCAGCTTTGGACAGGATTTTTACATTTCTCTTTCTCTGGCGATGACGCTGGGCACACTGTGGAGTCAGCACAGAGTTAGTGCGCTAAGGTTGGGGTTGAGCCATCACCCCGTCTGAGTTCTTGTGAACAAAAAGCTTATTTTCTGTTTTCCCTCTAACCAGGGTGAGAAAATACAGAGTTAATAACTAAAGACTACAAAAGCATGAAATTTATATTCTGCAGTGTGTATTTAAGAAGTTTGTAAAGGCGAAAAAAAATCCAGCAAATATGCTTACCGCATCTTAAAAAGAGAGTAAATAATACAGCTGTACGTATCTTTAAAAAACTTGCAGAAACCCGATCATACCTTTTTTAGTATTTGTCTGATTATTTAATAATAACCAAGAAAAAGAAGTACCAAAACAAAGGCTCCATTTTCTAAAATTGATCAGCATTGAATTATTTCTGTTTGATGGCCCAGCCTGGTAAAATTGGCTAACGAGATGATTCATTATAATAAGGATAATACTGTCCGCTGTTATTTTGTTGCGGTCTTACTGCTTTGTCTGAATGATAAAATCTCAGTTGTACAAATTTGAGCTAAATGTTTCCAGTCAGAAACATCAGCCCATATATATCAGCAGTCTTCAGCAAGGCATGAAAACCGGTGCTGTGCAAACAAACCAGCAGTAAGTGATTGTGAGGGGAAGGGGGATTCAGGTTGAAGAAAAGGTACATTTTATTTTTGAGCTATTTTACTCACACTTCCTTTTCAACTGCAGTTTTATTTATTCATATCTAATGATATGAAATATTTTGTAGTGTCTCTTGTGCTCCGACAAGCATTCATCTTTTAAAGATAACACCGTGTTGAAAACTTGAAAATCTTTATTCTGATATAAGAATTTACTTGAAATAAAATTCTAAATTTCTGAATTTATCCTAGCTCCCTGCATTTAATCTCCAGTGGTCCAGATCTCAGACTCCAGAAGTGTTACACTTTTCCCCAGTTGGAACACATGAGGTTTATCTGAAAAAGCATCCACAACCCACAGATAGTGTAAACCTAGTTAGTTTACAGCTACTGGGATAAGAACCTGTGATCCTAAAGGGAGAGGAAGGTGCTTGGCATCTTGCTTTTTGCTAGGGGCAGAATAACAACATGCTTCTTGTTGTCTGTTCATTAAACTATGGGAGCATGTTTTGACTTTTTATCCTTATATTACAAAGTGACTCTTTGCCTAGAAATGGCTGTCGAACTGATGCAGGATTGTACTCCTTAACAGTGAGTAGAAGTCCTACCCTTACAGGGTAGGAAGGACTGAACAGAACAAAATAAGGTGGGATCTCAGAATCTTTGAAAATTACTTTAGCATGTTTTAAAATTTTTCCCTTTTTATATGTTAAAAGGGTTTTTCCGTTCAGTAATGATAATCTCTTTTCCTATAGTCCCAACTGTCAAAATGGCAGCTTATTTTAGTAGATGTGCAACCCAGTTTCACTACATTTAGAAAGCAATTTCAGAGTTAATTCTTTGTAACTATAATGATTCGAATATTTTGTATCATGAAGTTTTTATATGAGGGAGGCCATTCTCAATGTATCTGTCACCCAGTTTTTTACTTTGTATAAAGCATATTTAAATAATAATTGGTATATGTTTATTTTATGGAAAAATTTGAAAATATTTTAGTGTCCAATTTAAGCAAGACAATTTTATTGTTCTAAAGTTGTGCAATAAATACTGTTTCTTTCTCAGAAGCCTAAAAAACATAAAATAATTTGCTACCGACACAGTTAATTTCTGCCCCTCCCCATCCCCCTAAATCACGGAAGTATCAATATTTATCTCCCTTTTTATAAAATGAAGGACAGCACAAATATGATGACATCCATCTCTTTTAAATCACTGATTATGTTCTTGGAAAATACGTACTCATAATTTTGTTTTTAAACAGCCTTTTATCAATCCAATTCCCATGTATTCATAAATATAAAAACTTTAAAACTTATACTTAATGTTATCTTGAAGTATGCTTGAATTCTTCACACTGCACTTAAAATGATAGAGAAAGGGACATTAGTTTATTTGAGAAATAAGAGACTCGAAGCTAATTATGGCAAGTATATGAGTTTTAGTAGTTGTGGTCTATGGATGTTTCCTAACAATTCTATTTCAGCAATTACGTCTCTCTTCAGTATTTTTCTGCTTTCTAACATTTTCCAGTAATATTCTGTGAGATAGGTTTGTATGCTGTATATAAGTGAACATAGAAATCGGAAAGTAACCGAAGGCTGTCAAGGCAGATCCATTCCTAGTGAGTAGAATCGATTATCGGAAAAAGAAGAGGCCTAATTTTGAACAAATATCCAGGCAGATAGAAGTGCTAACACTATTAAACCTATACTTGTCTTAACAAATGTTCCTAAGGTAATAGTTTACATAAAATCTCCTGATTTTATTACATGATCATTCAATAAAAAAGAGCAGACAAAAAATAATTTATATTCTAATTGTCCTTCCCTTCAGTGGACATTAACTGGGCACACAGTATTAACTGTACATGTTTATGAGTGGAGGGGAAAGCATCTATTTTCATTTTGAAACTGTTAACCCATTACTAAATCTAAGATAGTGATTTAAAGCCATGAGGATAGGATGATCTGATGAGATGGCAAGAAATCTGTGGTGGCTGAAATTCACTACCAACTTCCTAGCAGTTATCTAGGTCCGCTGCTGTGTCTGGTTTGCAAACCATGTCTCCCTTAATTATACGTAGTAGCCCCACAGAAAATTTTGTTTAAAATGAAGACAAGGGCTTCCCTGGTGGCACAGTGGTTGAGAATCTGCCTGCTAATGCAGGGGACACGGGTTCGAGCCCTGGTCTGGGAGGATCCCACATGCCGTGGAGCACCTGGGCCCGTGAGCCACAACTACTGAGCCTGAGCGTCTGGAGCCTGTGCTCCGCAACAAGAGAGGCCGCGATAGAGGCCCGTGCACCGCGATGAAGAGTGGCCTCCGCTTGCCACAACTAGAGATAGCCCTCGCACAGAAACGAAGACCCAACACAGCAAAAATAAATAATTAATAAACTCCTACCCCCAACATCTTCTTTAAAAAAAAAAAAAAATGAAGACAAGAGTAGACTTTATGTGTGTGTGTGTGTATATTCAAGGAGAGCCTTTATATACCTAATACATTACTGCCAGGCTCTGAATTAGATGTTTAGGGTCTGCAGATGAAATCTTCAGAGAAGGTGTCCGTACCCTCAAAATTTAAGGACGATGGGGCTATCAAATATCCTAAATTATATTGACTCAGAACTTAAAAGAATAATTAAATATCACGAGAAGAGCAATCTCAAAGTGAGAAAGAGCAAATTACCAAAGCATGCTGAGTCTTTAATGTGTGTGGGAGACTTCTGCGCAGGCACCATTGCCTTAGAGATCTCTAAATTGACAAAGGAAAATAATTTGATTAGCATTGATATTGTAAAAGTTATAAAAGGAACTCATGTTTATTCTCGGTGTATTTGTCAACCTATGGACAGTGATTACTGTATATACAATCTATAGTGTGTTTATTTTATAGATGTCACTATTAGAGATGAATGTCTTAATATTATTTACTACTTCTAGTCACTTATGTATTATTTATACTTTACTGCAAGATTCACAGCACTTTACTAATATTAGATAATTATTTTCCTTCTACCTTTCTGTGGCATTTTCTACTTACATCTTTTCCACTGGGGTTCTTCTCCTTATTTTGGAACACTCACTAAGAAAAATGTAAAAGATTGCCCAAATAAATAGGCTATGTACTGTTCCTGAAATGTTTAAAGTCATATCTGAAGTTCTAAGTCTAGAACTCTCTTTGAAGCTGGGTTGGGGCTACTAGGCATGAATTACATTTTATATTTCACATTAATAAGACTCATAAGTTAGTACTCGTGAAGCCAAGTTCTCTCAAATGCAGACACACTTAAAACTTTTTGTTGAAAACAAAAGTTGCATTAACACAAAGTAAACAGTCTTCTGGTTAATCAGAAGATGCTCTTACCTGCCATTTACCTGTCTCCTAAAATACAAATCTGCAAACTGTCCTTCACTTTCATAGTTTCTTCAACATTGCATGTACTCAAACACAGGAGAAACAAAGCCAGGTTCCAGGAGCTGTGAAGTCCAAGAATCTGGAAAATGGTGGGGGTGAGGTGATGGGAAAAGGCAGACACTAACAAGGGCAGGATGCTACAAAAATAGTCTGAGTTCTACTATAACGTATGCTTTATGAACTTGGCCGTTTTCTTAAGTTCAAAAATAGCAGGGTTTTCAGCTGATTCTTTTAAGAGATGCTTTGAGGAGTCAGGACTCTTCCGCTTGTACTTGAGTATATCTGTATTCCAACCCTAGTCAAAAGAGAGTGAGATATTTGTTGTTACATAAACACTGACACAGATGATTGCTGCCAAAGAATAGGGAGATTTGCTCATAAGAACTTTCTCTTAAAGTTTTTTATTTTGCGTTTCTGGATGAGAGAAATGCTTTTATGGTGTGAAGAGTTTCTGTAGTGCTTTCTTCTGCGTTACCCTCTGCTCTGCTGGTATGCTTGATGTGGGCAGGTCACCTAGAAGAGAGAAGCACAAATAGAGAAGGCTAGACTCTGACCTTTGAGGGAAGAGCCACTTTCATCCTCCCCGAGTAAAAAAATAAAAATGAAACACACCTGTACACACACACACACACACACACACACACACACAAGGACGAAATGATAAGTGGGTAAGTCACCTTCTAAATGTCTTTAGCATCCGTTGGCTGCTTGTTAATCTAGTTAAGAGTAGATTCTAGACCTGCGTTGTCCAATTCACTAGCCAGTTCACAGCCACATGTGCTAATTTAAATTAAGTAAAGTGAAGAATTCAGTTCCCCAATCCCCCAGCCACATTTCAAGTGCTCAGAAGCCACCCGTGGGAAGTGTGTTACCATTTTGGACAGCACAGATATAGAACATTTCCATCTTTGCAGAAAATGCTTTTGACAGTGCTGTGGTACCCAAAGAGAGAATAAGGACAAAATAAAGATATTCAGTTGACTTATGATACTCTTGGATTTTACCGGCATCGTTAAAGAAAGCTATTTTTCTTATAAAAATTAATACCAGCCCTTTTTAAAGACCCTGGAAAAATCAAAACCCCATTCTTTGAAACTAGTTTTCAATGTATTTTTTAAACAGATTCTTAGCACTTTACTTTTTAAGTGATATTATTAAATAACTTCATAAATCATAACTTAGTATCTTCAGGTTTTTTCCTTTTTCAAGTATTTTAAAATTGATGATACATAGTTTCTAACATTTATCCAGCAGAAACTGATGAATGCTTAACTTACTTACAAGTAAAAGTTGATAAACATCATATTCCTCTGTTTTGTTACCTTTAAATCTTTCTATTCTGTTACTTTTTTTTTTTTTTTTTTTTTTTGCGGTACGCGGGCCTCTCACTGTTGTGGCTTCTCCTATTGCGGAGCACAGGCTCCGGACGCACAGGCTCAGCGGCCATGGCTCACGGGCCCAGCCGCTCCGCGGCATGTGGGAATCTTCCCAGAACGGGGCACGAACCCGTGTCCCCTGCATTGGCAGGTGGACTCTCAACCACTGTGCCACCAGGGAAGCCCTATTCTGTTACTTTTAAATCTGTATAGATCTAAGGAGAGTTGACAACAGTTTTTTTTGTTTCTGCCCCTAAAATCACATTTGATCATCTTCTACCTTAAAGGTTTATCAAGATCCAAATAGTTTCTTTGATTTTCTTCATAGTGTCTTGCTCTTAATTACTTAGATTATGAATCAAATTAAGTTTCATGTATGAAGCAAAGATTTTATTCCAGCAACTTAATGAAACATTTTTTTAAGATTTATTAATTGACTTGGCCTATTACTAAAGTGCTTAACATAACTAAAAGGATCTACACAAATGCATCTTTGAATTTTTTAATGAATGTAAGAGACTAATCATAACTCTTTGGAGTCAGCTTGGTACTTAGTGAAAACTATCCCGTTAGGAAGTCAGATGCTTTCCTCTTCGTTTTTAAATTTTTTAATCAAGCAGCAGACTTGATCCAGTAGTGTCAAATTCCAAGCAAATATAATGAAATTCTTATTGTTATTCAAGTACAGATGAGTAAATGGTGTGATTTGAGTTTGTTTTATTATTTTCATGGTGGTCTAATTTAATGTGTGTTCTACAGAGACTCATTTTACTAGTTAAGGGAGATTTTCAATGCGCTTGAAATAAGAAAACATGCTAGTATAAATACAGGAAATGACTGTACACAAATGCCAATCAATCATTTGGGGGCTTTTAAATTTTTTAATAGTAAGCTTTTGGTTTTTTAATAGCCTTAGTTATTTAAAATTCAGATGCACTGAAATGCCATTGCTGTCACTAGCTGTTTACAGATTGTGTGTAATTCATAAAGCTTTGTACTCAGAAGAATAATTTCCAGGTTTACTCTTGTTTTGCAGTTTTCATGTTTTGACAATTGCCCCACCATTTATAACACTCAATTTCTGGTTGTGTAATGAATGGTAAAATTCAAACATATCTAATTTAATAATTTGCCTTATTTTGATTAACAAATTCTATCAAAGATTTGGGGATAGAAAGAGGCTTCTTTTTCCTATAGTATTTTTTAAACTTTTCAGATGAGCTGGAAAACACCTTAGTACATTGGAGTTGGAGTTGTACTGGTTACAATCCCAGCTCTGAAGCCTTATACTCATGTCTTAAGTGTTACTGATTGTTCTGTGACTTGTTAGTTTGATATTTGACATTGTAGTTATCCACCTTGCAGTTTAGCCTTTGCAAAAAGGATATTGCTAGGTATGTTCTTATTTCTGGTTGACTATTGAATTCGTAATTTCATGATTTCATTTTTAGTCATAATCCAAAAAAGGAAATCCACGTGGAACTCTAAATTTCTCTCTCACCTCACAAATGGAATCAATACAGTTTTAACAACATTGTACATAAATGGCATCCAAGCAGTTTTCCATCTGTTTACCAAGTTTACCAATTATTTACTCTGTGTTAGACTTGTGGGTTTTCTCACTGTTTTTCTGAGGTAAATGACTTGTGAGAAATTTTCACCAAAATCGCAAAAACGTAAAGTCCGAGAAATCACCAGAAGACAGATTTTTAATTTTTTGAAATCTTATATTGTATTTCCTTTTGATATCACTTATTCATTTTAATGTTATGACTGCCAACTTGTTATGGTATTAATTATATGTATATGTTTATATGTATGCATATAGTATATGTATATGAAGAATAAAGTTAAGATTTGGTCAAACTATATTTTCCCATTCAAGTACAAAAATGTTTTCAAGGCTGCAGAAAGTGTACAGTTGTCATACAAGTTGTAAATAAAGACTTGTATAAAAATTCAGCTTAGATTTTTTCTGCTCTTAGGCCGTACAAACGCATGTTTAATAATGTCTAATAGTATCCATCCGCTTGCCATACTGTCCTGTCAATTTAGATATTATGCCGCTGACTGGCTGTAAATCAGGAATAGTCTTTGAGTTTCTTCCCAGTACCTAGGATAAGTTTTGTTTTGATTTAGTCTGGTTCACAATGTGTGTAAGCTGACTGTCCAAAGTTCTGAGGGATAAAAGGTAAACATGGCTTCTCCCCTCTTACCACAGACAGTCCAGCAAGAACCAATGGTAGGTACTTACATTCTTTCACAATATAAGGCATTATTGTTGAAGCATCCTGTTTAAGCCATAGATGCCCCTTTTCCTGCCTGTCGACCCTTAAAATTCACCCTTTTCCCCCACCTCCACCCTAGACATGATTGAAATATGGCATCTTCAGTGTCACGTAAAGTGGCAGCAGCAGTGGAGAAATCGATTATACTCACATTAAAATAATTGCAGAGTGAAGTTAGCACCAATATTTAAAAACAAATAAACCTAGTATGCACGTAACCAAAATAGTGCCCACTTTAATTTGCATTTAATATGACATTTTAATGTCAGAAAGAGAAATGTAAGTGTTCTTCACTCATTAGTATGGAGGTAACCGTATTAAGTTTAGCCTTTATTGAGTGTCTGCCCTGGGTATTGAATGTTGAAGCAAAGGAGAAGGGGATGAGAAGGTAGGTAAATCACAAAAATTAAAGCAGCTGCCTTGAAATAGCTGTGTGATCAAATGGGGCACAACACAGGAAAGTTCCCACCTAGAGTGTGTCCCAGCCGGAAGCCCCTGGTCGGCCTCGAGCGCCATTCCGGTCATTCCTGCAGTGCAGACCACTGCACAGTGTCGTGGGTTTAATGATGATGTGCTCTCCCGGGGCTGGGCACAGCCCCAGCTGCTCTCTGTCGGGCCCCTCATTCGCTCCCAGCTAGGTGATGGCTGAGACTAGAGTCATTCGAAGACTGTTCTCACATGTGGTACCCAGACTGGCGTGGACAGAGTGCCCAAGAGTGATCAGGCCGCTCCCCACACAACCTCCCGATGTGGCCAGCTGGACACACACAGTGGAGTCACGGGGGAGAGGGACTTCCTAGATGCAGCTGGCTTCCCCCAAGCAGGAGTGCTGAGAAACCCTGCGGAAAGCTCCAAATCTCGTCAGCACCCAGCCTTGGAAACTGCACAGCATCAGTTCTCTTTTATTTGTCAGGGTTGTCACAGGTAAGACCAGATCCAAGGGGCTGACCCTCCACCTCCCAGTGGAGGAATGACCCACTTACCACAGCTGCATTGTCTGGATTCAGAGAGAAGTAACACTTCTGCCATGAAGATCATACTCCTGAAATCAGGATATTTCCCCGTCTTCTAATCCCTGTGCCAAGCACACCCACAGGGGTACAGAACCACCAAGTACGTAACTACACTGTGAACAAAAGCTGAAAAGTTTGAAGCCGCAAAAACACGCACTTCTTTTAACAGGTATCTAATTGTATTGTAACATGAGCTCTAAAATGTTTCTACTCCCTACTTTGGCAGTTAATTTCTGAGACTGTATTTTAAGGGAATTGTCCAAAATATGAGCGTCTCTGTGTAGTGAGATGAACCCTCCGTGTTCCTAGCCAAAGCCCCCCATTTGTACGATGGCTTCTCCTAAAGGACTTGTTTCCAGAGATTTCCCCCACTTCCCGGTCTGGCATTTTCAGGTTTTTCTGCTCTACTGAATCATTCCTATTAACATACAAACATGCTGTTATTTCTCATATCTTCGACCTGTCTTTATTAATGAATTATTGTTAATTTTTTAAACTGCATATCCTTTTAAAATTTATTTATTTTTGGCTGCATTGGGTCTTTGTTGCTGCACGTGGACTTTTCTAGTTGTGGCGAGCAGGGGCTACTCTTCATTGTGGTACGTGGGCTTTTCATTGCGGTGGCTTCTCTTGGTGCGGAGCACAGGCTCTAAGCACACGGGCTCAGTAGTTGTGGCGCATGGGTTTAGTTGCTCTGTGGCATGTGGGATCTTCCCAGACCAGGGCTTGAACATGTGTCCCCTGCATTGGCAGGCGGATTCTTAACCACTGCACCACCAGGGAGGGCCTAAACTGCATACTTTTAAGCGTGCAGTTTAATAATTTTTGAGATGTATATACTCATGATGAACCCATCACGACGATCAAAATAATGTGCATATCCATCACCCCAGAAAGTTCTCTCAGGCCCCCTGGTAATTGCCCCAGGCCCTCCCAGTTCCCCTACGCCCACCCGTATCCCTGGACAACCACATCTGCTTTCTGACACTGTAGACTACTTTGTGTAGTTAGTGTACAATTTTGTGTAAATGGAATCCTGCAGTATGTACTCATTTTTGTTTGGCTACTTTTACTCAGCATTATTTAAGGTTTATCCATATTATGTGTATCCATAGTTCATTCCTTTTTATTGCTGAGTGGTATTTCACTGTGTGGATATGCCACGGTTTGTTTATTCATTTGCCTGCTCATTAGCATTTGAGTGCTTCCAGTTTGGGGCTGTCACAAATGAAGCTTTGTATGGGCATGTGCTTGGGTGAACACCTGGAGTGGAATGGCTGGGTCCCATGGTAGGTTTAGATACTGTTCAATACATTTATGCTTATTACCGATTTTGGCTTAATTTTTGTATATGGTGCAGTGCAAGGTATGGATTGTAGGGTTTTTTTGTTTATTGGGGTAGGCATATAGAATGATCCAGCACCATTTGTTGAAATTATCTTTTCTCCACTGAAATGCATTTTACAACTTCGTTGAAAACCAGTTCTCTTTATGAGTCTTATTTCTGGATGTCGGCTGTTACACTGATCTGTATCTTGACACCAGTAATACCCCATCTTGATTATTGCAGCTTTAAAGAAGTGTTGAAGCCACGTAATGTAAACCCTCCATCTTTTTTCTATTTCAAAGTTGTTTTAACTGTTTAGATCCTTTGCATTACCTACCATATGAATTTTAGAAGCAGCTCATCAATTTCTACAAAACAAAACCTGCTGGGATTTTGACTGGGATTGCATTAAATCTATAGATCAACTGAGAGAATTAATAACTTAATATTGAGTTTTCCATCCATTTATTTAGGTTTTCTTTAATTTCTCTCATCAATGTTTTATAGTTTTCAGTGTACATGTTTTTCATATCTATTGTCAGATTTATCCTAAGTATTTCTTTAGTTTTGATGCTGTTGTAAATGGTATTTTTTAAATTTTAATTTCCAGTTTCATGCTAGCACATAGAGATACATTTGAACTATCTTTTGGTTTACTTAATTTTCTCTGTTTTTTTTTTTGTTTGTTTTGATTTCTATTTCAATTGTATCCATTCTGATCTTTATTATTTCCTTTCTTCAACTTACTTTAGTTTTCATTTGCTCTTTTTCTAGTTTCTCAAGGTAAAAACTGAGGTTATTAGTTTAAAACCTTTCTTATTTTCTACTATAGGCCTTTAGTGCTAAAAATTTCCTTCTCATTACTACCTTAGCTGCATTATACAGATTTTTATATGCTATGTTTCTCTTCTCATCCAGTTCAGAATACTTTCTGATTTTCATTTTCACTTCATCTTTGACTCATGGGTTATTTAAAAGTGTGTTATTTACTTTTTAAGATTTGAGGATTTTCCAAGAATTTTTCTTTTAGTGATTTCTAATTTAATTCCATCATAGTTAGAGAACATGTTTTGTATGGCAGGAATCCTTTTGAATTTATTGAGATTTGTTTTATGGCCTAGGATAATGTCTATCTTGGTAAATATTTTGTGTGCACTTGAAAAGAACTTTCAAGAATTCCGCCGATGTTAGCTGGAGTGTTCTATAAATGTTGATTAGATGAAGTTAGTTGAGAGTGTGCTTTAAGTCTTCTAGAGCGTTACTGATTTTTCTATCTACTTTTCCTATCAGTTATTGAGAGAGAGATGTTGAAGTCTGACTATAATTACGGACTTGTCTATTTCTGCTTGTAGTTTTTGCTTTATCCATTTTGAAACTATTATTAGGTGCATAAATTTTTATACTCAATATGTCTTTTTGATGAATTGATTCACCCTTTGTCATGAAATGATCCTCTTTATCTCTGGCTGATTTTCTCTAATCTAAAATCTACTTTGTTATTGTTATAGACACTTCACCTTTCTCTTAATTAATGTTAATATGTCTTTTTACATCTTTGTACTTTTTCTTTCATCTTCTTATTTTTAACTTACTTGTGTCTTTAAAGTGGATTTCTTGTAGGGAGCACATATTGGGTCTTCCTTTTTATCCAACCTGACAATCTCTGCCTTTTAATTCTGTCTTTAAGCCATTTACATTTAGTATAATTATTGATCTGATTAGGTTTAAAATTTACCTTCTTGCTATTTATTTTCTATTTGTCCTCTCTATTCTTCATTCCTTTTTTTTTCTGCCTTCTTTTGGAACAATTGGGTATTTTTTATGATTCCATTTTATCTCCTTTGTTGACTTATTTGTTATAATGTTAGTTGTTGCTTTAGGGTTTATAGTATACTTCTTTAATTTATCACACTTTAATTTCAAGTGATATTATACTCCTTCAAGTATAATAGCATAAGAACCTTCAGTAGTGTACTTCCATTTCATCCTTCTAGACTTTATGCTAGTACACTTTAATTCTACATTTGCTATAAGCCCACAATACATTCTTGTTTTTACTTTAAGCAGTGAATTATCTTTTAAAGAGAATTGTATAATAAGAAAAAAATGGCCTTTTGTATTTTCCATTACAGTTATCATTTATGGTGCCTTTTTTCTTTTGTGTAGATCCAGAATTCTATTTTGTATAATTTCCTTCTGGATGCCCTTCAATATTTCTCGTACTGAAAATCTACTGATGATGAATTCTTTCAACTTTTATATATCTGAAAATGTCTACTTTGCCACCATTTTTGAAAGAAATTTTCATTGGGTGTTTTCTTTCAGTTGTTTAAAAGGTTGTTCCACTTTCCTTTACCTTATATTTTTTCTATATTAGTTGTCTATAGCTACATAACAATTAACCCAAAGTTGGCTGCATAGAAAAACAGTTTCTTTTGTTTAAGAATGCAGGTGCAGCCTAGCTGGTGTTTCTGGCTAAGGTCTCTCACAAGGCTGCAGTCCAGGTGCCTGCCAGGGCTGTAGTTATCTTGAAGCTGCACTGGGGGAGGATATACTTCCAAGTTTACTCACATAGCTGTTAGAAGCCTTCAGGTCCTTACTGGTGGCCAGAGACATCAGTCCCTTGCCATGTGGACCTCTCTATAGCACAGCTCACAACATGGCAGTTTGCTTCCCTCAGAGTGGGGACTCTGAGAGACATAAAGGTGGGGGGAAGGGGGAAACATGTTGGAAGTCACAGCCTTGTAATCTGACATGACATCCCATCCTTTTGCTGCTTCTCATGATACATTCTGGGTTCACTCTGGCTTATGGCATCAGAAGACATGTACTAGAAGGCTGAGAGCACACACTTCAGAGCCAGACCACCTGGTTCAGATTCTAACTGCACCACTTTACTGACTCTGTAACCTTGGACAAGTTATTTAACCTCTCATTATCTCTGTCTCCTCCTGTGTAAAATGAGGATGATAGTAGTAACCACTTTATAGGGTGAGAGAGTTATACACGTGAAATAAGAGAACAGTGGCTGACTCATAGTAAGCACTGTGTGTGATAGCTATCACAATTCACAGCATTTTTTGGAAGAACAAAATATTGGAAACCAGCTATATATTCATGTTTTGGAGAATAGATAAAGGTGTCATTGTCATACAATTGTATGCTATATAACCAATAAGAGGATCTAGATCTGTTATAATAGAGACAGATCGCAGAAATAATTGTTGAGTGAAAAAAAGGCACATAAGTTTTAGACACTTTGAGTATGACAGTATATTAAATTTGTAATTTTTAATTAATAGATTTTTAATATCAAAAAAATCTAATGAATATAAAATTCTATTTATATAATCCCAAATTTATTTTTAACCCTGTCAAATTATATAGCCCTGTATACATGTCCTTCCATGCCTGTGTATACACATCTCTGTCATTCTTGTTTCACTTTTCCATACAGTGGGCTTGGCATAATTTTCGTGTCAATGCTATATTTTTGCAGAACAGATTTCTATAAGTGGGACTAGGATACTCAGTTTTAGGACCAACCATTATCTGAGTCTTCAGCGAGTCATAACCTTTTTGCTGGTAGAGGGTCTTGCCTGGATGTTGATGGCTGCTGACTGATCTGGGTGGTGGTTACTGAAGTTGGGGTATCGGTGGCAATTTCTTAAAATAAAACAACAGTGAAGTTTGCCACATCCCTTGACTCTTCCTTTCGTGAACAATTTCTCTGTAGCATGCATTGCTGCTTGATAGGATTTTCACCCACAGTAGAAAGTCTGTCAAAATTGGAGTCATTCCTCTCAAACCCTGCTGCTGCTTTATCAACTCAGTTGATGTCATATTCTGAATTCTTTGTTGTCATTTCACCGATCATCACAGCATCTTCACCATGAGTAGATTCCATCTCAGGAAACCAGGATCTGTGGTTGGCTGAACCCACAGAGGCAGAACCGGGGATGCCGAGAGTTGACTCTAAGATTATATGCGGGTTTTCTACTGCACGGGAGTCAGCACCCCAACCCTTCGGTTGTTCAAGGGTCAAATGTAATTATTTTTTCCTTTGGGCTTTTGGTTTTAGTCTTGTGTTTTTCACCATTTTACTCCAATTCTGTTTTCCACCTTAAAGTATTTTTTATTGTAAAATATAATACAAAAACAGGAAAGTACATAGTATGAACATGTAGTCTTACAAGTTGTCATATAGTGAACAACAACGTAATCACATCCCGGCAGGATTAAACATTGCAAGTGCCTGAGAATCTCCACACATTTCCCTTCTCAAGCTCCTCCTTCCCCAGAGGTAACAACTAGCCTGACTGCTATGGTAATGATTCCATTTTTTGTTTAGGGTTTTACCATTAAGTAAAAACAACATGGTATGACGTTGCCTGTTCCTAAACTTTGTGTAAATAGAATTATATAGTCTGGCTTCCTTTGCGCAGCATTTTGTTTATACAGTCATCCTTATTATCATGTGAGCTCCAGTTAATTTATTTCTTTTTTGCATAGAATTCCATTATATGACAATATACATTGTACCCTTGATGAGTATTTTGGTTGTTTCCAGTTTGTGGCTATTCCAGACAATGTTGCCAACATTGTTCGTATATTCTGATGCATCAGAGTATGCGTTTCTTTGGGGACGTACCTAAGAATAGAATTACTCCGTCATTAGGATAGGTATCTTCAACTTTCCTACATAATGCCAAACTCTTCCCAAAGCAGAGTAGTCATTTCGAACTGTCAAGCTTTTTGATTTTTGCCAATGTAATGGGTGGGTAGTGGTATATAAAAATGTCTTTAACTTGCATTTTCCTGATTACTGAGATTGGTCACTTTGTCATGTATTTATTTGCCATTTGGGTTTCTTCCTTTGTGCAGAATATGTTCCAACCAATCTTCTATTTTAGGTTATCTGTATTTTTATTTCTAGGAATCTAGTACATATTTTGGATTTAAGCCCTCAGTGGTTTGCCTTCAACTCTTGGTGTATTCTGACGAATAGAAAGTTCTTAATTTTAACATAATCAGATTTATCATTTTTTCTTGTATTACTTATTTTCTGTCTTGTTTAAGAAATTTTTTCTAACTCTAAAGGCTGGAGATTTCCTCCTATATTATCATCTAAGATATTTATCTTTTGCATCTCATATTTCAGTACATAATGTGAGGTAAGGATGCAATTTTGTTCTTTTTTTAAAATTTTTTTCCGGTATTGATGCCTAATTGTCCCAGCACCATCATTCAGAACACTAGATTTTTCTCACTTCTCTGCAGTGAAGGTTTTCTCAAGTCTTAAGCATCCATGTATATTCATAGATATGTTTGTGAGTTCTCCACTGTGTTCTGTTACTTGCTTTGTCTATTTCTGTGCCAATATCACACTCTCTTAAATCATTACAGCTAAAGTATTAGAATTAATAGAAGTTAGGACTTCCCAGGTGGCGCAGTGGTTAAGGATCCACCTGCCAGTGCAGGGGACACGGGATCGATCCCTCGTCCAGGAAGATCCCACACGCTGAGGAGCACCTAAGCCCGTGCACCACAGCTACTAAAGCCTGTGTGCCCTAGAGCCCACTCACCGCAACTACTGAGCCCACGTGCTGCAACTACTGAAGCCCGCGCACCTAGAGCCTGTGCTCTGCAACAAGAGAAGCCGCCGCAATGAGAAGCCCACGCACCGCAATGAAGAATAGCCCGTGCTCGCTGCAACTAGAGAAAGCCTGCACACAGCAACGAAGACCCAACACAGCCAAGAAAAATTAATAGAAATTAGGAAAGAGGCTAGATATAAAAATCAATTTTAACAGCATACCTAGAAGATATAAAACCTCATAAGAGACAATAAAAAGCTAAATAAACAGAGATATGCCATGTTCATGGATTGGAAGATTTAATATAGTAGAGTTGTCAGTTACCCCAACATTGACCTACAGCTTTATTACAATCCCAGTCAATCTCAATGAGATGGTGGTTTGTTGGTTTGTTGTTTTGAATTTTATTTTACTTATTTTTTAAACAGCAGGTTCTTATTAGTTATCCATTTTATACATATTAGTGTATACATGTCAATCCCAATCTCCCAATTCATCCCACCACCACCCCCCGCCCCCCGCTGCTTTCCCCCCTTGGTGTCCATACGTTTGTTCTCTACATCTGTGTCTCTATTTCTGCCTTGCGAGCCGGTTCATCTGTACCATTTTTCTAGGTTCCACATATATGCGTTAATACACGGTATTTGTTTTTCTCTTTCTGACTTACTTCACTCTGTATGACAGGCTCTAGATCCATCCACATCTCTACAAATTACCCAGTTTCATTCCTTTTTATGGCTGAGTAATATTCCATTGCATATATGTACCACATCTTCTTTATCCATTTATCTGTCAATGGGCATTTTAGGTTGCTTCCGTGACCTGGCTATTGTAAATAGTGCTGCAATGAACACTGAGCTGCATGTGTCTTTTTGAATAATGGTTTTCTCTAGGTATATGCCCAGTAGTGGGATTGCTGGTCATATGGTAATTCTATTTTTAGTTTTTTAAGGAACCTCCATACTGTTTTCCATAGTGGCTGTATCAATTTGCATTGCCACCAACACTGCAAGAGGGTCCCCTTTTCTCCACACCCTCCACCCTCTCCAGCATTTGTTGTTTGTAGATTTTCTGATGATGCCCATTCTAACTGATGTGAGGGGATACCACATTGTAGTTTTTGTTTTGTTTTGTTTTAACATCTTTATTGGAGTATAATTGCTTTACAGTGGTGTGTTAGTTTCTGCTTTACAACAAAATAAATCAGTTATATATATACATATGTTCCCATATCTCTTCCCTCTTGCATCTCCCTCCCTCCCACCCTCCCTATCCCACCCCTCCAGGCAGTCACAAAGCACCGAGCTAATCTCCCTGTGCTATGCAGCTGCTTCCCACTAGCTATCTACCTTACGTTTGGTAGCGTATATACATCCATGCCTCTCTCTCACTTTGTCACAGCTTACCCTTCCCCCTCCCCGTATCCTCAAGTACATTCTCTAGTAGGTCTGTGTCTTTATTCCTGTTTTACACCTAGGTTCTTCAGGACATTTTTTTCCTAAATTCCATATATATGTGTTAGCATATGGTATTTGTCTCTCTCTTTCTGACTTACTTCACTCTGTATGACAGACTCTAGGTCTATCCACCTAATTACAAATAGCTCAATTTTGTTTCTTTTTATGGCTGAGTAATATTCCATTGTATATATGTGCCACATCTTCTTTATCCATTCATCTGATGATGGACACTTAGGTTGTTTCCATCTCCGGGCTATTGTAAATAGAGCTGCAATGAACATTTTGGTACAAGACTCTTTTTGAATTATGGTTTTCTCAGGGTATATGCCCAGTAGTGGGATTGCTGGGTCATATGGTAGTTCTATTTGTAGTTTTTTAAGGAACCTCCATACTCTTCTCCACAGTGGCTGTATCAATTTACATTCCTACCAACAGTGCAAGAGGGTTCCCTTTTCTCCACACCCTCTCCAGCATTTATTGTTTCTAGATTTTTTGATAATGGCCATTCTGACTGGTGTGAGATGATATCTCATTGTAGTTCTGATTTGCATTTCTCTAATGATTAGTGATGTTGAGCATTCTTTCATGTGTTTGTTGGCAGTCTCTATATCTTCTTTTGAGAAATGTCTATTTAGGTCTTCTGCCCATTTTTGGATTGGGTTGGTTTTTTTTTTGCTATTGAGCTGCATGAGCTGCTTGTAAATTTTGGAAATTAATCCTTTGTCAGTTGCTTCATTTGCAAATATTCTCTCCCATTCTGAGGGTTGTCTTTTGGTCTTGTTTATGGTTTCCTTTGCTGTGCAAAAGCTTTGAAGTTTCATTAGGTCCCATTTGTTTACTTTTGTTTTTATTTCCCTTTCTCTAGGAGGTGGGTCAAAAAGGACGTTGCTGTGATTTATGTCATAGGGTGTTCTGCCTATGTTTTCCTCTAAGAGTTTGATAGTTTCTGGCCTTACATTTAGGTCTTTAATCCATTTTGAGCTTATTTTTGTGTATGCTGTTAGGGAGTGATCTAATCTCATACTTTTACATGTACCTGTCCAGTTTTCCCAGCACCACTTATTGAAGGGGCTGTCCTTTCTCCACTGTACATTCCTGCCTCCTTTATCAAAGATAAGGTGACCATATGTGCGTGGGTTTATCTCTGGGCTTTCTATCCTGTTCTATTGATGTATCTCTCTGTTTTTGTGTCAGTAACATACTGTCTTGATTACTGTAGCTTTGTAGTATAGTCTGAAGTCAGGGAGCCTGATTCCTCCAGCTCCATTTTTGGTTCTCAAGATTGCTCTGGCTATTCGGGGTCTTTTGTGTTTCCATACAAATTGTGAAATTTTTTGTTCTAGTGCTGTGAAAAATGCCAGTGGTAGTTTGATAGGGATTGCATTGAATCTGTAGATTGCTTTGGGTAGTAGAGTCATTTTCACAATGTTGATTCTTCTAATCCAAGAACATGGTATATCTCTTCATCTATTTGTATCACCTTTAATTTCTTTCATCAGTGTCTTGTAATTTTCTGCATAGAGGACTTTTGTCTCCTTAGGTAGGTTTATTCCTAGATACTTTATTCTTTTGGTTGCAATGGTAAATGGGAGTGTTTTCTTGATTTCACTTTCAGATTTTTCATCATTAGTGTATAGGAATGCCAGAGATTTCTGTGCATTAATTTTGTATCCTGCTACTTTACCAAATTCATTGATTAGCTCTAGTAGTTTTCTGGTAGCATCTTTAGGATTCTCTATCTATAGTATCATGTCATCTGCAAATAGTGACAGCTTTACTTCTTCTTTTCCAATTTGGATTCCTTTTATTTCCTTTTCTTCTCTGATTGCTGTGGCTAAAACTTCCAAAACTATGTTGAATAAGAGTGGTGAGAGTGGCAACCTTGTCTTGTTCCTGATCTTAGTGGAAATACTTTCAGGTTTTCACCATTGAGGACGATGTTGGCTGTGGGTTTGTCATATATGGCCTTTATTATGTTGAGGAAAGTTCCCTCTATGCCTACTTTCTGCAGGGTATTTATCATAAATGGGTGTTGAATTTTGTCAAAAGCTTTCTCTGCATCTATTGAGATGATCATATGGCTTTTCTCCTTCAATTTGTTAATATGGTGTATCACATTGACTGATTTGCATATATTGAAGATTCCTTGCATTCCTGGAATAAACCCCACTTGATCATGGTGTATGATCCATTTAATGTGCTGTTGGATTCTGTTTGCTAGTATTTTGTTGAGGATTTTTGCATCTATGTTCATCAGTGATATGATATTGGCCTGTAGTTTTCTTTCTTTGTGACATCCTTGTCTGGTTTTGGTATCAGGGTGATGGTGGCCTCGTAGAATGAGTTTGGGAGTGTTCCTCCTTCTGCTGTATTTTGGAAGAGTTTGAGAAGGATAGGTGTTAGCTCTCCTATAAATGTTTGATAGAATTCGCCTGTGAAGCCATCTGGTCCTGGGCTTTTGTTTGTTGGAAGATTTTTAATCACAGTTTCAATTTCAGTGCTTGTGATTGGTCCGTTCATAGTTTCTATTTCTTCCTGATTCAGTCTTGGCAGGTTGTGCCTTTCTAAGAATTTGTCCATTTCTTCCAGGTTGTCCATTTTATTGGCATAGAGTTGCTTGTACTAATCTCTCATGATCTTTTGTATTTCTGCAGTGTCAGTTGTTACTTCTCCTTTTTCATTTCTAATTCTATTGATTTGAGTCTTCTCCCTTTTTTTCTTGATGAGTCTGGCTAATGGTTTATCAATTTTGTTTATCTTCTCAAAGAACCAGCTTTTGGTTTTATTGATCTTTGCTATCATTTCCTTCATTTCTTTTTCATTTATTTCTGATCTGATTTTTATGATTTCTTTCCTTCTGCTAACTTTGGGGTTTTTTTGTTCTTCTTTCTCTAATTGCTTTAGGTGCAAGGTTAGGTTGTTTATTCGAGATGTTTCCTGTTTCTTAAGGTAGGATTGTATTGCTATAAACTTCCCTCTTAGAACTGCTTTTCCTGCATCCCATAGATTTTGGGTCGTCGTGTCTCCATTGTCATTTGTTTCCAGGTATTTTTTGATTTCCTCTTTGATTTCTTCAGTGATCACTTCGTTATGAAGTAGTGTATTGTTTAGCCTCCATGTGTTTGTATTTTTTACAGATCTTTTCCTGTAATTGACATGTAGTCTCATAGCATTGTGGTCGGAAAAGATACTTGATACAATTTCAATTTTCTTAAATTTACCAAGCCTTGATTTGTGACCCAAGATATGATCTATCCTGGAGAATGTTCCATGAGCACTAGAGAAAAATGTGTATTCTGTTGTTTTTGGATGGAATGTCCTATAAATATCAATTAAGTCCATCTTGTTTAATGTATCATTTAAAGCTTGTGTTTCCTTATTTATTTTCATTTTGGATAATCTGTCCATTGGTGAAAGTGGGGTGTTAAAGTCACCTACTATGAATGTTTTACTATCGATTTCCCCTTTTATGGCTGTTAGTATTTGCCTTATGTATTGAGGTGCTCCTATGTTGGGTGCATAAATATTTACAATTGTTATATCTTCTTCTTGGATTGATCCCTTGATCATTATGTAGTGTCCTTCTTTGTCTCTTCTAATAGTCTTTATTTTAAAGTCTATTTTGTCTGATATGAGAATTGCTACTCCAGCTTTCTTTTGGTTTCCATTTGCATGGAATATCTTTTTCCATCCCCTCACTTTCAGTCTGTATGTGTCTCTAGGTCTGAAATGGGTCTCTTGTAGACAGCATATATATGAGTCTTGTTTTTGAATCCATTCAGCCAATCTGTGTCTTTTGGTGGGAGCATTTAGTCCATTTACATTTAAGGTAATTATTGATATGTATGTTCCTATTCCCATTTTCTTAATTGTTTTGGGTTTGTTATTGTAGGTCTTTTCCTTCTCTTGTGTTTCTTGCCTAGAGAAGTTCCTTTAGCATTTGTTGTAAAGCTGGTTTGGTGGTGCTGAACTCTCTCAGCTTTTGCTTGTCTGTAAAGGTTTTAATTTCTTCATCAAATCTGAATGAGATCCTTGCTGGGTAGAGTAATGTTGGTTGCAGGTTTTTCTCCTTCATCACTTTAAATATGTCCTGCCAGTCCCTTCTGGCTTGCAGAGTTTCTGCTGAAAGATCAGCTGTTAACCTTATGGGGATTCCCTTGTGTGTTATTTGTTGTTTTTCCCTTGCTGCTTTTAATATATTTTCTTTGTATTTAATTTTTGACAGTTTGCTTAGTACGTGTCTTGGCATATTTCTCCTTGGATTTATCCTGTATGGGACTCTCTGTGCTTCCTGGACTTGATTAACTATTTCCTTTCCCATATTAGGGAAGTTTTCAACTATAATCTCTTCAAACATTTTCTCAGTCCCTTTCTTTTTCTCTTCTTCTTCTGGAACCCCTATAATTCGAATGTTGGTGCATTTAATGTTGTCCCAGAGGTCTCTGAGACTGTCCTCAGTTTCATTCTTTTTTCTTTATTCTGCTCTGCAGTAGTTATTTCCACTATTTTATCTTCCAGTTCACTTATCCGTTCTTCTGCCTCAGTTATTCTGCTATTGATCCCATCTAGAGTATTTTTAATTTCATTTATTGTGCTGTTCATCGTTGCTTATTTCATCTTTAGTTCTTCTAGGTCCTTGTTAAATGTTTCTTGCATTTTCTCTATTCTATTTCCAAGATTTTGAATCATCTTTACTATCATTATTCTGAATTCTTTTTCAGGTAGACTGCCTATTTCCTCTTCATTTGTTAGGTCTGGTGGGTTTTTATCTTGCTCCTTCATCTGCTGTGTGTTTTCCTGTCTTCTCATTCTGCTTATCTTACTTTGTTTGGGGTCTCCTTTTTGCAGGCTGCAGGTTCATAGTTCCCGTTGTTTTTGGTGTCTGTCCCCAGTGGCTAAGGTTGGCTCAGTGGGTTTTGTAGACTTCCTGGTGGAGGGGACTAGTGCCTCTGTTCTGGTGGATGAGGCTAGATCTTGTCTTTCTGGTGGGCAGGTCCACGTCTGGTGGGTGTGTTTTCGGGTGTCTGTGGACTTATTATGATTTTAGGCAGCCTCTCTGCTAATGGGTGGGGTTGTGTTCCTGTCTTGCTAGTTGTTTGGCATAGGATGTCCAGCACTGTAGCTTGCTGGTCGTTGAGTGAAGCTCGGTGCTGGTGTTGAGATGGAGATATCTGGGAGATTTTCGCCATTTGATATTATGTGGATCTGGGAGGTCTCTTGTGGACCAGTGTCCTGAAGTTGGCTCTCCCACCTCAGAGGCACAGCTCTAACTCCTGGCTGCACCACCAAGAGCCTTTCATCCACACGGCTCAGAATAAAAGGGAGAAAAAGTAGAGAGAAAGAATTAGTAGAAGTAGGAAGAAAGGAAGGAAGGAAGGAAGGAAGAAAGAAAGAAAGAAAGAAAGAAAGAAAGAAAGAAAGAAAGAAAGAAAGAAAGGAGGGAGGGAGGAAGGAAGGAAGGAGGGAAGGAAGGAAAAAAGAAAGCAAGAAGATAAAGTAAAATAAAATAAAGTAAGATAAAATATAATAAAGTTATTAAAATAAAAAAATAATTATTAAGAGAATAACAGAAAAACAAAAAAACGGACAGATAGAACCCTGGGACAAATGGTGGAAGCAAAGCTATACAGACAAAATCTGACACAGAAGCATACACATACACACTCACAAAAAGAGGAAAAGGGGAAAAAATCATAAATCTTGCTCTCAAAGTCCACCTCCTCAATATGGGATGATTCGTTGTCTATTCAGGTATTCCACAGAAGCAGGGTACATCAAGTTGATTGTGGAGCTTTAATCTGCTGCTTCTGAGGCTGCTGGGAAAGATTTCCCTTTCTCTTCTTTGCTCTCACAGCTCTCAGGGGCTCAGCTTTGGATTTGGCCCCGCCTCTGCGTGTAGGTCGCTGGAGGGCGTCTTTTCTTCGCTCAGACAGGACGGGGTTAAAGGAGCCGCTGATTCGGGGGCTCTGGCTCACTCAGGCCGGGGGGAGGGAGGGGCACGGAGTGCGGGTCGAGCCTGCGGCGGCAGAGGCCGGCGTGACGTTGCACCAGCCTGAGGCGCGCCGTGCGTTCTCCCGGGGGAGTTGTCCCTGGATCACGGGACCCTAGCAGTGGCGGGCTGCACAGGCTCCCCGGAAGGGAGGTGTGGAGAGTGACCTGTGCTCGCACACAGCCTTCTTGGTGGCGGCAGCAGCAGCCTTAGCGTCTTATGCCCATCTCTGGGGTCCGCGCTTTTAGCCGTGGCTCGCGCCCGTCTCTGGAGCTCCTTTAAGCAGCGGTCTTAATCCCCTCTCCTCGCGCACCAGGAAACAAAGAGGGAAGAAAGAGTCTCTTGCCTCTTCGGTAGGTCCAGCCTTTTCCCTGGACTCCCTCCTGGCCAGCCGTGGCTCACTAACCCCCTGCAGGCTGTGTTCACGCCGCCAACCCCAGTCCTCTCCCTGCGCTCCAACCGAAGCCCGAGCCTCAACTCCCAGCCCCGCCTGCCCCGGTGGGTGAGCAGGCAAGCATCTCGGGCTGGTGAGTGCCGGTCGGCACAGATCCTCTGTGCGGGAATCTCCCCGCTTTGCCCTCTGCACCCCTGTTGCTGTGCTCTCCTCCGTGGCTCCGAAGCTCCCCGCCTCCCGCCACCCGCAGTCTCCGGCCGCGAAGGGGCTTCTTAGTGTGTGGTAACCTTTCCTCCTTCACAGCTCCCTCCCACACGTGCAGGTCCCGACCCTATCCTTTTGTCTCTGTTTATTCTTTTTCCCTACCCAAGTACGTGGGGGGTTTCTTGCCTTTTGGGAGGTCTGAGGTCTTCTGCCAGTGTTCAGTAGGTGTTCTGTAGGAGTTGTTCCACGTGTAGATGTATTTCTGGTCTATGTGTGGGGACGAAGGTCATCTCCGCGTTTTACTCTTCTGCCATCTTTCCGGAAGTCCTCACATTGTAGTTTTGATTTGCATTTCTCTAATAATTAGTGATGTTGAGCAGCTTTTCATGTGCCTCTTGGCCATCTGTATGTCTTCTTTGGGGAAATGTTTATTTAGGTCTTCTGCCTAAATTTTTGGATTGGGTTGTTTGTGTTTTTAATATTGAGCTCCATGAGCTGATTATATATTTTGGAGATTAATCCTTTGTCCGTTGATTCATTTGCAAATATTTTCTACCATTCTGAGGGTTGTCTTTTCATCTTGTTTGTAGTTTCCTTTACTTTGCAAAAGCTTTTAAGTTTCATTAGGTCCCATTTGTTTATTTTTGTTTTTATTTCCATTACTCTAGGAGGTGGATCAAAAAAAAATCTTACTGTAATTTTTGTCAGAGTGTTCTTCCTATGTTTTCCTTTAAGAGTTTTAGAGTGTCTGGTCTTACATTTACGTCTCTAATCCATTTTGAGTTTATTTTTGTGTATGGTGTTAGGGAGTGTTCTGATTTCATTCTTTTACATGTAGCGGTCCAGTTTTCCTAGCACCACTTATTGAAGAGACTGTCTTTTCTCCATTGTATGTCCTTGCCTCCTTTGTCATAGATTAGTTGACCATAGGTGCATGGGTTTATCTCTGGGCTTTCTATCCTGTTCCATTGATCTATATTTCTGTTTTTGTGCTAGTACCATACTGTCTTGATTACTGTAGCTTTGTAGTACAGTCTGAAGTCAGGGGTCTGATTCCTCCAGCTCCGTTTTTTTCCCTCAAGACTGCTTTGGCTATTTGGGGTCTTTTGTGTCTCCATACAAATTTTAAGATTTTTTTGTTCTAGTTCTTTAAAAAATACCACTGGTAATTTGATGGGGATTGCATTGAATCTGTGATTGCTTTGGTTAGTATAGTCATTTTCACAATATTGATTCTTCCAATCCAAGAACATGGTATATCTATCCAACTGTTGTGTCATCTTTGATATCTTTAATCAGTATCTTATAGTTTTCTGAGTACAGGTCTTTTACCTCCTAAGGTAGGTTTTCCTAGGTATTTTATTCTTTTTGTTGCAGTGATGAATGGGATTGTTTCCTTAATTTCTCTTTCTGATCTTTCGATATTAGTGTATAGGAATACAGGAGATTTCTGTGCATTAATTTTGTATCCTGCAGCTTTACCAAATTCATTGATTAGCTCTAGTAGTTTTCTGGTAGCATCGTTAGGATTCTCTAATGTATAGTATCATGTCATCTGCAAACAGTGTGAGTTTTACTACTTCTTTTCCAATTTGGATTCCTTTTATTTCTTTTTCTTCTCTGATTGCCATGGCTAGGACTTCCAAAACTATGTTGAATAATAGTGGCGACAGTGGACATCCTTGTCTTGTTCCAGATCTTACAGGAAATGCTTTCAGTTTTTCACCATTGAGAATGATTTTTGCTGTGGGTTTGTCGTATATAATCTTTATTATGTTAAGGTAGGTTCCCTCTATGCCCACTTTCTGGAGAGTTTTTATCATAAATGGGTGTTGAATTTTGTCAGGAGCTTTTTCTGCATCTATTGAGATGATTATACGTTTTCCTTCTTCAATTTGTTTTATGGTGTGTCACATTGATTGATTTGCATATATTGAAGAATCCTTGCATCCCTGGGATAAATCCCACTTGATCATGGTGTATGATCCTTTTAATGTGTTGTTGGATTATGTTTGCTAGTATTTTGTTGAGGATATTTACATCTATATTCATCAGTGATATTGGTCTGTGATTTTCTTTTTTTGTAGTATCTTTTTCTGGTTTTGGTATCAGGGTGATGGTGGCCTCATAGAATGAGTTTGGGAGTGTTCCTCCCTCTGCAATTTTTTGGAAGAGTTTGAGAAGGATGGGTGTTAGCTCTTCTCTAAATGTTCGATAGAATTCACCTGTGAAGTCATCTGGTCCTGGGCTTTTGTTTGTTGAAAGATTTTTAATCACAGTTTCAATTTCATTATTTGTTATTGGTCTGTTCATATTTTCTGTTTCTTCCTGGTTCACTCTTGGGAGGTTATACCTTTCTAAGAGTCTGTCCATTTCTTCCAGGTTGTCCATTTTATTGGTATGGAGCTGCTTGTATTAGTCTCTTAGGATGCTTTGTATTTCTGCATTGTCTGTTGTAACTTTTCCTTTTTCATTTCTGTTTTTATTGATTTGAGTCCTCTCCCTCTTTTTTTGATGAGTCTGGCTAAAGGTTTATCAATTTTATTTATTTTCTCAAAGAATCAGCTTTTAGTTTTATTGATCTTTGCTATTGTTTTGTTTCTATTTCATTTATTTCTGCTCTGATCTTTATGATTTCTTTTCTTCTACTGACTTTGGGTTTTGTCTGTTCTTCTTCCTCTGGTTCCTTTAGGTGTAACGTGAGATTGTTTATTTGAGATTTTTCATGTTTCTTGAGGTAGGCTTGTATAGCTATAAACTTCCCCCTTAGAACTGCTTTTGCTGCATCCCATAGGTTTTGGATCGTTGTGTTTTCTTTGTAATTTGTCTCTAGGTATTTTTTGATTTCCTCTCTGATTTCTTCAGTGATCACTTGGTTATTTTGTAACATACTGTTTTGCCCCCATGTGTTTGTGTTCTTTACGTTTTTTTTCCAATAGCGTTGTGGTCGGACAAGATGCTTGATATGATTTCAATTTTCTTAAATTTAGCAAGCTTGGTTTGTGACCCAAGAAGTGATCTATCCTGGAGAATGTTCTATGTGCACTTGAGAAGAAAGTGTAATCTCCTGTTTTTGGATGGAATGCCCTATAAATATCAATTAAATCTATGTGGTGTATTGTGTCATTTAAAGCTTGTGTTTCCTTATTAATTTTCTGTCTGGATGATCTGCCCGTTGGTGTGAGGTGCTACAGCCCCCACTATTATTGTGTTACTGTCAATTTCCTCTTTTATAGCTGTTAGCAATTGCCTTATGTATTGAGGTCCTCCTTTGTTGGTGCATATATATTTATAAGTGTTCTATCTTCTTCTTGGATTGATCCCTTGATCATTATGTAGTGTCCTTGTCTCTTGTAACATTCCTTAAAGTCTATTTTATCTGATATGAGTATTGCTATTCCAGTTTTCTTTTGATTTCCATTTGCATGGAATAGCTTTTTCCATTCCCTCACTTTCAGTCTGTATGTGTCCCTAGGTCAGAAGTGAGTCTCCTGTAGACAGCATATATATGGGTCTTGTTTTTTTAACCATTCAGCGAGCCTGTGTATTTTGGTTGGAGCATTTAATCCATTCATGTTTAAGGTAATTATCTATATGTATGTTCTTATTACCATTTGCTTTAGCATTTGTTGTAGAGCTGGTTTGGTGGTGCTGAATTCCCTTAGCTTTTGCTTGTCTGTAAGGCTTTAGATTTCTCCATTGAATCTGAATGAGATCCTTGCTGGGTAGAGTAATCTTGGTTGTAGGTTCTTTCCTTTCATCACTTTAAATATATCGTGCCACTCCCTTCTGGTTTGTAGAGTTTCTGCTGAGAAATCAGCTATTAACCGTATGGGAGTTCCCTTGTATGTTATTTGTCAGTTTCCCTTATAATTATTTCCCAATAATTTTTCTTTGTCTTTAATTTTTGTCAATTTGATTACTATGTGTCTCAGTGTGTTTCTCCTTGTGTTTATCATGGCTGGGACTCTCTGCAATTCCTGGACTTGGGTGGCTATTTCCTTTCCCATGTTAGGGAATTTTTCAACTATAATCTCTTCAAATATTTTCTTGGGTCCTTTCTCTCTCTCTTCTCCTTCTGGGACCCCTATAATGTGAATGTTGCTGCGTTTAATGTCGTCCCAGTTGTCTCTTAGGCTGTCTTCATTTCTTTTCATTCTTTTTTCTTTATTGTGTTCCACGGCAGTGAATTCCTCCATTCTGTCCTCCAGGTCAGTTATCCGTTCTTCTACCTCAATTATTCTGCTTGTGATTCCTTCTAGTGTATTTTTCATTTCAGTTATTGTATTGTTCATCTCTGTTCATTTGTTCTTTGATTCTCCTATGTCTTTGTTAAACATTTCTTGCATCTTCTCGATCTTTGCCTCCATGCTTTTTCCAAGGTCCTGGACCATCTTCACTATCATTATTCTGAATTCGTTTTCTGGAAGGTTGCCTATCTCCACTTCATTTAGTTGTTTTTCTGGGGTTTTATCTTGTTCCTTCATCTGGTACATAGCCCTCTACCTTTTCATCTTGTCTATCTTTCTGTGAATGTGGGGTTTTTTCCACAGGCTGTAGGATTGTAGTTCTTGCTTTTACTGTCTGCCCTCTGGTGGATGTGGCTATCTAAGAGGCTAGTGCAAGTTTCCTGATGGGAGGGACTGGTGGTGGGTAGAGCTGGGTGTTGCTGTGATGGGAAGAGCTCAGTAAAACTTTAATCCACTGTGATGGGTGGGGCTGGGTTCCCTCCCTGTTGGTTGTTTGGCCTGAGGCGACCCAGCACTGGAGGCTACCCAGCTCTTTGGTGGGGCTAATGTCAGACTCTGGGAGGGCTTACGCCAAGGAGTACTTCCCAGAATTTCTCCTGCCAGTGTCCTTGTCCTCATGGTGAGACACAGCCACCCCCCGGCCTCTGCAGGAGACCCTCCAACACCAGCAGGTAGGTCTGGTTCAGTCTCCTATGGGGTCACTGCTCCTTCCCCTGGGTCTTGATGTGCACACTACTTTGTGTGTGCCCTCCAAGAGTGGAGTCTCTGTTTCTCCCAGTCCTGTCAAAGTCCTCTAGTCAAATCCCGCTAGCCTTCAAATTCTTACTCTCTAGGAATTCCTTCTCCTGTTGCTGGACGCCGAGGTTTGGAAGTCTGACGTGAGGCTCAGAACCTTCACTCCAGTGGGTGGACTTCTGTGGTATAAGTGTTCTCCAGCTTGTGAGTCACCCACCCAGTGGTTATGGGATTTGATTTTATTGTGATTGCGCCCCTCCTACCATCTCATTGTGGCTTCTCCTTTGTCTTTGGATGTGGGGTATCTTTTTTGGTGAGTTCTAGTGTCTTCCTGTCGATGATTGTTCACCAGTTAGTTGTGATTCTGGTGCTCTTGCAGGAGGGAGTGAGTGCACATCTTTCTACTCCACCATTTGAACCGATCACTCCACTGCCTTGTGCCTCTGTCTTACTTATGACTGGGCTCCACTCAGCCACTGCTTTACTGTCTGTTATGACTGTCCTGACCCAGCTGGGCATAGCCTCAGGTGCTTCGTGGTGGTGGAGCCAAAAGACAATCACAGGCTCCTGGTTCTGGTTCTCGATTAACCAATCTTCATGTGCTTTCACCCTTCCTGCCTTCCCCTCCGTCTAGCTCACACGTTTCTAGTACTAGCTCCTGGAGTGCAACCAGGGCCCTGAAGGTACCAACCTCCCTGATTGTAGCCAAGAGAGAAAATGTTGAAGCTTAAAGAGCATCGGGGGAAGTTGAAAGCTCAAGCATTTAACACAATCCCCAGGCACCTAATCATTATCAAACTTATGGGTAAACTCTGGAAGAGTGCAGTCAAACTGAGAGCATCATGTAGCTAGTGACGGCCCTACCAATGAAAAGCTCATATCAGTAATTCCCAAGAAGTCAGAACCAGATGATGAACCGTACACATGGATGAGATAAATTTTGTGATAGGTAAAATACACCTCAATAAAAAACTGATGAACAATTTGCACTGCAACTTATATCACTTGTTAAGTAGTTTTATTTACACACACATTGTGATTTAGTTTATTTGTATAATTAATGGTAATTTAAAAAAATTGTTCATTGATTGGTTGATTTCTGTATTTAGCACAACATACTGATTGTTGATCAACCCTGCCTACGCTCTCCCACTAGCACTGTGGCATCTTAACTTTCCCCAGGACCCCTGATGACAAAGTCTGTACTGTGGACTCATTGAGCCGTCGTTTTCAACCTGGGCTGCACCTTAGAATTATGGGGGGAGCTTTTAAAGTATGCTGATGCCAAGCCCTCACCCTCAGCCAATGAAATTAGAATCCCTGAGGCTGGGGCTCAGTCACTCCAGTTTCATTAAAACTGTCCACGTGATTCTAAGATGCAGCCAGGGTTAAGAAGTACTGGACAGAGGAAGGCACCCTTTGAAACTGGCGAGGCAGGCATAGGTTTCATGAGTGTCCATTTCCTGTCACCCTTCTCCATGTTCTGTAACAAGTGCGTCAGGCCTGGCTCAGGTTCTCACTTGTAAAGTGGAGAATCAACAATTGCCCTGCTTCTCCACAGGGTTTTTTTGGTCTCAAATGAGACAGCAGTAGTGTGTCCTTATGGATATTCGTCCAGATCCCATCTGTCCCTCCTCTGGGGTGATGACTTTCTTCTACCCTGTCTTACAGTTTCCCTTCTCTAGCTTTCATTTTTCTGATCGTATTTTCACCAAGCATCTGTAGACTGCTTCTGATATCCTCAGGGATTGGTAAGAAGGCAGGAGTGTTGGTGCACAATTCAAAGCACATCGCAAGGATCTAGAAGACAATGACAGGTTTAGAACATCCATGTGCTGACAGGTATCCAGCTGTTTTGAAAGAGGATCAGCCAGTCTTTTTTTAACTCAGATTGTATTCTTATTTGCACTGGTTTGATGGGAGAGCTAATGGAGTGTAGGGTACCTATCTTGAAATAGTGGCAGCAGTCATTGATTTTCCTTTCCTATAACTGACAACTTTAAAGAATATGTTCTGGGACTTCCCTGGTGGCGCAGTGGTTAAGAATCCGCCCGCCAATGCAGGGGACATGGGTTCGAGCCCTGGTCCAGGAGGTCCCACATGCCACAGAGCAAACAAGCCTGTGTGCCACAACTTCTGAGCCTGCACGCTAGAGCCCGCAAGCCACAACTATTGAGCCCACGTGCCACAACTACTGAAGCCTGCGTGCCTAGAGCCCGTGTTCCCTAACAAGCCACTGCAATGAGAAGCCCGCGCACTGCAACAAAGAGTAGCCCCTGATCACCGCAGCTAGAGAAAGCCCGTGCACAGCAACAAAGTCCCAACGCAGCCAGAAATAAATAATAAATAAGTAAATTTATTTTTTAAAAAAGAATATGTTCTGTGATTTATTAGAGTTTGGAGGAGTTATTAGGTTATTGCGGTTTGGAGAGATACATATCAAAGGATCAGGAAGGACAGAGAAGCTATATTGTAGCCCAGAAAGATCTATATCCATTCAATACTAAAATTTGCCAAATAAGTATGACTCTGTTTTTTTTTCTTTTAAAGCCACCAGAAATATATGCATGGATGTAAATCCATAGGGAAAGAACACAGTGAACAACTGAACTAAATCAGGATTGCATGGTCAAAGGGAGTTTTGTCTACTCTGATCAAAAGGAACTGTCACCTTGGAGTCATTCTTAACTATTTTTGGGTCTTACATCCTCCATCCAGTTAAGCTGTCAGCAAATCCTATCAGATTAACCTTCAAAGAACATCCAGAATCCATACACTGTTCATCACCTCCAACTGAACCGATACAGTCCATTGTTTTCTAAAATTGTTGACCACGACCCACGGTAAGAAATACATTTTACAACATGACCCATTACACCTGAACATATATAAGTTTAAAAAAACTTCACCAGGGTTTCCCTGGTGGCGCAGTGGTTGAGAGTCTGCCTGCCGATGCAGGGGACACGGGTTCGTGCCCCGGTCCGGGAAGATCCCACATGCCGCAGAGCGGCTGGGCCCGTGAGCCGTGGCCACTGAGCCTGCATGTCCGGAGCCTGTGTTCCGCAACGGGAGAGGCCACAACAGTGAGAGGCCCGTGTACTGCAAAAAAAAAAAAAAAAAAAAAAAACTTCACCAAAAATTACTTTCTTCTTCTAAATGCACTGTGCACTATTTTCTATTCCACTGTATTTCAGTTTTTGAAGTACTCATTAAACACTCCAAAAAATGCTGGTCATGGAATCAGATACTAAGATGGAACTTGGGACCAACACCCGTGTGGTCAAACTGCAAGGCCTGTGAGGTCTCAGCCTCCCAGGTGGAAGCCGTGTGGCACCTGTCAGTGGTCCCCGTCAGGCTGCGATGGCTGGGCCCTCATACCTAAGAGGCCCTCTGTCTCTTAGCAGTCCATTGTGGGCTGTCCTCAGGCCACGCAGGAGGCTGGCTGCTGACTGCACTCCCCAAAGCTGGGCAGCAAGTTCCTCCTTGGAGGAGGACTGGTGGGTCACCTTGTCCACCATAGGACCCACTAAAATGACTTTATGATCGATCAGTGAATTGTGAAGCATAATTTAAACACTTTGACCTTTTGCCCGGACTGCTACAATAGCTTTACACTCATCTGTTTCCATTCTTGCCTTTCTACTTTGTGTATTTCACACATGGTAGCCAAAATAATCCTTTAAAAATGTAAATCACATGTCCCTCCTTTACTCAAAACCTTCCACTAATTTCCACTTAAAATCAAATCCCACAAATGTTAATTAGCACATTAAAAGATGCTCAACATCACTAATAATTAGGGAAATGCAAAGTGAAGATACCAGTTCACATTCATTCAGATGGTTATCAAAACAAAACCAGGAAACAAGCATCGGTGAGTATGGGAAGAAACTGGAACCCTTGCACAGATGCTGTGAAAAACAGTTCCCAAAAACCTAAACATAGAATTACCATGTGTCAAGCAATCCCACACTGGGTAAATACCCAAAAGTGAAAGCGGGGTCTCTAACAGGTATTTCATTATTCTCAACAGCCAAAAGGTGAAAGCAACCCAAATGTTCATTATCAAATGATTGGATAAACAAAATGTGGCCTATACATACAATGGAATATTATTCAGCCTTTAAAAAGGAAATTCTGACACATGTTACAACGTGGATGAACCTGGAGGACATTATGCAAACTGCAATAAGCCAGACACCAAAGGACAAATACTGTATGATTCTACTTCCATGAGGACCTAGAATAGTCATACTCACGGAGACAGAATGTAGAATAGTGGTTACAAGGGGCCGGGGCGGGATTGGGTGGGGAATGGGGAGTGTTTGATGTGGACAGAGTTTCAGTTGGGAAGACGATAAAGTTCTGGAGATGGATGGTGGCCATGGCTGCACATCAATGTGAATGTACTTAACATCACCAAACATCACCAAACTATATACTTAAAAATGATTAAAAAGATAAGTTTCATGTTATGACTATTTTACCACAATAAAAATAATAATAAAAATCCAAATCCTTACCATGATCCTTGGCTGCTTCTTCAATCTTATCACCCACCAGTTCCTTCCCCTCACTCACAGGCCTTCAGCCCTGCTGGCATCCTTGCCGAACCAAGATCGCACCAAGCACGCACTTCCTGTTCTCTGACTGGTATGCTTTTTCCTCTCACAGGTCTCTGCTCAAACAGCCCCTGAAAAGCCTTCCTGAAAATCTACTGCTGAAGGTGAAAAATAATTTTCCTTCCACCCTTCTGAGTTCTTGGTTGAAACCCCAGTAATAAAAGACAGATTAACAAGAGAAAAACAAAAAGAGGTTTATTAACATGTACACCTCGTGTATACCTTAGAGAAAATAGAAAAATACCTAGAGATACCCAGAGAAAAATTAGCAACTCCCTGAGATGGCTTAGAACTCAGGCTTAAATACCACCTTAATAAGGAAAGGGGATGGGAGATGAAGGCCTCTTGGGGGAGAGTAAAAGGTTTTTAGGAAAGATGAACGGGCCCTTAGAAGAACAGGTTGGAGATGTGACAATTTGACAAAACTTGTCAGGGTGTGGCGTCCACTTCCACTCTTGAAACTCCCAGGGAGGGGACTTAACGGCAATTGAGTTCCTTTTGGAGGGTCTGTCTTTAGAAATGTAAGGGAGTTCGGAGAAAGCTTCTCCCCACATTTACTGTTTTTCAAGTGCCAACAGCTCAAAATAACCAAAACACCAAAGCATGTCCTGTACTCCTACATACATATTTTGGGGCGTATTCTGCTATCCTCCCCTAGAATGCAAAGCCCGTGACTGCAGAGTTTATTTTGTGCCATGAGCAAGCCCGGCATATACTAGGTAGTCAGTGTTAAACGTTTACCTTTCCTATAATGTATACCCATATTCCTTGCATAATTAGAACTTTAATTTCAAAAGACTAAAATCCTGGATTACTGAAATTCTGCGGTATAAACTCAGCATCCAAAAGAAAAAAAAAAAAAAATGTGTGCAAGGAGCGTAAATGCCCTTGGATGGCTAACGCGGAGCACGGGCGCCAGCTGCTTATCCAGGGCTCCCAAGCTTCTCCCGCCGACACTAACAGCTAACAACACTAGTACGTTCCGAAGCACCAGCTACAAGCGTTCGGACAGGCCTGCGGACAGGACGAGTGGGAAACCTGGGGCCCCAGGTGGCGTGATGCAGCCCGAAGTGCGGAACCGCGCCCAGCAGGGACGGCCAGGCCAGGGTGCGGGCGCGGGCGCTGGGCACTCCGGCCCGCGTCTCTATGGTAGGAGCGGAAAAACCGGAAGTAGCCGTGAGAGGGGCGGGGCAGGGGCGGGGCCTCCGGCACCTCCTCCGCTTGGAGCCGAGGAGAGATGGCGGCCGCCGACGGCGTCGGGGAGGCTGCGCAGGGCGGGGAGCCAGGTCAACCGGAGCCGCCGCCGCCCCAGCCGCATCCCCCGCCGCCCCAGCTGCCGCAAGAAGAGGCGGCGACGTCCCCTATGGACGACGGGTTCCTGAGCCTGGACTCGCCCACCTATGTCCTGTACAGGTAACGCCCACGGCATGGTCGCGGCGCGGGAGGCCCTACCCCGCGCGCGGCGCTGCACGGGGCGCGGCTGCGGCAGAAGCTAGCGCGTCCTCGCCGTCCGGCGGCCGGGAGCGGCGGGGTGGGGCCCGCGCTGTCACCGTTCTGGGCGGTGGAGGTTTCGGAACCCACAGCGCTGGCCTGCTGTAGTCCGAATGCCAAAGGGCTTGGGTGCAGTCGGACCGCAAAGAAGGTCCAGATTGGCTCGCTTTAGAAACGGGGCTTCCCGTGGTTTGTTCTGCGGAATCGGAGAGAGCTAGCGTAAGATCTTTAGGGACCGGGACGTTTTCATTCAGCGTTTTCTTTCAGTGTTTCTAGCGCCCAGCGTCAGCCAGGCACCGAGTTAGGCTGTAAGGATGAGACTATGAGAATTCAACTCCGTTACGCATCCCCTCGTCGCCTCGTGCTTAGTGCAAGCCATGTGCAGTGTCGGGTACTGCTGTAACTTTCTCACCTTTCCTCCCCATCTTTGCCACCACCCAGTCCCGTCCCCGTTAGTTGTTTGCTTTCTATTGGTCATGCTGGTTCCCCAGCTGCATTTTGAACCTGCAGAGACGACTGAGAAGTCCTTACTTTTCTCATGTCTTATTTTTTCTTCTGTAGTTCTAGGTAAACCCATTAGATGACTGATTTGCGTAGGTTGTTTATGAATTGAGTGAAAGCCACTATGCAGATTTCGTTCTTGGAGTTTACAGTGTTAGTGATTTCAGTTGGTTGAGGTGGCCCCATAGCCCTCAGACCTCTCTGAACTGTGAAATACTCGGGTTCTTCCCTTGACTGTGTCCTATTTCCCTGTGCCTAAAGGACAGCGGTACCATTCTCATGCCACTCCCCATATAGGTCTCACACCTCGGGTAATTGCTTCCCCTGGATTTCTCCTTGTATAATGGGCACAATTTTAGGATTTGTCTAGATAGCACAGAATTTTTGCTGTCAATAGCTGATGAGTACAGAGAACTGAAAAATGGGTAATAGGAAAAGAATGTAAGTAAAAGTGGTTAATGAAAATTTGGTCACACTGAGCAGTTTACACAGCAGTGTCTACAGGCACCCAGTGTTGCCACTGTAATTTATTTTAGCATTGATAATGAGAAGTAGTATTCATTGAATACTTACTGTATGCATTTATTATATGCTACATTTATAACATATAGCATATATATTTAAGCAGACAGTATTACTATATAGTACATTTAGTGTATTTCCTGTATAATATTGTATATGCTAACTGTGTGTGTTAGGGTATATATAGTATAATAGTGTATATATAGTATAATACTGTGTATTATATGCTTACTATTATGCATATTTTAAGAGCTTAACCTATTATCTCACTTAAACCTCCAAGTAGCCTTCTAAGGTTGGTTGGTAATAGTATCATCTCCATTTTATAAATGAAGAAATTGAGGCCCAGAGAGTTTAAGTAACTTCCTCAGGGTCACACAGCTAGTTAAGTGGTAGAGCCAGTGTTCCACAGATTCCAGACTCTACTGACCACCTGGACCACCTCTCAGTGTACAAAAATGATAGTGATTACTTTTACTTTTAAATATCACTTTCTAGTTATTCAGAGTATTCAAATAAAAAATTGTTATTCAAATTTTTTTAAACTGTTGACTGATTCCAAAGAGCCTTATTAGACCAATGAATTAGATTGATTTCTAATTTAAAACTATTGTGTACTTGCTACAAAAACCTGCTTTTGCATTTATGTAAAAACTTTAAATTTGAAAACTATTGACTTATTAACTTTAATTGGAAAATTATTCATTTTATTTTTCTTTTACTTAAAAGTTTAATATGTAAAACAAAGTGGCAACACTTGGTCTTGAAGAATCCAACCATGGTTACATTATTTGTAAGTTAAAGTGTAATTGTTGCCTTTTTAAAAAAACATCAGATTTCTTCTTTTCCTTACACGCTTGAATATAATCACTGAAAAATATATGTATTTTTAGGGACAGAGCAGAATGGGCTGATATAGATCCAGTGCCGCAGAATGATGGCCCCAATCCAGTGGTCCAGATCATTTATAGTGAAAAATGTAAGTTTATTTTTTATTAGGGAAAGGTCTGTAAGTCAAACTTAGTAGCAAAGTTGAAATTCACAACTATGTGACTACATAGATGATAGATTTTGCCTAATAAAGATCTAAATGACTTAAGCTAATCTTGTGGGGTTTTGTAATTTATTTTCATGATTAAAAGTTTTATTTTGTCCAAAGAGTGGACATATTTTAAGTTTAAATAATGAATGTTACATTATAATACATAGTAACCACTGTGTGATTGTGCTTTTCATTTAGTGTTTAATCTGCACATGAGATACAACAGAAATGATTTACTGTTTTATTTAGAATAAACTTTGGTTGTTGAAACATGAGCATTTTGAAATATATTTTAGCTGTGAAATGTTAGGCTCAGCTGGAATATATTACTGATAGTGAGTGGATTATTTTCTTTGACAAAGTATTCTTTCATAATGAATGTGAAATGCTTTGTAAATTGAAGGCCATGCAAATGTTAATTGTTAGTTGTTCTTCTAGGAAAGGGTAAACAAAATGGAATGCAAGTTTTGTAGTTTTATGTATATATTTCTTTCAGTTAAGGCTCTGTTATCCAAGATCATTCCTCTTTTACAAAAAGCGATTATTAGTTTTTCTGATTATGAGATAATGTCAAGAATGTAAAGAAAGAATAATGGTGTGAGGGTTTGCCTTGTCAAATATGAAAGTGTACTACTAAACTTAATAATTAACATGTAGAACTGGTGCAGAAATAAATAGATTAATAAAGAAACTAACAATAGGTCATCAGTATAGGTGGGACCTCAATATTTGATAAAAAGGACATTTCATATCTGTATGAAAAAGGTGGATCAGTCAAGTACTGGTTTTGTAACAGTTGTCTGTGGATTTGAATATAAACAGAATTGTATCCCTATCTCATATCTTACATGAAAATAAATTACAGATGAATTAAAGTCCTAAAGCAAAACTGTAAACATACTAAAGCAAATAGAATAATCTTTCATTCTTAGGGTAAAGAAGGAATTATTAGGCAAGATGTAAAACTCCAAATTGATTGAGGAAAAGATCAGAAGGTATAACTGCATGAACCTGCAAAACTTCCAAACTGGTGAGAGATATTATATGTGAAGAGATAATTCACTAGAAGAAATAGAAATATCTATGAAGAGATGTTAACCTCACTAGTGATCTGAGAAATGAAAACCACAACTTTTCCAGATTCATAAGGTACCTTTCGAAAACTGACACAGTCATTCATTTCTCTTTCAGTTAAAAATAATAAAACCATTTTTTTCAGGGCAAAAAAAAAAAAAATCAACATTTTTAATTCTTAAATATATCATTAGGGGCTTCCCTGGTGGTGCAGTGGTTGGGAGTCTGCCTGCCGATGCAGGGGACACGGGTTCTTGCCCCGGTCCGGGAAGATCCCACATGCCGCGGAGCGGCTGGGCCCATGAGCCGTGGCTGCTGAGCCTGCGCATCCAGAGCCTGTGCTCCGCAACAGGAGAGGCTGCAACACTGAGAGGCCTGCGTACCGCAAAAACAAACAAACAAATAAATAAATATATATATATATATATCATTATTACAAACCACAAAGGAAAAGAGAGAAATAATGACCCATTGATCAAAAATTGATAAATGATTATATCAGAATTTTAAATTTGTGCAACAGAAGACACCATGAATAAGTTAAAAAGCAAACAGCAGTGTAAGCGAAGATGTATAAATAGAGGATCGATATTCAGAACCTTATAAGGAATTCCTACGAAAGGTTAAAGAAACAGGGAAACTAATCAAAAAATAGACAAAGGGTATGAACTTGTAGTTCATAGAAGAAAAATTTTCGTTAGCCATTAAATAGGGGGACAATCCATTATCATTAGGAATGAAAGATAATTTTAAACTGTTTTATGATATCAGATATTGAGACATATGAACAGATCCATGCTTTTCAGGTGGTAGTTTTCATATGTTTAGCCATTTTAGAAAGCACTGTTGTGTGTATATTTAGTAAAACTAGAAAATGCTCATATCTTACAACCTTGAAATGCTGCTTTGCATGATACATTCTGGGTTCACTCTGGCTTATGGCATCAGAAGACATGTACTAGGAGGCTGAGAGCACAGACTTCAGAGCCAGACCACCTAGTTCAGATTCTAACTGCACCACTTTACTGACTCTGTAACCTTGGACAAGTTATTTAACCTCTCATTATCTCTGTCTTCTTCTGTGTAAAATGAGGACGATAGTAGTAACTACTTTATAGAGTGAGTGAGGTATACACATGAAATAAGAGAACAGTGGCTGACTCATAGTAAGCACTGTGTGTGATAGCTATTACAATTCACAGCATTTTTTGGAAGAACAAAATATTGGAAACCAGCTATATATTTGTGTTTTGGAGAATAGATAAATGTATCGTTGTCATACAGCTGTGCGCTACATAACCAATAAGAGGATCTAGATCTGTTATAATAGGGACAGATCGCAGAAACAGTGTTGAGTGAAAAAAAGGCACATAAGTTTTAGACACTTTGAGTATGACAGTATATTAAATTTGTAATTTTTAATTAACAGACTGTTAATATCAAAAAAATCTGATGAATATAAAATTCTATTTATATAATCCCAAATTTATTTACGACCCTAAATTATATAGGGTCATATAGCCCTAAGACTGAGTATCCTAGTCCCACTTATAGGAATCTGTTCTGCAAAAAAATAGCATTGACATGTAAATTATGCCAGGCCCACTGTATGGAAAAGTGAAACAAGAATGATGTAGATGTGTATACACAGGCATGGAAGAACATATCACTGAGGGGGAAATGCCAAAATGAAAAGCAGAATGAAAGTGTTATGCCAACTTCATTAAAAAACAAGAGCAAGATTACATTTATTTGCTTAGAAAAATGTCTGGAGAGACATATCAACTGGTAACAGCCATTACCAGTGATACAGATCCAGTGCACTGGGAGTAGCACTGGATATGGGAGACTTCATGTACTTTTATATTGTTTGCAGTGTTTACAAAGAGCATGTATTTCTTTCTTTTCTTTTTTTTTTTTGAATACTCAAAATAGTTTTATTTTAAACATTTACCAAATTTAAGTTGTGCTAACTTCTGATACATAGACATATGTATCTACATAACTGTATATACATGTATACATAAATACATACATAATTCACATCTATGGTAATATTTTGAGCTTTACCTATGAAATTAATTTCAATTTGGGTCAAATATTTCATCTTTTGGAAGAAACCTATCTTGTTCATGAAAATCTTGAATCCATCTGAGGTAAGGAATAGAATTCCGGGTAGGACTGGGATATGGGAGTGGGGTGGTCAGACATGCCACTAGCCCATACAGGGTGCGTTGGCGAAAATTTGAAAAAGGAGCCACATCGTCTGAGCAGACACGGCCATGCACCAATAAACTCGGCTTGGTGAATGGGGTAGGATTTCAGCTCCCATTCCCTGCCTTAGCTGGATGCCTTGCACTGGGTGCAACCTGCATGTAGGTGGCAGTCTTAGAGGGATGGCTCAGTGGCGGTGCAAGCAGAAGATGGTGATCTGGCCAATGATCTGTACAGCTCCATTCCTCGCTGGACTGATTTAATTTGTCTGGAGGAGTTTGGTTGGGTAGGGATCTTTTCTTCTCACCACTTCTGATGATTTAGCTGAAGAAGGAGATCTCCCCGATGAAAAAAGTCCATTTTTCAGGTTCAAGTGTGCAGATGGCTGTGCAGCCTCCAAGTGGGCTTTCATGGTTTAATCTTAGGAAATAGCCCAATGTTGATTCTTGAGTCCTAAAAAAAATATGCTGTCGATCTGGTTGTAGATGAGCTTTGCAATTTCCCTTTTCTCTCAGCGCCTCAGCTCGGCCGCCCCACGCCAGGGATCGTACGGAGGGGCTGCGTGAGGAGAGAGGAGCGGGCGGGGAGCCACTGGGCTGCGCCCCAGTCCCAGGCAGGCTGGCTGGGGGACCAGGGCCGTGCACATCCCTACCCGGATGACGCGGCCAAGCGGGCGCATGGTGTTCTGTGCCCTCCAGGCTGACTCCTGGAACATGTATTTCTTTTTAATTAAAAATATTTTGGAGGACTTCCCTGGTGGCGCAGTGGTTAAGAATCCACCTTGCCGGGCTTCCCTGGTGGCGCAGTGGTTGAGAGTCCGCCTGCTGATGCAGGGGACGCGGGTTCGTGCCCCGGTCCGGGAGGATCCCACATGCCGTGGAGTGGCTAGGCCCGTGAGCCATGGCCGCTGGGCCTGTGCGTCTGGAGCCTGTGCTCCGCAACGGGAGAGGCCGCAACAATGAGAGGCCTGCGTACCGCAAAAAAAAAAAAAAAAAAAAAAAAAGAATCCACCTTGCCAATGCAGGGGACATGGGTTCAAGCCCTGGTCTGGGCAGATCCCACATGCCACAGAGCAACTAAGCCCATGTGCCACAACAACTGAAGCCCATGCGCCTAGAGCCCGTGCTCTGCAACAGGAGAAGCCACCGCAGTGAGAAGTCTGCGACCACAACGAAGAGTAGGCCCTGCTCGCCTCAACTAGAGAAAGCCCACACGCCACAGCGGAGACCCAGTGCAGCCAAAAAAAATATTTTTTAAAGTAACACATGCTCATTGAAGAAAAATTTGAAGACGTTAACATCAAAAGAAGAGTATAATCATCCAAAACTAACCACTGTTAACATTTGGTGTATAGCCTTCCACTCCTCGGAAAATATGTTTCCACAGAGTTAGGTTTATACTATGTATGTGTACATGTGTGAACATAAAATAATGTGTTTATACATTGTATGTAGAGTTAACATGTTATAAGCATTTTGTTACACATTTTAAAGTATTTGGGAGCTTGGTTCTTAATGACCACATAATATTCCATAGTTATTTACCATGTATATTGTTTCTAAATTTTACTCCGGTATAAATTAAGTTCAGCATTTTAAAGGTAGTATTTAGGAGTAGATGACCTTTGTATGTTCAGAAAGAGCTATAATTATTCATGCTCTCCTCTGATAATTTCTTTTTTGGGGTTGTAGTCTAATGAAACTATATACATACCCATGTGTGCTTGCATGCACACACATAAATACATATGTGTGTATTGTATATTTAATTTTTAAAATTTTTTAATGAAAGGTCATTGGATGCTTAAAGTAGTGATTTTTATAAAACAAAATTGAAAACAACTAGTAGTAGCAGAATGGTTAGGCAAATCAGGATATATTGACATTGTATTCATGCATATTGACCTCCTAAAAGTTTGTGAACCCTGTCAGTAACTGGAAAATTATATGCTATAAGAAAAATAGCAGGACTTTCCTGGTGGTCCAGTGGTTAAGAATCTACCTTCCGATGCAGGGGATGCAGGTTCGATCCCTGGTCAGGGAACATACCCACGTGCCGTGGGGCAACTAAGCCCATGCGCCACAGCTACTGAGCCCGTGCTCCACAACTACCAAGCCCTTGCACTCTGGAGCCCACACGTCACAACTACTGAGCCCGCATGTTCTGGAGCCTATGCGCCACAACTAGAGAGCCTGCGTGCTGCAACTACTGAGCCCATGCGCTCTGGAGACCACACACCACAATTAGAGAGAGGCCCACGCACCACAACGAAGAGCCCGTGCACTGCAACAAAAGATCCCGCATGCCGCAATGAAATCCCACATGCTGCAACTAAGACCTGACGCAGCCAAATAAATAATAAATAAAAATTTTTAAAAAAAGAAAAATAGCATAGCATGTCCACATAAATTTTTAATTGTGGAAAAACAAGTATTGAGGAGTATTTAACACCTGGGTTTTTTTTAATAGTCTGTTTAGGGCCTTAGTCTGTTCTCTATGTTAATCTGTGCTGTGATGTGAAGGCATTTCAGCTGCAGTGAAATGAGCATTGTGATTAGCAGTGTGTGCTTTGGTGTCAGACTAGATTGGGGTTTAACTTTTGTCTCCAAAGTACACTGGGCCATGTGAACTTGTTAATCTCTCTTAAGCCTGTTTCTCTTGTGGAAATGAGAGTAAAATAGGTTAATATTTGTAAAGGTCTAAGTTCCTTCAGTTAAGAGATTGGCAAAGATCAGAAGTTTTGATACTCTGTCAGTGAGGATGTGGAAAAAGAATCGGTGTATTCATACATTCTTGGAGGGACTATATATTGAACAGACCTTTTTTGAGAGGTTAATTTGGCACTGTCTGTCAGCATCAACAGTGCACATAACCTTGATCCAGTAATTCCACTTGTAGGAATTCATCCTACAGATGTACTGAATTTGCACGTGTGTGCAGAAACATACCATGATAGGACAGTGAAAGAATGAAAACAATTTAAACATTCATTTATAGGGGACGAGTTAGGTATAGAGTGCCCATACAACGAAATGCTGTGCAACTGTTTGAAAAATGTAGTAAACTTTGTAACAGGGAATGTGGTTGAAAATTATGTCATCTCATCTTGTTCCTCAAACTCGTATGTTCATAAATAAGCATATATTTTTAACTAAACGAATAGCTGCTGCTCTGCACCTTATGTTTTTCACTCAACAACCTGTCTTAGCAATTGTTCCATTTCAGTACATAACAGAACAGCCTCGTTACTAATAGCTGCATAGGATTTTGTTGTATGGGTGTACCATGATGGACTTAACCCATTCTTTACTCATGGAAATTTCAGTTGTTTCCAGTCTTCATTTCTCTATTTCTTATGTAAATTTCCTTGGATGCTTTGGGCACATACAGGAGTATATTTGTAAGAAAACTTACTGGAACTGGAATTGTTAGGTCAATGAGTAGTCAGTTTTTATTTATTTATTTATTTTTTAGAGAAACACTTTATTTTTGGCTGTGTTGGGTCTTTGTTGCTGTGCACGGGCTTTCTCTAGTTGTGGCGAGCGGGGGCTACTCTTCGTTGTGGTGCATGGGCTGCTCATTGCGGTGGCTTCTCTTGTGGAGCACGGGCTCTAGGCCTGTGGTCTTCAGTAAGTTGTGGCTCACGGGCTCAGTAGTTCTGGTTTGCAGGCTCTAGGCATGCAGGCTTCAGTAGTTGTGACGCGCGGACTCTTGAGCTCAGGCTCAGTAGTTGTGGCACACGTGCTTAGTTGCTCTGCGGCATGTGGGATCTTCCCAGACCATGGCTTGAACCCGTGTCCCCTGCATTGGTAGGCAGATTCTTAACCACTGCACCACCAGAGAAGTCCCCAGTTTTTAATTTTTAATAGATATTACCAAGTGGTTTTCCATAGAGATATTTACTAGTTTATACGACCTTGAATAATGTATGAGTGAAAAAAGTAAGGCCCAGGACATTAGAGTGGGATGTGATCTCATTTGTATTAAAAAAAAAAAATGAGAAGATGGAATTAGAACATATACTTTTGTGTGCATAGGATATATTTGGAAGGATACATTAGAATCACTCAACAGTTGCTTCTGGGGAGAAGAACTGGGAATTTAGTGGAATGGAAACTTAGCATGAACCTTTTTGTACTGTTTGAGTTTTCTATCATTGTGTATATTACTTTTTCAGTTAAAAAAAACTGATCAAAATAAAATGTGAGAAAAACAGCTAAGTGAATATATTTGGATATATGCACTCTTAATTTTTCTTTAATGCATAAGGTCTCTGGGGGATCTGGAGTCAGGCATCAACCCCCGTACGTGCATCCTGGCTGTGACACAAGTTATCAGGGTGGCAGTCATAGTCATTGGATTTTCTTTCTTTTGCGTATTGTTATAAATCGTATACATACGATAAAGTATCTTCCTCTTAGAGTAAAACAACATTTTGTACTATAGTGGTTGTTTTAAACAAGAAAGACCATCCTAATGCAGTTGTGTGCTGTTTCTAGTTCAGGATGTTTATGATTATTTCCGGGCTGTCCTGCAGCGTGACGAGAGAAGTGAACGAGCTTTTAAACTAACCAGAGATGCTATTGAGTTAAATGCAGCCAATTACACAGTGTGGTAAGTAAGACACCTCGTTAATATTCCCTGTCTGAATGTCACAGGTTTTAGTTTGGATGACTTTTTTCTTAATGATAATTTTTATCAAAATAACAATTCACATATGAGTTTAAAAGTCAGAGACTGAATGAAAAATAGCAATCTCTGCTCTATTCCTTCTCATTACAGAGTCCCACTCCCTGGAGGCAACAATTCCTAGCTGTTTTTTCTTAAAATCACCTCTATATTGTAAATCATATGCTTGATTATTTTTAATTTTTTCACTTTAGACATTACTCCTGCTATGGAAGATACAGAGTTCAGTCTCCTATACTGTCTCCATCACAGTAATCAGTTCATGGTTCATGCAGACCCACATTCCATCATATATTTATATTTCCTTTAACAGATGGGCTTTTTTATTTAGTTTTGTTCTCTTTTTACCAGCAAGTTATCTGTCTCCCCGACTCTCTGCTCATATAGAATGTCTCGTTACTGTTGAGCACAGCAGGTAACCCTTCAGTTCCTTCCTTTCTTCTCCAAGGACTTGGGCACCGTGTGTCTGTCTGGTCCATAGCTCTTTCCTGTGTCAGGTCCCTGTTTCCTAGATCCCACATCTTTCTCTTTCCTGCTTTACTCTCATTTTATAGACCAGATCCTTGAATAGAAGAAAACTCTTAGAAGGCTGTGATGGAAATTGTTACTGAGGTTTCGTAAATTTAAAAGTGTCTTCAGTCTCTTCGAGCTTTAGTGATAGAATTCTAGATTGGAAATCATTCTCCGTTAGATTTTTAAAACTGTCTTTCTGTTTCTTTCAGCCTCTATTGAGAAGATTCCCATTCCTTCATTTTAACCTTTTCTTTAGCTTTGGGAATTTTTTTTTTTTTTTACGTTCTTTTGATAATGTCTTCTCTCTTTCCTCTGTTGGCTCTCTCTGGAATGCCTTTTAGTTGCATGTTGTACTTCTGAGGTTGTCTTTTCTTACTTTTATCTGTTTTTATTTACTTTTGAGATTTTTTCATCTTTATCTTCTAACTCTTCTATCTGCACTCATTTTTAATTTACAAGAGCTCTTTTTATCTTCTCTGAGTATTTTTTAATAGCATCTTGTTTATTTCATGGATGGGATATGTTTTCATTTTTCTGTTTATTTGTTTTGGTCTCTTTAATGTAAACATTTTTCTCAAATGGATGGTAAATTCTTGGCTCTCCTTTCATACTTACAGTGGAAGCAGGAAAATGATTTGGCATCCCTGCGTGTTGCAGGACTTGTCACCAAGAGGGGTTTACCGTGAAGTTAGTGTGGAGGCATGGCTGCTTTGTTTGACGTCTTCATATGTCAGTATTTTTCTCTTGACTACTTTGTTTCTCTGAAGAAGAGCTGTCTGAAGAATGTACATTTGGCTGCCACAGTTCTGGGGGTCAGTTCTGGCAGGGGAAGACAGGGTTGGGGGGCATCTCAGCTGTTCAGTATATCAGCGTTAAATTTCCTTGTTTCCAGCCTTTACCTCACCCTGCCTTCTGCTGTGTCTGGTATTTCTTTCTGCTTTGGATTTTTCCAGAAAATAAAGCCACTTGTCTGCTGCCCAGGCTTTTTAAGAAAACCCTAGTCCTCCTTCTCCTATGTGTTTTCTTTACTTCCACAAAACACTTCACTTCTGGCGCTTCTAGTCACCGAATGTGTGTGGGATTTTTCTCCTACCAGGCAGTGCCCTGTGATACCACCTGGGTGTCCTACAGTTTAACTCAATTCTAACACTGTCTACCTGGAGGTAACGTCAGATCCTACAGGTTAAGGGCTCGGTCCCACAAGCCTGACCCACCCCAAAGCCAGTTGCACATCCTGTGCTTCTGACTGGTAGGCCATAAATCAGAGGTTCCACAATTCCCTCCTTGGGTTCAACTGATTTGCTAGAGCAGCTCACAGAACTCAGTGAAACACTTACTTATGTTTACCAGTTTATTAAATGATATGATAAAACACAGAGATGCACAGCCAGATGAAAAGGTGCATAGGGTGACATCTGGGAGGGTCCCGAGCACAGGAGCTTCTGTTCCTGTGGGGTTGAGGTGCATCACCCTCCTGGTACATGGATATGTTCACCCACCTGGAAGCTCTCTAAATCCCCTACTGTTGGGATTTAATGGTGGCTTCCTCACGTGGACACGATCGATTATTAACTCCATTTCCAGCCCTTCTCTCCTGTCTGGAAGATGGGAGGTGGGGCTGAACATTCCAAGTTTCTAATCAAGGCTTGGTCTTTCTGGTGACCAGGAGCCATCCAGGAGCCCAACCAGAATCACCTCAGTAGAAGGGATGCCCGAGTGCTCTTATCACTCAGAAATTTACAAGGGTTTTAGGAGCTCTCTGTGAGGAAGAAAAAGGCAGACACACACACACACACACCCAGGTTGGGAGATGTTGTCACCTCTCTGCTCAGGGTTGGGGGAAGGATCTTGGCTGCTGAGGACTCTGTCTACATTTTAAAATGTTTTCAGCCCCACCCTTGACTTCCAGTTTCGGAAATACCTGATACATCTGATTTCTGAACCTTTCTTCCTCAGTTGACAGGTTTTTAGCCCTTTCTGGTTTTCTAAGTCAGTCAAAACTTATCAGCTTACCATTTTCCATCGTTTTGTTGACCTCTTCCAATTGCTGTGGTATCCCCTCATCCTCGTGGATTTATACCCTTTTTATTTCTTTACTGTCATTTTAGTAGGATTATCTAGAGCTGTTAGGGTGATCTTCCATCACTTTATGTCTCTAATATGCACATTTTTAGCTTGTAAGAAATTCCTGACTGTACACAGCTCAGAGCAACTTAGAATGCATTTAAAATTTCCTAAGTTTATTTGCTGTTTTCTTAAAAACAGTATACCTGAAATTACCCATATGAACCAGGCTACCTGTATGTGTATGTGCTCTGTGAAGCCTTATTTTCTTTAAACTAATTATAATAGAGAAATACTGTCATTTCCTCTATTTAGCATTTCATTTTAAGAGATAACTTTTAAAGTAGTTTTTTGGGGGGTTCGAGTCAAGATGGCGGTATGGGAAGACACAGAGTTGGTGTCTCCCCACAACTAGGGCACTTGTCAGACACTGGTGGGGGACCTCGAAGCCCAAGGAGATGGGAGGAACCCGCAAGTGAACCGGTAGGACGTGGGGGGACTGAGCAGGGAGGAGAAGTGGAGACCAGACAGGACCAGCGCCCCTGAGGGGTGGCTGAGAGGGGAGGGGTTCCTATGCCTGGAGGGACCCTCGGGGGCTCGGATTGGAGCGGGCAGAGTGCCCAGCATTTGCCCTACTCACTTGAGCCTGGGAAGCCTGCTGGGCTCCCAGGCTGGGTCTCCCGCCCTCCAAAGCCCCCTCCAGGATGCGTGGGTCCTGGAGGCATAGGAGGGAGGCCGGGGGAGAGGAGGAGAGGCAGCAGGAGGGGCCCTCCAGGATGGCAGGAGCAGGAGAGGAGCAGAGGGCGTTCTGTTCCCTTCTGTTCCATTGAGCCTTCTGTTCCATTGAGCCTAAGCCCCACCCCCCCCCCCACACACACCCAGGGCCTTTTCCAGCTGTGTGAGTCCTAAGCATAGGCCCCACCCACTGCCCAAACCTCACCCTTGCTTAGGCCCCACCCTCCACAGCCAAGGCCTTTTCTACCTTTTTTTTCCCTTCCTTCTGCTCTTTTTTTTTTCCCCTTCTGCTCTTGTTTACTATTGTGATTCTGTTTTACCTTACAGTTGTTTCATCTATATTTTTATTTTTTATACTCTTTCTAACATACCTGTTAGTTTCCTAGTCTAATTTTATTTTTTACTCTTTCTTCTTCTTATTATTTATTTATTTATTTTTTTGCTGCTCTGCACAGCTTTCAAAATCTTGGTGCTTGAGCCAGGGGTAGGACTGAAGCTCCTGTGGTAGGAGTTCCGAGTCTGAACCACTGGACTAACAGAGCACCTCAGACCCCAGGGAATATTCATCGCAGTGAGGTCTCCCAGGGGTCCTCATCTCGGTACCAAGACCCAGCCCTACCCAACGGCCAACAAACTCCAGTGTTGGACGCCTCAGGCCAAAGAACAAGTAAGACAGGAACACAGTCCCACCATCAAAAAAAAAGAGACTGCTAAAATATATATCACAGATGAAGGAGCAAGTTAAAAACATAAGACCAAATAAATGAAGAGGAAATAGGCAATCTACCTGAAAAAAATTCACAGTAATGATAGTAAAGATGATTCAGAATCTCGGAAATAAAATGGAGGCACTGATTGAGAAAATACAACAAACGTTTAACAAAGATCTAGAGGAACTAAAGAACAAAGAAACAGAGATGAACAACACAACTGAAATGAAAAATACACTAGAAGGAATCAATAACAGAATAACTGAGGCAGAAGAATGAATAAGTGAGCTGGAAGATAAAATGGTGGAAATAACTGCCGAGGAACAGAATAAAGAAAAAAGAATGAAAAGAATTGAAGACAATCTCAGATAGCTCTGGGACAACACTAAATGCACCAACATTCAAATTATAGGGGTCCCAGAAGAAGAAGAGAAAAAGAAGTGGTCTGAGAAAATATTTGAAAAGATTATAGTGGAAAACTTCCCTAACGTGGGAAAGGAAATAGTCACCTAAGTCCAGGAAACACAGAGAGTCCCGTACAGGATAAACCCTAGGAGAAACACCAAGACATACTAAAACTAACAAAAATTAAATACAAAGAAAAAATATTAAAAGCAGCAAGGGAAAAACAAAAAATAACATACAATAGAATCCCCAAAAGGTTAACAGCTGATTTTTCAGCACAAACTCTGCAAGCCAGAAGGGAGTGGCAAGGTATACTTGAAGTGATGAAAGACAAAAACCTACAACCAAGACTGCTCTGTCCAGCAATGATCTTATTCAGATTTGATGGAGAAATTAAAAGCTTTTCAGACAAGCAAAAGCTAAGAGAATTCAGCACCACAAAACCAGCTTTACAACAAATGCTAAAGAAACTTCTCTAGGCGGGAAACACAAGAGAAGAAAAAGACCTACAAAAACAAACCCAAAACAATTAAGAAAATGGTACTAGGAATGTACATATCGATAATAACCTTGAATGTAAATGGATTAAATGCCCCAACCAAGAGACACAGAGTGGCTGAATAGATACAAAAACAAGATCCATATATATGCTGTCTACAAGAGACGCACTTCAGATGTAGGGACACGTACAGGCGGAAAGTGAGGGGATGGAAAAACATATTGCATGCAAATGGAAATCAAAAGAAAGCTGCAGTAGCAATACTCATATCAGATAAAATAGACTTGAAAATAAAGACTGTTACAAGACATAAGGAAGGACACTACATAATGATCAAGGAATTAATCCAAGAAGAAGATATAACAATTATAAATGTTTATGCACCCAACATAGGAGCACCTCAATACATAAGGCAAATGCTAACAACCAGGAAGGGAGAAATCGACAGTAACACAATAATAATAGGGGACTTTAACAACCCACTTACCCAATGGACAGATCATCCAAACAGAAAATAAAGAAACGCAAGCATTAAATGACACAATAGACCAGATAGATTTAATTGATATTTATAGAACATTGCACCCAAAAGTGGCAGAATACACTTTTTTTTCAGGTGCACACAGAACATTCTCCAGGATAGATCACATCATGGGTCACAAATCAAGCCTCGGAAAATTTAAGAAAACTGAAATCATATCAAGCATCTTTTCTGACCACAATGCTATGAGATTGGAAATCAGTTATAGGAAAAAGACTGTAAAAAACACAAATACATGGAGGCTAAACAGTGCATTACTAAATAACCAAGAGATCACTGAAGAAATCAAAGAAGAAATGAAAAAATACATAGAAACAAATGACAACAGAAACACAACTGAAAACCTATGGGACGCAGCAAAAGCAGTTCTAAGAGGGAAGTTTATAACATTCAATCTCACCTCAAGAAACAAGAAAAGTCTCAAACAATCTAACCCTACACCTAAAGGAAGTAGAGAAAGAAGAACAAAGAAAACCCAAAGTCAGTAGAAGGAAAGAAATCATAAATATCAGAGCAGAAATAAATGAAATAGGAATGAAGAAAACTATAGCAAAGATCAGTAAAACTAAAAGCTAGTTCTTTGAGAAGATAAACAAAATTGATAAACCCTTAGCCAGACTCACCAAGAAAAAAAGGGAGGGGATGCAAATCAATAAAATTAGAAACGAAAAAGAGGAAATCACAACGGATACCACAGAAATAGAAAGGATTATAAGAGACTACTACAAACAACTATATGCCAGAAAAAGACAACCATGAAGAAATGGACAAATTCTTGGAAAGGTACAATTTTCCAAGAAAGAACTAGGAAGAATTAGAAAATATAAACAGACCTACTGCAAGTAATGAAATTGAAACTGTAATTAAAAATCTTCTAACAAACAAAAGTCCAGGGCCAGATGGCTTCACAGGTGAATTGTATCAAACATTTAGAGAAGAGCTAACACCCATCCTTCTCAAACTCTTCCAAAAAATTATAGAGGGAGGAACACTTGCAAATTCATTCTACGAAGCCACCATCACCCTGATACCAAAACCAGAAAAAGATATCACAAAAAAAGAAAATTATGGACCAATATCACTGATGAACATAGCCACAAAAATCCTCAACAAAATACCAACAAACAGGATCCAACAACATATTAAAAGGATCATACACCATGATCTAGTGGGATTTATCCCAGGGATGCAAGGATTCTTCAGTATATGCAGATCAATCAGTGTGATACACTATATTAACAAATTAAAGAATAAAAAGTATATGGTCATCTCAATCGATGCAGAAAAAGCTTTTGACAAAATTCAACACTCATTTATAAAAACTCTCCAGAAAATGGGCAAACCCATTTTCTGGAAACAATCCCATTTACCATTGCAACAAAAAGAATAAAATACCTAGGAATAAACCTACCTAAGGGGGCAAAATACTTCTACTCAGAAAACTATAAAGCACTGATGAAAGAAATCAAAGACGATGTGAACAGATGGAGAAATATACCATGTTCTTGGATTGGAAGAATCAATATTGTGAAAATGGCTGTACTACCCAAAGCAATCTACAGATTCAGTGCAATCCCTATCAAACTATCAATGGCATTCTTTACAGAATTAGTGCAAAAAATTTTACTATTTGTATGGAAACACAAAAGACCCCGAATAGCCGAAGCAATCTTGAGAAAGAAAAACAGAGCTGTAAGAATCAAGCTCCCTGACTTCAAACTATACTACAAAGCTAGAGTAATCAAGGCAGTATGATACTGGCACAAAAACAGAAATATAGATGAATGGAACAGGATATAAAGCCCAGAGATAAACCCATGCACATATAGTCACCTAATCTATGACAAAGGAGGCAAGAACATACAATGGAGAAAAGACAGCCTCTTCAATAAGTGGTGCTGTGAAAACTGGACAGCTACATGTAAAAGAATGAAATCAGAACACTCCCTAACACCATACACAAAAATAAACTCAAAATGGATTAAAGACCTAAATGTAAGACCAGACACTATAAAAGTCTTAGAGGGAAACATAGGAAAAACACTCTTTGACATAAAACACAGCAAGATCTTTTTTGTCCCACCTCCTAAGAGTAATGAAGATAAAAACAAAAATAAACAAATGGGACCTAATTAAAGTTAAAAGCTTTTGCACAGCAAAGGAAACCTAATCAAGACGAAAAGACAGCCCTCAGAATGGAAGAAAATATTTGCAAATTAAACAATGGACAAAGGATTAATCTCCAAAATATACAAACAGCTCATGGAGCTCAATATCGAAAAACAAACAACCCAATTAAAAAATGCGTGGAAGGGCTTCCCTGGTGGCGCAGTGGTTGAGGGTCTGCCTGCCAATGCAGGGGACACGGGTTCGTGCCCCGATCCGGGAAGATCCCACATGCCGCAGAGCAGCTGGGCCCGTGAGCCATGGCCACTGAGCCTGCGCGTCCAGAGCCTCTGCTCTGCAAGGGGAGAGGCCACAACAGTGAGAGGCCCGCGTACCACAAAAAAAAAAAAAAAATGCGTGGAAGACTTAAATAGACATTTCACCAAAGAAGACGTACAGATGGCCAAGAGGCACATGAAAAGATACTCAACATCACTAATTATTAGCAAAGTACAAATCAAAACTACAATGAGGTATCACCTCACACCAGTCAGAATGGCCATTATCAAAAAATCTAGAAACAGTAAATGCTGGAAAGGGTGTGGTGAAAGGGAACCCTCCTGCACTGTTAGTGGGAAGGTAAATTGATACAACCACTATGGAGAACAGTATAGAGGTTCCTTAAAAAACTAAAAATAGAACTACCATGTGATCCAACAATCCCACTATTGGACATATACCCTGAGAAAACCATAATTCAAAAAGAGACATGTACCACAATGTTCATTGCAGCACTATTTAGAATAGTCACGACATGGAAGCAACCTAAATGTTCATCGACAGATAAATGGATAAAGAAGATGTGGCACATATATACAATGCAATATTACTCAGCCATAAAAAGAAACGAAATTGAGTTATTTTTAGTGAGGTGGACGGACCTAGAGTCTGTCATACAAAGTGAAGTAAGTCAGAAAGAGAAAAATAAATACCGTATGCTAACACATATATATGGAATCAAAAAAAAAATGGTACTGCTGAACCTAGTGGCAGGGCAGGAATAAAATCGTAAACATAGAAATGGACTTGAGGACACGGGGTGGTTGGGAAACTGGGGCAAAGTGAGAGTAACATCGACATGTACACTACCAAATGTAAAATAGATAGCTAGTGGGAAGCAGCCGCATAGCACAGGGAGATCAGCTTGGTGCTTTGAGACCACCTAGAGGGGTGGGGTGGGGAGGGTGGAGGGAGGCTCACGAAGGAGGGGATATGAGGATATATGTATACATATAGCTGATTCGCTTTGTTATACAGCTGAAATGAACATAGTATTGTGAAGCAGTTATGCTCCAATAAAGATGTATTTAAAAAAAAGAAAATAAAAAAGTAGTTTTTTGTCTCATTATATATTGAGTTGGAATATTTTGAAATTTTGAAGTAAGAATAGACTAGAACTAATCATGTCTTTAGGGAAAAGGTTTTTTTAATGGTTTGACTTCACCTGTGAAAAAATTAAAGAGAAACTTGTTTCATTTATAAGTAACATTTTTAGGGTGGTTCTAAAAATAAAATATATGATAATGTTTGTAATGAAATTAATTTATTATATGAGTAATGTATCTAAATGAACAGGTTATACCATATGGGGAAAGAGATGTTTTTGATTCTTGTGTAATAGAACACTAGTAACCAGAGTATTACCTGGAAATAATCATTTGTTGGTTGTCTTTTCTTCTGTCTCACATGTGCTGCCTTTCACTATTTTGCTTCAAAATGCCTGATTCTTCCGTTCATCAGATAGTTGTATGAGTTTGGACAATGACAAGCAGTTAAGTTGCTAAATTACTGGTTATATAGAATACCTACCAAAAATGTGTCTATGTTGTTGTCTTGTGACTTCATTTGATACTGTGGCTGGGCAATTTATGTGGAGTAATGAGACTTTGGATGCTTGATGTTTGCTGTAGGCATTTTCGGAGAGTTCTCTTAAAGTCACTTCAAAAGGATCTACATGAGGAAATGAACTACATCACGGCAATAATTGAGGAACAGCCCAAAAACTATCAAGTTTGGTAAGATGAAAATAGGAAGGAAATAAGTCACTATGCTAATAGTACCTGCCAATGGGTGACGAAACCATAGGGAATTGTTTTTTTCTTTATGATTACAGTGCTTGCATTGGAGCTAATGTCACCAGGCTTAACAGTGTTGTTGGGAGTACCTGAGATAACTTTATGCTTAGTGCTTGAAGTGGTGCTTGACCCGTAGTTAACACTCAAATGTTTGCTGCCGTAATTATTTCAGACTTCGACATTAGCACGTAATAGTACTAGAGTCAGGAAAAAATTTGAGTGAAAAATCTGAAAAAATGTTTCTATTCATTGTGTTATAAAATGACTCTCTGGTATTTCATCTTTTATTCATTTGTTTATTAAAAATTTCTTATTGATGTTGGGGGTACAAAAATGAATGCGACACCATCTAAAAGGGAAAGCAAATAATAAAACCAGTTATTTTACAGAGCAGTGTGAAAAATATAATGTTAGGGTTTTTTACAGTGTGTATTTGTTCTAAAAATTAAGCCCCTAACTTAGCTTAGACAAGAGGATGGGGGAGCAGGACACAGTGGGGGAAAAGAGAAGTTAGGGAACAGGAGGACAGAGAACAAATAGGAAAGAAAGAAAGAGTCTGGACAGTACCCAGCATTTAGTGAGCCCCCCATGAATGGTAGCGACTGTGGTGATGGAGGTGGCGGTCGAGGAAGAGGAGGTGGAGGAGGTGGTGTTGCCGTGGTCATGGTGAAGGAGAAGCAGCAGCGTGGTGACCGTCAAGAGCTGTCTCCACTTCTGTGCCGCTGACTGCCTGCTCTTCATGCAGGGCTTGCCTTCACTGGATGTTTTTCCAGGGTAATGACTGGCACACACACCCTGTCTTTATGCCTGAGATTTAAGGATGATTTCTGAGAAGAAAGACTGCTGAGGCAAAGAGAATATTCCGGGGAGAAGAGGCATGAAAGAGCTTGGTGCACTCTGGGAACTGCATGTAATTCCATGTGATTAGAGTACATTTGGGGGCCCTAGGACGAGATCATAAAGGGCCTTATGAACGTTGGTAAGGGTTTGGGGATTGATCTTAGCTGCAGTGGAGACCTCCTGACAAATTTTAATTAAGGAAGTAGTATGATTAGATTTGTGTCTCAGGAGCTTTACCCTGACAGCAGGGTGGAGGATAGCGGAACAGGCTCACAGTTCTGGTGGGCCATTGGCAGTGTGGGAGCCAGGGGAGAGTGTGGTAGGGTATGGGAGAGAGAAGGGTAGATGTGAGAGAGGTTTTGGAGGCAGAAGCAACAGGCTTTGAAGTTAAACTTACCAGGGGAGTGACAGAGAAGAATGATGTCTATATTTTTGGCTTGACCATTGGGTGAATGGTGGTGCTGACCACTTGGGGAATTTTGGGAAACAAAGCAGCACATTTTTGCGAAAGGAGGCTGGATTCAGTACTAGAAAAGTAGAACTTGATGTGCTTATGGAAAACCTGTGTAAAGTTGTCCAGTTGTCCAGTAAGTGACTGAAAAATGCTTCTCTGGAGTGGCAGTCACAGCTCTGGATGAGGATGCTCAGGGAGAATTAGAGAAGGTTGGGGACAGAACACTGGTGAGCATCAGTGTCAGAGAGGCAGAGAGGTGGTCCAGGACAACTGAGGAAGGAAACCAGAAGCTAGTGTCCTCACAGAAACCAAGAGAAGGGAGAGTTTCAAGAAGAAAGGGGTGGATGGCAGTATCAGCTACTGCTGAGAGGTCGAGGAGAGCAAGGGCTAGAGATGACCCATGGGATTGTTAAGTTAGGCAGTTGCCAGTGACTGGTCTTGGCACGAGCAGTCCTCCCACCAGGGGCGGGGCGGGGCAGGGAAGGGCAGGGCAGGGGTGGGAAGAGGAAATGAGCCACGGAGCAGTGCTTGAATCGCTGTTGAGAGAGAAGACGGAGCAAGCAGCTAGTCAGGGCTGTGTCTTTGGGTTTTGTTTTTCCAAAGTGGCAAAGGCTTCATGGTGTGGGGAGAGTTACTAGAAAGAGAGAAGGTGAGAATTCTGGAGAAAAGAGCAAGGGCTTGCTTGGAGTTGGGAAGAGATCCAACACATAGGTTAGCCTTAGGAGAAGGAACAGCTCCCCAGCTGTGGACACATGCGGAGAGTGAACTGCTCTCTGGCCCAGTTGGCTAATAATAATCTGCATGATCAAATACGATCGTTAAGGAGTACAAACCATAAGTAGATACTTAATTTTCAAAGAATTAGAACATAATAGATCTGACAGTGAGGAACTGAACATTTGGCAAAGCATGGAAGTGCTAGCTGTTGTGGATTTCCATTTGTAGAATTTTAAACAACTTTACCTGTGTAGCTTCTTTCTTTGTAAGTGCATGATGGTTGCATTCCTGAGAAACTGCCTTATGAAAGAGCTGTTTTATTGACAAAAGTGATTAGCTAGAGAGTTTCAGTCCCTCATTTAAAAGGCATTGACCCTTTAGAATTAAGGTGCTTTTATACAAATATTTGGAGGTTATAGCTCCAGAAGGGAGTTCCCTGGTGGTCTAGCAGTTAGGATTCAGAGCTTCCACTGCCGTGGCCCAAGTTCAGTACCTGGTCGGGGAACTGAGATCCCACAAGCTGTGTGTTGCGGCCAAAAAAAAAATCCAGAAAAGTACTTGAAGAGATATATAAACTATGTACCATTTTATCTTAAAAGAAAAAAAAATCCAGACATCACAAGCATTCTCAGCATTTGATTACATCTAGTTTTTGCTGAAGAGAAGTAGCTTCTTTTTCTGGACACTGCAGATACTGTCATTAACACGTTGTCACCTATCGTTATGAAAAACAAAATACAAGACACCCAGAGCGGGCTTCCCTGGTGGCTCAGTGGATAAGAATCCACCTGCCAATACAGAAGACACAGGTTCGAGCCCTGGTCCAGGAAGATCCCACATGCCACGGAGCAGCTAAGCCCGTGCACCACAGCTACTGAGCCTGCGCTCTAGAGCCTGTATGCCACAACTACTGAGCCCACGTGCTGCAACTACTGAAGCCCACATGCCTAGAGCCCGCGCTCCGCAACAAGAGAAGCCACCGCAATGAGAAGCCCACGCACTGGAACGAAGAGTAGACCCCGCTCGCCGCACCTAGAGAAAGCCCGTGTGCAGCAATGAAGACCCAACACAACCAAAAATAAATAAAATTTTAAAAATTTAAAAAGAAAAAAAAACCCAGAGCAGTTGCTGTTGGAAACCTAGCAGTTTTTAATTACGGTACATTTTAAAGTGCCCACTCCGCTAGTTGCTATCATAACTAATATAGTACAAGTAATGCAAATCCTGTATGCCACGTCACTTTTTTATTAAATTCACTATGAAAACTTATGCTGTAAGATCAAACCCCTGTATTTAATTAATACTCTTTAAATCATAGAACATCAAAAAGAGCTTCTTCTTATTTTTTTCTGAGAAGTCATTTTGACACACTGGAGGACCTAATTCTTAAGTTTTTCCTGAATTATAGAATTTACCAGTAACCTGGAAAAATAAATTATTACTGTGCTCACCGACTTGGAAGACTTCTTAAATTATTTGGAAACCGTTCCCTCTAGGATCTTCCTCTTGGTAGTTTCTTGCCTTCTTAATATTCTCTAAGATGAATTTTTAAATTTTCCATGCATGTAGAATAGGTCACCCATTAAGCATTAAATCTTTCCCATTTCCCCCATCATCCCTGCTCACTTTTAGTATCATGAGTACTAATGGGTTTTTTTAAAAAACAGCTTCACTGACATATAATTCACATATCATACTATTTACCCATTTAAGGGGTATATATGTGCAGCCATCACCACAGTGAATTTTAGAACATTTTCACTAATAGATTTTTATAAATATTTCAGCTAAAGAAAATTATAAAAATAGAACCCAGTAGAGAACTCTTAGAAGTATTTTCCTGGTACAGAAACTCCTCTTTTGACAGACTTGCAACTTGTCATAGCTACTTGCCAGAGAAGTGAATTCCATTCTGCCCACAAACTGGTGGAATAAGAAGTTGCTTGAATGGTGGCACTTAGGACTTAAGGAAAACTGACAGCATGTTGATTACCAGAGGGGCTTCCATACTTGATAAAATAGTATCACATTTCCCATAATCTCATTGTGACATCTGGGCATGTTGAAAAATTCTTTCACACGGTATTGTGGTTGTCAAGAGATTACTGTACTTTCAGATTTAGCTTGAGATAAACCTTCTTTAAGCTCTTATTATCTGGTTTCATTTTACGTGCAAATCACTGTTTTATGTTTCTCAGCTGTTACTTAGTGTTCTGAAATTTTTTCTCATAGTGTTTATTCTGTAGTACCTTTTCTTTCTAGTAGAGTCTTGAGAATTAGAGATAAATTGCTGTTTCTTGAGTGTCCCTCCACATCACCTAACACATGCAGCGGATACTTTCGTTTTGGGGTAAATTAACACGAAACTTCTTCTCTCGACTTTAGGCATCATAGGCGAGTGCTAGTGGAATGGCTGAGAGACCCATCTCAGGAGCTTGAGTTTATTGCTGATATTCTTAATCAGGATGCAAAGAATTATCACGCCTGGCAACATCGACAATGGGTTATTCAGGTATTGCCTTTCTTGTGTTTTACAGATTTTTATTTTTTTAACTGAATTAAATAATTTAATTACTATTAAATTGTAGTATACTTAAACACACATGTAGATCATTACAAACAATATATAATGATTAAGAATTATTCAGATACTTAATTAAACCTGACATCCTTCATGTTGGTTAACCTTTATAATCTCTTTGGATATGTTGGTGAGTAACTTCACATTAAAGAATAATAATAGTGACTTTTTAAATACTTTTTGGATTGAACTTGTGTCATGTATTTGCTAGCAAATTGAATAGAAAAAGTAGTTGTAAATTTTTTATACAGCTGTGTTATTTTAATTAACAAGGACATATTACATATTAAGGTTTTGCATGCTTAAACTTTGAAATACGATTTTACAGTAACTGTTGTATATTTTATTTCTGCCCACTTGTTAAAATTTTATGCTAAGTCCCGAATAGAAGAAAACAGTTATGGGACTTCCCTGGCGGTCCACTGGTTAAGATTTCGCCTTACAATGCAGGGGGTGCAAGTTCGATCCTGTTCAGGGAGCTAAGATCCCCCATACCTTGGGGCCAAAAAACAAAACATAAAACAGAAGCAATATTGTAACAAATTCAATGATGACTTTTAAAAATCGGTCCACATCAAAAAAACCTTTAAAAAAAAAAGAAAAAATAGTTATAACTCCCACTCTGGGCATTTTTATTTATTCCAGCAAACAATTGTAGTGTTGTGTCCAGTGAATTTTTTCCAGGGATTGCTACTTTCTGCACTGTTCATTATACCAAGAGTATTTCACCAAAAAATTTATTGCTTAAAAATTTAAACTTTTTCAAATTTGATTAAAGGAATATATTTTCTAAAGACATTTAGTATTTTTATTTTTTTATGAAATTCTAGTTTTTTGCTGGTATCAAATGAGCAATGTATCTCCGTTAGCTTTTTCATAGTTAACCTCCCCAACTTTTGTGGCATTTGTACGTTTTGACCTTTTACTCCTTTTTCAAATTGTCTTTGTTGGTTCTCTCCATAATTTTTTAAATTAAAACAGCTTTGTAATGTAAAAATTTATATCTAAATCCAATTGTATATTTATCTACATGTATTTTAGCATTTTTGAATACTTCCCTTTTACTTAATATATGTACTAATGTCAAATCACCTCAAATTAATATACAGTAGTACAGTTAATCATTGTCTTATTACTGAGTTTGGTTTTTTTCTTCCACATTTTTACCGTAAACAATGCATAAGCATTTAGTTAGATATACTTTCTTTTTTTTTTCTTTTGATTTAATTCTTTAGAGTAGTTCTTGGGTCAAAGTTAAAACATGCTGCTTGGTATCTAAATTGTTTTCCACAAGATGCTCCTGAATGACAGCCACTCTGGGTGTTCACTCTAACTTCCTCATTTTTCCTTCCTCATCGCCATTCCTCTCTTTGATGACTTTTCTTGCCCCGCCATTTCCTTGACCTTCAGCATCCCTCTCCAAATATGTGATGAGTCCATGTCTTCAGTTCTACCTGCTTAGCTTTGCTGAAGTTTTATTTATTTATTTTTGTTGTTAATAAATGATAAGACATTTCTAATTGGATGTTTTATTTTGTATTTTCTTTTAGGAATTTAAACTTTGGGATAATGAGCTGCATTATGTAGACCAACTTCTCAAAGAGGATGTGAGAAATAACTCTGTCTGGAACCAAAGATACTTCGTAATTTCTAACACCATGGGCTACAATGATCGTGCTGTATTGGAGAGAGAAGTCCAGTTAGTAATCTTCGCTTGTTCACTCATTAAAAGAATATTTGTGTGCCTACCATGTCTCATGTTACTACTGAGATACAGGGCATAAAGGCGTTGGGATACAGCAAAGATCAAGATTGCCCCAATCCTACCCTCATGGAAGTAATAGGACAGAATACTTAGGTGAAACCTATAATGATAAATTTACAAATAATACAGTGTATAGCAGCGGTCCCCAAGCTTTTTGGCACCAGGGACTGGTTTCGTGGAAGACAGTTCTTTCATGGACCGGGGATGGGGTGGGGCCGTGGCGGGAATGGTTCAGGTGGTAATGTGAGCAATGGGGAGTGGTCCACGGCCTGGGGGTTGGGGGCCCCTGGTGTATAGTAAACCTTTACTTTGTAGTGGCTTAAGTTCCTTAAAATATTGTTGCTACTGTAGAGGCTTAAGTTTCTTAAAATATTGTTGCTACTGTAGATTGAGAAGAACTCAGATTTCATGGTGTCTAGGAAGCTTTCTTTTAAAACTATCTCATTAAATTTTAGATAACAGTCCCCAGATGCCATGTTACTCTAGTGCAGGGTTTGGGCCAATGAGTCTTTGTTGTCCTGTGCATTACAGGATGTGTGGCTCCATTCTCAGCCTTTATGCCCTATATCTCAGTAGTAGACCCCACCCCAGCCCAAATCACCCCCAGTTGAAAACTGCTCTAGCATACAAGATGCTGTTATAAGATCTAGAAATTTCTGAATTGGCATGAATTTCTATATTCTATCCATAAACCTCTTTTCTGACTTTGTCTAATTTGTCTCAGTGTCTTGTTTGAAATTTGAATATGTTTATTATCTTTATAGCCTGATGAGATCATAGTCATATTTTAATTATAAAAGTTGTTTCAACAGGTCCTAGGAAAAGCTGATTTCATGGTACATCTGCCTCTCATCTCCCTTGCCCGCCCTTCTGCTTGGATCAGGGCAGTTGGCTCTAATCTTATCTGTTCTATATATAGGGTTCTGGTGATTTAAATTTTAAAAAAGCACACACACACAGTCTCCAATCTAGTGTCCTATATTAACTCTCTTCTCCAGGCGTCTTTCTTTATAATATTCATAATTTTCATAATGCTGAATGAGTTTATTATTACTTTCTGTGAAAAAAAATGCTGTTAAAACAGCACTGCAACAAAACTAAGATTACTAAACTTTAGTCAGTCACTAATTTGAGCAAGTATATAGTGAAGCAAAGTTCTGTAACTCCCTTGGAATTTTTTGTAACTGGATCTAAATTACAATTAATAATCTGGTTAAGGGGAAGAGAAAAGTAGGGAGCATCCATTTGGAATGGAATCACATCATAGTTTGCAGGTACTCTTGTTTTGGAATATAAGAAATATGCTGGTGTTGGTTTCTTATTTTTATTCTTTGTCTATATAATCTCCATGCTTGTCTATTTTTTATTATAGCTTCCAAGATTATTTAGTTCTCCTTTTTCAATGAGTAATGATTTTTCTGGCATAAGTAGATCTTAGACATTTTCCCCAAGATTACTTCAGCGAAAAAAGGACAGTCTCCTTGTTGTAGTTGACATTTCCTTCAGAGGGCAGTCTCCAACATTAACTTCTTTTCCATTTGTGAACTGAGCCTTCTTATTACTTTGTAAATAAGAATTGACCATTGCAGCCACGAGGGAGTCTCTAATTCAGATATAACCTAGGGAGGTACGAAGTCCACCAGCAGAGATAAGTGAAAGCTCATGTCCAGGCTGTGCCACCACCATAGGAAGACTGTTTCTCATTATTGCACTGCTCTTGCAGAGTTATACACATGTTTATTTGTGGTCTTTTTCTTACAGGTACACTCTGGAAATGATCAAACTAGTACCACATAATGAAAGTGCTTGGAACTATTTAAAAGGGTAAGAGGTTGTTTTTGCTTTTCTTTTTTTTTTTTTAACCTGCTAACATGAGTCATCGTGGAATATGTTCCATAATCAGATTCCAAAAGGACACTAAAGAATTTTCCATTTTTCTGGATCTAAGAGCAGAAGTGTAATAGCATTATGATAACACCTAAGAACAGTACCTTGTACCCTTTCCTTAACCTCCCAGGCACATACCAGCACAGCTTTTAGAATAGTCCATGAGTAGACAGTGACACAATTTTAACTGCATTTATGAATCCTGGGGTCTTTATGTCACAGAATGGAATACACACACCAGTTTCTGTTCAGCTCAGGATCACGGGAAGACAAGACAAATCACTTAGAAACAGATTGCACAGACACATAGCCACCCTTTCTGTTGTCATTTCCGGAGATCTCCTGTTACAAGTCTCACTCCTTAAATCAGCAAGGTTTCTCTTGCCACTGACATCACCCGGCTCCTTGTCAAACTTAAGGGTCTCCAAGGAAACAGGCCCAAAATGCACAAAGCATGGAGCTCAGTCACATTTGGAGATCTGTCAGAGGTTGGGGCCTATAATATCTGGAGAGCTAAAGGGGTGAATAACCATCTCAAGACACAGAAATGTCTCTCCTGTTTTTTTCCTTCACTTTTAAGAAAATGGAGTTTTTTTCCTTTAATTTTGTATGTTGCAGTTTGACTTACAAATGATTATTTTTAAACTTCATTATTCTTTTTAGCTAATTTTACCCAGCTCTTAATTATGTATGATAAAGCTCACATTTAATTTAAAAATTTCATTTCATTTCAACCTCATTCAAAATGTTTCCTTTTCTTGCTTATATTACAGGGGTCATTCTCTCTTGATCTTTCTACTATTTTTGTTCTTCCTTGTAAAAATTGGGAATAATTTTTTTTTTTTTTAGGATTTTGCAGGATCGTGGTCTTTCCAAGTATCCCAACCTGTTAAATCAATTACTTGATTTACAACCAAGTCACAGTTCCCCCTACCTAATTGCCTTTCTCGTGGACATCTATGAAGACATGCTAGAAAACCAATGTGACAACAAGGAGGACATTCTTAATAAAGCATTAGAGGTAAGCTGGCAGGACTCAGCGATTTCTTCTTGGAGCCTCAAAGCTGCGTCTGCCCAGCGACACGAGTATTTATGCCCCTTTCAACACAGCCACTCAGAATTCCGTGCAGGGCTATTCTGCTGTTTAGGGTGACACCCATATCACTAGTGCACATAGTATGTGACTCTAGTGGTATATCTCATTTGATCACGACCTGAATGAAACTGTACTAGTCCAAATGCATTTGCCCTAGGGATTGAATTACACATTTCCTTTAATGAATTTTTGTTGTTCATTTTCAGTTATGTGAAATCCTAGCTAAAGAAAAGGACACTATAAGAAAGGAATATTGGAGATATATTGGAAGATCCCTTCAAAGCAAACACAGCACAGAAAGTGACCCACCTACAAATGTACAGCAATAACACCATCTAGAAGAACTTGATGGGATGCTTTTATTTTTCTAAGAGACTCTAACGCAGGAGTTAAAAACCAGAGCGATCATCCCCTTTGCCTGTGGTGTGAAACGTACATTACACGGGCACTGCTTTTTAACATGAACCCAGTGTGATGCTCCTGGGGTGCTAATGCTGTTCAGACTGGTTCTGAGTGATTTGATTCTTGTTAAGCAGAGTGATTCAGGGGAGGGAGGAGAAACAGGAAGTCCCCAGAGGAACTTGGTAGCCTTTCAGCATTCACTGTAACCCCTTAGCAGCAACTGCCCTAAACGGTGTATGTGTCAGGATTTGCAGCATTAATGTTTGCAGGCAACGCGTATGTGAAGGATGTGAGTCACTTACATTTCAGTTCAGAAAGCAGGGAGTGCAGTTGTTACATTAGAGCTGCTGTGCCACACTCACAGTACCTTGCTATCACTGTAACCAACTAATGCCAAAAGAATGGTTTTGTAATAAAATTATAGCTGTATCCTAAAACAATTGCCATAGTGGTTTGACTTTTTTTTTTTGCGCGGTACATGGGCCTCTCACTGCTGTGGCCTCTCCCGTTGCGGACCACAGGCTCCGGACGCGCAGGCTTAGCGGCCATGGCTCACGGGCCCAGCCGCTCCGCGGCATGTGGTATCTTCCCGGACCGGGGCACGAACCCGTGTCCCCTGCATTGGCAGGCGGACTCCCAACCACTGCGCCACCAGGGAAGCCCCTGACTTTTTAAATAGCATTTAACTATATACAGGGGACATTGTCTCGGCTTAGAAAAGCAATTGAGGAAGGATATATTGCTATAAAACTGAGGAAACCAGAAACATGACTATGTTAAAGGAAATGTAATTAAAATGTGAAGTGGTCAGTTCTTGACTACAAGCAACAAAATTCACTCAGGGTGGTTTAAAACTCATAGGGTTTATTGAGGTATATAGGTAGCTCACAGAATAATTACCCGATCTTCGAAATATGTCCCAAAACCCCACTGCAGAACTGGAGCATCACATTGCTGTTGCCTGTGCTGGGATCAGGAACTGCTGAGTGAGGCTGCCAGCTCCATGTCCACCTCCACCACCTTCCACGCAGGCTCACCTGCTTCCCTTCCCACAGGACGTGGCTCCAAAGTAAAGGCTCACTTTAGTGCATCTGATTGGAAAGAACCTAAAGGACATCGAACACCCTTAACTGCAAAAAGGAATCTGGGAAATGTAGTTTATAGCTTTCCAGCCTCCACACTTCAGGAAGACTTGCTAGAAAGGAGTTGAAGGTTGAACAAGCGAGTTTCTGTGTACCTGCACGTAATTAAATCTCACCTTATCAATAAAGAATTTTTGTTCACTGTTCAAAGCACCAGACTATAACTAAAGAAATTATATAGAGTATAACAGGGAATTCCCTGTCAGTCCAGTGGTTAGGACTCAGCCCTTTCACTCAGGGGCCTGGGTTCAATCCCTGATCAGGGAAGTAAGATCCTGCAAGCTGCGTGGTGCAGCAAAAAAAACAAAAAAAAAAAGAACAGTTATCTCAAGAATTCAGAAAATAACGATATATTTTTTAAAATATTTATTTGGCTGCACTGCATCTTAATTGCAGCATGTGGGACCTTTAGTTGCAGCGTGTGGGATCCTCAGCTGCAGCACGCGAACTCTTAGTCATGGCATGCGGGATATAGTTTCCTGACCAGGGATCGAACACGGGCCTTCTGAATTAGGAGCACAGAGTCTTAGCCACTGGACCACCAGGGAATTCCCACAATATTATTTTTAAACAAACTTTTTTTTTTCTGGCCATGCTGCGCAGTTTGTGGGAACTCCCAATAACAGTATTTTAATAATTCCTGGAGAAACTACCATATGACCCAGCAATCCCACTCCTAGGCATATATCCAGAGAAAATCATAATTCAAAAAGACACATGCACCCCAATGTTCACTGCAGCACTATTTACAATAGCCAAGACATGGAAGCAACTTAAATGTCCACCAACAGAGGAATGGATAAAGAAGATGTGGCACATATATACAATGGAATATTACTCAGCCATAAAAAGGAACGAAATAGTGCCATTTGCAGAGATGTGGATGGACCTAGAGACTGGCATACAGAGTGAAGTAAGTCAGAAAAATATTGTATAATATCGCTTATATGTGGAATCTAGAAAAATGGTACAGATGAACTTATTTGCAAAGCAGAAATAGACACACAGATGTAGAGAACAAACATGGATACCAAGGGGGAATGGGTGGGGTGGGATGAATTGGGAGTTGGGATTGACATATATACACTACTATGTATAAAATAGGTAATTAATGAGAACCTGCTATATAGCACAGGGAACTACTCAGTGCTCTGTGGTGACCTAAAAAGGAAGGAAATCTAAAAAGGAGGGGATATATGTAAGAGGGGATATATGTATATGTATAACTGATTCACTTTGCTGTACAGCAGAAACTAACACAACATTGTAAAGCAACCGTACTCCAATAAATTTAAGACACTAGTTAAAAGGAAGACCGGTCTGATTAAAAACAAACAAAAAAAAAACAAAGTAACTAGGATAATGGTGAAAAAAAAATTCCTGGAGAAAATATACTTTGTGGGTATTTAACATTTTACATGTCAGTTTTTGTTTTTAGACTCCAAAAATCTCTGAATTTATATTTGAAATTTTCATAAAGTGTCATCCCTATGTAGACAATTTCAAAGGTGTCATGAAAAAAAATTGTACAGAAAAGTTTTCATAAGATGGCATTTACTCTCAGAAACTACCTTGTCAGTGTACCCAAATTGATTAGATTCAGGGCTGCTGACTCAACAAAGCTCGTAAGAGACTTTAATAAAAAGCATAATGGCAGTTTACTAATTTACACTGAGAAATGTAACAGGCGGACCAAGCAATTGCACCAGCCTAGCCACTTAGCATTTTCTGCCTGAAGTTTAACTAGGTGGCAATTCATTTATCAAAAGGTTGCTTAGTGAGTATGGAATCAGGTGAGGAGGCCCCATGATTCAAGTGTATAATGACTTATTTTGATGATCCTAATGAGGGTCATCTCCTGATGGGCAGCTGAATACAGAGACCTAAATGTGGTCTGTGGAGGGGCTGTTAGCTCAAAATTATTTATCCAATAATACTTCCACTGTGTTGCTATCTGCACTGCTGGCGCATAAACAGTGGGTCAAACTGCTGGTGCCTTAGCACAAATCAAGGCAGTGGTACTGAGTACTCATTGTTTTCTTCACTGCCATACATTCACTGAACAATGTACTTGATGAATCAGTAATTATATGTTTTATTCACAGTACTCACGGTCTTTTCAGTATTTTGTGTGACTGAATGGAAGTATGCCTAAACTTTTTGGTTGTCTTGAAGAAAAGCATTTGTGCAATTGTGTAAGTTGTGGCCCAAACAGGCCACTCTTCTTGGAATGCCATTTGTACTTGAACAACTGAGTGTTTATTGCCAATCATAAAATTTGAGCTTTTGAGGGAAATTTTTAATCTACCATAGTCAGCTTGACAGCTTCCCGCTACCTTCTGATGAAATCAAAGTGATGATATTAATGAATTATTAATTCATTATTAATTATTGAATCAATAATGAATAGTTAAATGTATCCACAATTCGTGGATCCGTATAGCTCAATGGACCAATATTTTCCAAATGACCCATGTATGATATTATCATGAATGCATAAACAATCCATTCACATTACCAGATGTAACAGAACACAAAAAGTACATTGATAGAGTTGCAGATTCCACACTGCAACTAACCTTTGAGAAACCACCACTTGTCGAATTTTGGTGTAGTATTGGAGGATATCCACAACTTCTTAAAAGACTCCTAAAATACTCCCTTTCTGACTATATATCTGTGTGTATGAGTGGATTTTCTTCATGTACTTCAACCAAAAACACCATATTCCAACAGATTGAATATAGAAGCAGATAGGAGAATCTGGAAATCTTCTATTAAGTCAGACAAAAGAGATTTGCAAAAATGTAAAACTGCCATTTTCCTGGTTGGTTTTTTGGAAAATATAAGTTTCATAAAATGTTATTTTTGTTAACATGTAATGGGTTTATTGCTTTATTAATGAATTAAAATTTTAAAATCTCAAATATAGCAAATAGCACTAGCTTGGACCCACATAAAGGAAATCTGGAGCTAGAGGAGAGAGTAAGATCTCTGCCCTCAGGGATCCCAATTTTGAGAGAGACCAACAGTATGCTACACCCCTCAGTACCCTGAAAATGTTTATTAGCTTGTTGAAGAAGTACTATTTGGGAACACAGAAGCAGGAGGGATTATCTTCCTGATGGAGTCAGGAAGGGTTCACAAAGCAGGACAAATTTCGTTAATTACATCCTTTAGTGAGGCCTTCAACTCAATTTTTTAATTGGTTATATCCCAGATATTAACTTATAAATTAGTAAGAGAGTCCAGAAGTTTTCCCTCTGGAAGTTATGTTATAAAAAGCAATGTTTTTCAAAAAAAAAAAAAAAGGCAATGTTTTTCAAATTGGGTTGTAACCCATTAATGGGCAAGTCAGTGTGTATCTACAAGCTTTAAAAACAAAAAAGTATATATAATAGAACTTTCAACTTCACTGAATTCTGTCACATTTTATTTCTTTCCTTCTACTTGACTTGGTCCACTCTAGCTTTTTTGCCTAGCAATTATTGTGATATAATCGACAAGTAACACTGTGTAAGCTTAAGACATACAGTATGATGATTTGATACATATTGTGAAATGACTACCACGTTAAGATTAGTGACCAGATCCTTCACCTCACACTTGTGTGTGTGAGTGTGTGATCTCTCTTAGCAAATTTCTAGTATATAGTACATGCTCTAATTTTTTAAGGTGGAAGCTTAGATTGATCCAAGCTTAGATGATGATTTTTTCCCCAATATAAGCATTTAATGCTATACATTCTATTTTTATTCAGCTCAAAATATTTTCTAATTTCCCTTCTTGAGACATCCTCTTTCAGTCAGGGATTATTTAGAAGTGTATCATTTAATTGCCAAGTGATCAGAGATTTTCCTGTTATTCTCTATTATTATTATTTAGTGGTTACTCTAGGAATTATATAATACGTATTCAACTTTTTACAGCCTATTTATATCAATATTTTATCACTTCAATTGGCATGTAGAAACCTTACCACGGTATAGGTCTCCTCACCCCCACCATTTATGCTATAGCTGTCTTATATATTACCTATACTTACATTGAAAACCCCATCAGACAATTTTTTTGCATTCAACCACCAAACATATTTTAAAGAACTCAAGAATAGTAGTCTATTACATTTACCAAGAGATTTACTATTTTTGTTACTTTTCTTTCATTCCTGATGTTCCAAGTTTCCTTCTGGTATAATTTTCCTTTTACCTGAAGAAATTTCTTTCAGCAGTTCTTTTAGATTGGTTCTGCTGGTTGCAAATTCTGTTTAGTTTTCCTCAGCTGAGAAGGTCTTTATTTCATCTTCATTCCTGAAAGATGTTTTCGCTGGATACAGACTTCTGAGTTTACAGTTCTTTCAGCACTTGAGAAATGTCACTTCCTGTCATTAGAATGGTCGTTCACCTACATGTCATCTCTCTCTGGCTGCTTGCAAAATTTTTGTCTTTAGTAATTTGATTTTGATGTGTCTGGCCATGGATGTCTTTGGATTTACCCTATTTGCTCAGCTTCTTGAATCTGTAGGTGTCACCAAACTTGGGATATCTTCAGCCATTACTTCTTCAAACATTTTTTCAGCCCTTTCTCTTCTGTGGGATTCTCAATGCAAGAATGTTAGACCTTTTGTTATTGTCCCAAAGGTGCCTTTTGTTCTTTTTTTTCTTTCTTTTTCCTTTTTTTCCCTCTGTTGGTCAGATTAGATCATTTCTATTAATCTGTCTTCAAATTCACTGACTTTTTTTCTCTTGTCATCTCCATTCTACTATTGAACCAATCCAATGAGTGTTTTGGTTATTATATTTCTCAGTTCTAGACATGGGCATTGGAAGGGCTGCAGCCTGTGAATTATTGTGAAGCGATGGGGAGTTACCCGAAACCCACTGGTAAGTTGAAACACCAGATGTGGATGCCTGTGGCTCACGACAGGAACTGAAGACACTGAGAGATGCTGAGGTGCGTGCGTGTGTCTTGTGCGTTCCTACGCAGCGCGGCTCAGCTGGGTGCATTTTTCCGCATTCACCTAGTGTTTTTCCAGGATGACGTTACGCATAAACAAACGTGGACGTCTAGCACGGGCACCCCCGGGGGCCTGTAAAAGCACAGAGCGCTGGCCCCAGCCCCGTCTGGGATGGAGCCCAGAATTCGCACTCCTGACAAGTTCCCTGGAGCCGTGAAGCGTCGGCACCTGGTCTGAGGACCGCCCTTTGGAAGCACGGCCTTGCGCTGAGCGGGAGCTTTCTGCAGCGTCTAGATCGTACAAGTCCTCTCCGCACCGGCACCCGCGCCCGGCTGCGCGTCCGGACTAAACACGTCACTGCCCTCACGCGCTGGCAGAGAAGCAGCCGCCACAGGAGTCGGCCGGGTGCGCCGGCGCTGCTTCCGGGTGCACTCCGACACTGGCTTTGCGTTCCGGCGACCGACCTCCGGGTGCGCGGCGGCGGGAGGACGACACTAGGGCGCACCCTCGCGCTGGTCCTGCTGGGCGCGCTTCCGGCCGCGCAGGCGCAGGAGGCCGCGAGCCAGACCGGGAGCCGGGACTGCAGGTAGGGGCGGCGGGCCGGGGGAGCGGTCGGCAGGTAGGGGCGGCGGGCGGGCGCGGGGGTAGCTGGGCCGCGTCCTGCCTGGCGCCCGAGCTGGACTTGAGCCGACGGAAACGCCGCCGGGACAGGCTTCAGCTCCTGCCTCTGTTGGTGCCGCGCTGCCACCGCCTCCAGGTCTGGAATCGTCTGCTGCCCCTTTTTAAAAAGCAGGGTTTAGCCGTGTTCTTTGGTGGTCTTGTCTTCTCCACCCTTGCTTGACCTTTACTATAGAACCTTAAGGCTAAGCAGGCATCCGGAATATTTAAAATAATTAATGTACCTGTGCTTTGTTGGCAAAATGGGATTCTAACCAAAATTGTATGGGCGGGGGGCGGGGGCACTAATTCATCATTTCTTCTCTGGTTGGTTGTGTAAATTATTCTGTAGCTGGTAAAAACCAATTTTGTTCCATTGCTTTTCTTTCTTTTTAAATTAAGCTGTGAGTGTATAGCAGTGGGAACCACTTTTTTCCTGTTGCCAGTTTTTTCTTATTGTCAGAAATCCTTTGTGTCTAAACAGTGCCTGAATTTCTCCTACCCGCCTGGACCTTTAATCGTTATTTCTTAATTTGTAGAAGCTTTCAGTGTCGTTTTGCTTATTTCTGGGCGAGAACATTTCCTCAGCCATACAGCCTCTTCCCTAACTCTGGGCAACATACTACAGAAATATGCCTTTAAAAGAAAAAGGAGGGGACTTCCCTGGTGGTCCAGTAGTAGAGAATCCTCCTTACAATGCAGGGGATACGGGTTCGATCCCTGGTCAGGGAACTAAGATCCCACATGCCGCGGGGCAACTAAGCCCGCACACCACAGCTGGAGAGCCTTCTTGCCGCAAAGTGCAAAGCCCACATGCCCTGGAGCCTGGGCACCACAACTAGAAAGACGCCCGCGGCCGCAATGAAAGATCCTGCATGCCACAACTAAGACCCGATGCAGCCAAAAACAAATTAAGTAAATAATAAATCTTTTAAAAAAAGACCATAAGGTGATAGAGTGGGTGAATGACTTCTTTAAGAAGTGGGTGGGACTTCCCTGATGGCACAGTGGTTAAGAATCTGCCAGCCAACGCAGGGGACACGGGTTCGAGCCCTGGTCTGGGAAGATCCCACATGCCGCAGAGTAACTAAGCCCACGTGCCACAACTACTGAGCCCCTGCTCCGCAACAAGGGAAGCCACCACAATGAGAAGCCCGGGCATTGCAACGAAGAGTAGCCCCTGCTCACCGCAACTAGATAAAGCCCGTGCGCCGCAATGAAAGCCCAACACAGCCAAAAATAAATAAAATGATTTAAAAAAAAAAAGACCCTATATAAACCTTCCACATGTACACAGGAAGTGTGTGCAAACCTGAATCACCAGCTGCGGTATGGTCAATCCAAAAGAGCGAAGTAGAGCGTCATGTATCTTCTTCGATAAACCTCAAAAACATAATGCTGGGCTTTTAAAAAAGCAAGTCGTAAGAGGACTTTGTGTCCTGCATCCCCGATACAGAGGGATTCTACGCCATTTTATATGAGGGACTTGAGCATCCACAGATGTTGGTTTTCGCAGGGGGTCCTGGAACCAATCCCCTGCGGTTACTGAGGGACGAACAGTACAACACTGCTTGTATTAATATAAAGTTTGAAAACATACGTGTATTATGTGTTGTTATTTATGGGCACATACTCATGTGGTGAGAATAAAAAGCACACATGGAAATTATTAAAGTTCAGCTTGCACCCCCACGTCACGTGTGTTAACACAGATGTCTGAGCTCCACCTCAGAGTTTCTGGTGCAGTAGGTGTGGGGCAAGGACTTAAGAACCTGCATTTCTCAGAAGTTCCAGGTGGTGCTGCGGCAGGTACAGGGACCACAGTTAGAACTACTGACATACCAACTTGAGGATGGGGACTATTTCTTGGGATGGAGCAGAATAGGACTGCGAGGGGCCCCTGGCTTCAACCATGTTTGTAATAGGTTATTTCTTTAACAAGGGGATGCAGTATTACTTGACAAAGCTGGATGGGTGCTCATGATCTTACGTTTTAACTTTCTTTATGCTTGAAACATTTCAGGAAAGAAAAAAGATCCTAGTCGGTGAGGAAAATGGATTGGAAAAGAGAAGGCAGTGGGAGAGTGCGTAGGAAAGCGTTGCAGAAGCCCAGGAAGGTGATGCTTAGACCAGGGCGGGGGAACGGGGGCGGGGGGATTGGGTGTGAGCAGATTTGGGAGCTTTGCAGAGACAAGTGACTGTTGGTGGTGACTGGTTGGTCTAGTGGCTCCGGGGAGGGAAGAATCAAGTCACCTGGTTGTGTGCCCGTCACAGAGGGGAACCCTGTGTAGTGGGCATGCTGGCGACCGGAGAGACAGAATTCAGGTATGGATGTTGCAGACCTTGAGGGGCCAACTGAGCGAAGTGTAGGAGAAAGAGCCAGGCCACAGAAGAGGCTTGAAACAATCAGCGTGTACACAGCCGCCAGAGCCACATGTGGGGACGAGACCGCGTGGAAGGCGTGGAATGGAAGGGGGGCCCACGACATCCAGAGGGATGCCGTCACCTAAGCTGGGCTGGCTGGCTGCTCCCCGCCACCCATTCTTGTGCGGCCTGTGAGCTGAGGATGCTTTTCACTTTTTTAAATGTTGGGGGAAAAATCAAAAAAACATGTGGCATGTGAAATTCGAATCTCAGCTTCCATGAACACAGTTTTGTTGGGGCACAGTCATGCTCGCTCACTTGTGTAGCATGGCCTGGCTGCTGCTGACAACAAGATGAAGTAACTGACAGTTACCTGGTCGCTCGGCACCACTGCTTCTCACCCCGCACATCACGGTGCCGTGGCCACTCGATTCCTGCTTCTGACCCCTAAACCTGAACATTTGCTGTCTGATCCTTTACAGAAAATAGTTCTCTGCTCCCTGACCTCAGGTCTAAGTTGACACACTCTTGGTCACTTTAAATGCTACAGAGGAGACATGGCCGTGGTTTTGCCCATTTCTTTAAGGTCACCTTCTAAGAATCAGGCGTCGGTGGAAGAAGCTCAAGAGACCGTGAGGCCTGACTGGTGAACGTCGTCATCATGTCCACAGGAGTCCTGGAAGATGCCTGGAGGGAGAGAGGTGGAGAGAAAGATGTGGGCCCGGAATCTCGGTGAGGAAGGTGAGCAGACAACTCCCTGCAGCATTGCTGGGCGTTGCTGACAGGACTCAGGTGGCGGGTGAGCATGTGGCATCGTCTCGAGAAAGGAGCTGTTAAATGAGGCTGGAGCAGTCGAGTAGAGCCAGGGTCTCTCGAGCACCTCGTCATGACGGCAGGGATGAGCAAAGCGGCGTGTTCTCTTCTCATTAGGAAGAGTACGCTGACCCGTAGAAGGGTCCATTACTTCTAAAATTCCCTGCTCAGCAGAAGAGTGTCACTCCTGACCCTTCACCTGCAGCCTTGTCACTGGAAGAATACAGTTGTCACTCACTGAGATTGCGAACACTGAAAACAGCAGATTTGAGGGGAAGAGTTGAGTTTGGGAAGTTTTTTTTTTTTTTAAAGGTTTCCCTTTTCTATTTTTTTTTTTTTTAAGATGTTGGGGGTAGCAGTTTATTAATTAATTAATTTATTTTTGCTGTGTTGGGTCTTGGTTTCTGTGCGAGGGCTTTCTCTAGTTGTGGCAAGCAGGGGCCGCTCTTCATCGCGGTGCGCGGGCCTCTCACTATCGCAGCCTCTCTTGTTGTGGAGCACAGGCTCCAGACGTGCAGGCTCAGTAATTGTGGCTCACGGGCCTAGTTGCTCCACGGCATGTGGGATCCTCCCAGACCAGGGCTCGAACCTGTGTCCCCTGCATTGGCAGGCAGATTCTCAACCACTGCGCCACCAGGGAAGCCCAGGAAGTATTTTTATATTTTAATGTTGAGATTTTATATATACATAAAAATACACACCACGTCTTCTTTATCCATTCCTCTGTTGATCGACGCTTAGGTTGCTTCCATGTCTATTTATATGGTAAATAGAGCTGCAGTCAGCATTGGGGTGCATGTAACTTTTCGAATTAGTGGGGTTTTTTTTTTGCTGGATATATACCCACAAGTGGGATTGCTGGATTATATGGTAGTTCTAATTTTAGTTTTTTGAGGGACCTTCACACTGTTCTCCATAGTGGCTGCACCGATTTACATTCCCACCAACAGTGCAGGAGGGTTCCCTTTTCTCCACACCCTCTCCAGCGTTTATTGTCTCTTGTCTTTTTGATGATGGCCATTCTGACAGGTGTGAGGTGATATCTCATGGTTTTAATTTGCATTTCTCTGATGATTAGCAATGCTGAGCATCTTTTCATATGTTGGCCGTTCATATTGTCTTTGGAAAAATGTCTATTCAGGTTTTCTGATCACTCAGCCATAAGAAAGAATGAAATTCTGCTATTTGTAACAATATGGATGGACCTAGAGAGTATTATGCTTAGTGAAATAAGTCAGAGAAAGACTAATACCGTATGATGTCACTTATATGTGGAATCTAAAAATAAAACCAACAAATGTATATAGCAAAACAGAAACAGATATAGAGAACAAACCAGTGGTTACCAGTGGGGAGAGGGAAGAGAGGGGGAAAGATAGAGGTATGGGATTAAGAGTTACAAACTCCTATGTATAGAATAGGTAAGCAACAAGGATAATTGTACGGCACAGGGAATACAGCCATTGTTTTGTAATACAGGAAGTCCCCTACACATGAACCTTCAAGTTGCGAGCTTTCAAAGATGCGAACCTATGTTCCATCATCGTCAGGCGTGAGTGAAATGGCAGCTTGCCCTCCGTCTCCTATTGCTGACGATCCTTCAGCTCTGCCATCTCCCACCTCCTCTCCCTCCGCCACTCAGTAACTCTTCTTGCCTGTTCACTCGATGCCAGCCCCTGTGTGCCGGCTGTTGTACTGGACTACTGGCTTTTCAAGGTACTGTACTGGAAGATTAAACATGTTTTCTGTATTTTTTGTGTTTGTTTGTTTTTTATGTATTATTTGCGTGAAAAGTATTATAAATCTATTACAGTACAGTGCTATAGCCGATTGTGTTAGTTTGGTACCTAGGCTAACTTTGTTGGACTTAACGAACACTATCTTGGAATGGAACTCGTTCGTAGGTAGCGGACTTGCTGTAGCTTTAGATGGAATATAATCTAGAAAAATACTGAATCACTATGTTGTACACCTGAAACTAATACAATATTGTAAATCAACTATAATTCAATTTAAAAATTAGGTTGAGATATATTTTACAGGCTATAGATTTGCTATTGTAAAGTGTACAGTTAGTGATTTTTAGTATATTCACAAGGTTGTGCAACCGTCACCACTAATTCCAGAACATTTTCATCCAAAAAGAAATCCTGTCACATCAACTACCTCTCCCCATGTCCGCTTCCACCCAGGCCCTGGCAACCACTGATCTACTTGCTGTCTCTGGACTTCCCTGTTCTGGAATCATATGCTATTTCCCTTAGTTAATTTTCCTGAGAATAATGTTTTCAGTGCGTGTTGCAGCATGTATTAGTGCTTTATCCCTTTTAATGGCCGAATACTCTGTCATTGTGTGGACACATCGCGTTCTGTTTATCCAGGTGTCATCTGATGGACATTTAGGTTGCTTTCACTATTTGGCTGTTATGAATAATGCTGCTGTGAACATTCATGTACAGGTGTTTGCACGAATGTATGTTTTCAGTTCTCTTGGGTAGATACCGAGCAGTAGAAATGGTGGTAACTCTGTGTTTAACCTTTGAGGACTTCAGACTGTTTTCCACAGTGGCTGCTCCATTTTGCATTGTCACCAGCAATGTATGAGGGTTTCCCATCCACACTTGTTACCGCCTGGTTTTTTGATTATAGCCATCCTAGAGGGTGTGAGGTGGGATCGCGTCGTTTTGGTGTGCGTTTCCCTGGTGACTGTTAAAGTTGAGCGTCTTTTCATGTGCCTGTTGGCCATCTGTATATCTTCTTTGGAGAAATGTCTGTTCAAGTCCTTTGCCCATTTTTAAATTGAGTTATTTGTCTTTTTATTGTGGAGGAGAAATATTATTTTTGAGTTGTCCACCAGACTCCAAGTAGAGGTGTCAGGAAAGCAGGTGTGGAGCTCTGGGGAGACTGGGACTGGGCTTCACACCTGGAGCTCAGCGGATGGGCGTGGAGATCTCCCCACCCCGGGAACGAGGGCGGGGCCAGGTCCCAGCTGCAAGTGGTTTCCTGGGAGCCTAGTGCAGAGCATTTTCAGGAGGAGGGAGGGAGTGGTTAGCCAGGCCAGGTGCTGCCGAGGGGCCAGGCCTGCACGTTGGCTGTTGAGCTTTGGCACAGGGTCTGTGCCGTCAGTGGTGTCCCGTGTGCCCCAGTGCTGCGGTTAAGCCGGCGCACAGTGGTACAGCCACATCGCTCGTCGGGGTAGTGATGCTCCCTGCGCATGGCAACCAGCGTCCGCCCCAGGTACCCTGAGTGTCCCGCTCCCGATGTCCAGGTCCCTCCCCACCCTCCACCGAGGCAACCGGGTGGTAACGCCTGCCTCCACCCCGGGCCTCGCACCTGCTCCTGGGTGGGAGCCCACTGGATGGCGAGCGCCCCTGCCTCACCGTGGCTGCTCACCTGCGTGCCCGCCCGTCTCCCCCTGGTCGTGTTGCCCTGCGTTCTCATCAGCGCTCGTTCTGGATTCCCGCTGGGACCTCCCACCCTGGGGCACCTTTCACGCCTTTGCTTCTTAAAAACATCAGGGGGCTTTTGAGTACCTTGCAAGGAACATCCCAACCCCTCAGAGTCCCAGCCACACCCCGACCCCAGCTTCTCTCCTGTCCACCTCCTGCCCCAACCCCACTGGACTAACAAAGCCACAGTTTGCTTTCATCTTACTAGCTGTTCAGTGCGTATCTACTCAGCGCAGACAGCTGCAGGGAGACAGAGACAAAGTCAGACCCAAGACTCCCTCCTGCTCGAAGCTGTAATAGGAAGCAACGATTCTGGGAGGAGCTGGCATCGAGCGTTTGGTGCAAGGCTGCTCTCAAACCCTCTCTGATCCTCACGGTGACCCTGAGGCCCGGGAGGCTGTGTCACCCTCAGTCTTTCCTGAAATAAGATGGACCGTGACTACTCCCTGTTTCACTGTCTGTTTTAGGAGCTCGCAGAAGCCAGCGCCATGGAGACGAGGCCCCAGGGGGGCAGGAAAGGGCACCCGCCCAGGGACGTGCCCCCGGTGGTGGGACTGCTGCTGTCCATGGCCCTCATGAACGCCCTCCTCTACCTCTGCCTCGACTGGCTCTTCATCTCGCCCCGGCGCTCCACGGAGGACCCCACGCGCTGTCCCTACGGCCACTTCCGGATGGGGCCGACGAGCAACTGCTCCCCGTGGCTGTCCTGCGAGCAGCTGAGGACAGAAGTGAGGCAGATGAAGCGTGTCGGGGAAGGAGCAGTGAAGAGAGTGAGTCCCTGGCTCACCGCCCGGGGCAGCGAGTGGCCCAGCGGGAGGGGGGCTGGCATCGTGTGCCGGAAGCCACGAGCCCAGCCGCCAGTGCCTCCAGCTGGGACATTATCCTATAGAGGGAGGTGAAGGAAGGAAGCGGCTAGGTGCACCAAGGAGTACTCTGCTTCATTGTTGACAGTAATAGAAAACTAGAAGTAATAACTACAGGGCAATGGTTAAGTTATGGTCCAACCACTTGTAGAATATTCTACAGCCAGTAAGTGTAGTTAGGAACCCTCGGCAACATGCAAAAGCTCTCATTATGATAAGCAGAAAAGCAAAATAGAAAAGTGTGCAATATGCAGTTTTCATCTGCAAGATTGTATATGTAGAAAAATATTAAAATGATAGAAAGTGTGTTATGGTGAAGGAAGATTTGGGGCAGTTTTTTTCGTTCTTATTTTTCGAACTCTATAGTGGTATTATATTGATTAAAAAATTTTTATTTTAAAAAGAGAAAGCAAAGGGGCGATTTCAGTTCTCACACAGAAGCTTCCAGAGCCCCGTCTCATGGGCTGCATTTCCGCAGTGGTTGCACTGAGACAGGGTGACTCCAGAAGCCAGTGAAGGGTGTTGAACAGGACAGACCCTCTGTGAGGACGCAGCGAGTGACCGCAGGGCTGCAGCTGGATAGACAGCTGCGTCCCTGAATGGGGAAAGGATTCACCTTGAAGGAGGGAGTCAGAGGGGAGAAGGGAGGGGAATTAATGTGAGGTGAAACCATGAAGCCAGGTGACAGGAAGGTAACGGGTTTCTTCAGATTTGCCTGCTCATTGTAGTGGGTGCTGGGGGCGCAGCAGTGGACAGAACAAAGGCCCTTAAAGCCGGCTGGGGAGTCAGACAGTCAAGAAGACAAGAAACAGGTGCGTAGGAAGCTGTGTTAGTGACGTGCTCTGAGCCAGTGGGGCAAGGGAAGAGCCGCGGGCTTGTTACTCCAGGTGGTCAGAATGGTGTGGTACTTGGGGACAATGACCCAGCAAGAAAGATGGGGACCAGCAGACGCCCCTGGGTGGGATGTGCCTGCTTGTCCAGGACCAGAGGCAGGATGCGAGGAAGGCGTCAGAGGTGAGGGTGCCCCGGGGCTGCTGGCCGCAGGCACCACCTCGGGCAGCGTGAGTGGAGGGGAGGACTGCTGGCCTGTGTGCAGAGCAGACCCGGCCGGGCTCGTGGGGAGTTTGGTGACAGGTGGCTACAGCTCAACATGAGTGTCAGCACCGGACACGGTAAGAAGTCAGTGGGTTCTGGTTGTATCTTAAAGGTGGGGGCGGTAGGACGTCCCAGTAGACTGGACGTGGGGTGTAAGGGAGGGGATGACGGAGGCGCCCGGCTGGGGCAGCAGGGAGGACAGGGTCTGCGTCACCTGCTCGGGAAGGCCCTGTGAGTGTATGAGGTGACCATCCTGAGCCGTTTAGGTGGCCAGGCAGGGACACGGGCAGTCGGGTGTACAAGTCTGGCACTCGAGGGCGGGGATGGAGATTTGGGTGGTGTTGACAGCATTGGGCTCAGCGGTCACCAGGGAGGGGAGCAGTAGAGGACTCACAGCCAGGTAATTTCTGTCTCCTTCGGAGAGGGACCCTGAGGGCCGCCCCCTTGCTTCCATGCTGCTGTGCTCGCTCAGAACGTTTCTGGAATTGCTTTTACCCTGAAGGATGTTTTTGAGTAGCTTCCATGGTGGCAGATTATTGTTTGAGGACAGACTTGATTTTACGGAACCTCGCAGGTGACACCCAGCCCGCTAGATTCAACAATGTGGAATGTGGTTTGTTCCACTGAGATTTTGTTTCTTTGGCTGAAACTTGCCCTTGGGTCACAGGTGTTCTGAGCGCAAGATATCAGCTCCACTGGGAGCCCCATCTGTCCTGCCCCGTTGGGACCCCGGGGCCTGTGCATGGTCCGGCCCAGGGCAGTCCCCTGACCCTCCGTCTAGGCACCTACTCCAACAATCCTGCTGCGGCCGCCCTGCCTACGTGGGCATCCCTCCTCTCTGGCACCCGTTCTGGGGGCATAGTTTCTCAATAGGAATTTCTGTGACCAAAGTTCCTGACATCCCTGTCTGACCTCCACCCCGCCCCTCCTGGCGCCCCGGCTTCAGTAACTCCTCGGGGCCTCGGTGGGCTGATCCCACCACCTTCTCCCTCTCTGACCCTCCCGCCTGTCTGCATTCCGACTCACCCAGCAGCAGATTCTGCTGCTGTGCCCTCGTCACTCTGGCGCAGACACTGGCAACATCTCCCTGCATCTCTGTCTCCATCCTGCCTGGCGGGGAAAGCCCCACACCCGGTTGACGCCAGCTGTGTATCTGCACTTGGGCAGCTGTCCTGGAGGCAGAGAGGAATGCCACAACCCTGCCATTCCGGCACGACCACAAACCTCAGCACAGCCCAGGGGTCAGGCTCTTTTCCCTTAGTTACTTTTTCCTCCCATTCTCTGAGACAGACGTTTCCTTTAACAACCCCCTCGTTGTTTCCTTAGACGTTTCCTTAGCTGGTGATCTTGCTACTAAGATGTTATGAAAACAGAAGCCACCCAGAGGCCCTGTCCTCATCTGCCCACCCGACCTACAAACCTTCCAGCTCCGGGGTCGTCCCTGACTGCTCACAAGTTCCCTTTAAATGATTCCCCCTTCCCTACATCATCGCTCTTCCCCACTCTGAAGGTGGTCCCTACTGGCTACACACAAACGCTCGCGCTTTCAAAGAGAAAACCCTCTTCCCGTGATTCCCTGTTGCTTCCCCTCTGCTTCCTCCTCACCCATCCACCCTTCCATCCTCCTCCTGAGAGGCTCCCAAACACCAACCTCCAGGGAGACGCTCTCACCCAGCTTCCTGCTGACCCCTGGCCAGATGTTGCTCTGCCTGCCTCTCACTTGACCTTTCCTGCAGCCCGGGCTCCTCGACTTTCTGGTTTTCCTCCCCTGGGCAGCCCTTCCTATTTACTCTCCCCTTGGCTTCTCCTGTTCGCTCTTCTTGCCTCAAGCAGCGGTTCTTAGCCCAGAGGCGAGGCTACTCCTCAGGGGACGTTTAGCAATGAGTAGAGACCCCCGTGTGGCTGTCACAGCTGGGCGTGGGGAGGTGACATGGGCGTCCAGTGGGCAGAGACCAGGGGCGCTGCTGACCACCCTGCCATGCGGGGACGGCCCCATCCCCAGCAGGTGGCTGCGCGGCCCGAGGTGGCCCTGGTGCTGAGGCTGAGAAACCTTATTCCTCCCATGGCTTCCAGGGTCCCCTTCTTTTGTCTTCTTGGGATGCACTCTTAGGTGATTTAATCTATCCATTGCTCTAAATGCATTTTATGGGCTGGCGACCCCCAGCTTGATACCTGCAGCCCGTCCCTCTCCCCTGAGCTGCAGGTCTGTGTATCCACCTGTACTTGACCTGTCTACTTGGAAGTCTCTTGAGAATCTAAGTGTGACCAAGGTGGAACTCTTGGTAATTTCCCCTCTGAAGCCCGTTCTTCCCCAGCCCTCCTGTCTCAGTAAATGCCAGCACTCCCCCCAGTGGCGCCGGCCAGTCCAGGGAGTCAGCTTGCGTCCTCTCACCCCCTCCCCCTGACTAGGCCAAGAGCAAGTTCTATCAGGTATGTTTTCAAAACATTTCCCAACTTGTTGGGTAACCCCTCCGTCCCTGGCCTTGGAACCGGCCTCCCTGCCCACCTGTGCCCTTCTCCAAGCCCCAGGCAGGCATCTTGCAGACACACTTCAGACCACACATGTCCCTTCCTTAAAGCCCAAAGCATCCTTAGGAAAAACCCCAAACCCGGGCCCAACCTTCCTCCTAAACTCACCCAGGCCGGTCCGGGTCCTCACCCCACCCTGCAGCCACCCTGCCCTTTCTTTTGTTCCTTGATCAGACAAGCCCTTTCTCACCTCGGGGCCTTTCCCAGCCTGAAATCTCTTCCTCCCCATCTGCCCGACTCCTCATGTCCAGATCTCAGCTCAGATGTCACTTCTCTGAGAGGCTTTCCCTGACATCCCTCTCTAAACCCATCTCACCCCCTGCCGTGGACCCTCCCATCTGGCATCTGGTTTGTTGTCTCGTATAAATGCAAGCTTCCTGAGGGCACAGACACCAAGTTACCTGTGTGTCCTCAGCACCTAGCCCGTGGCTGGTTCATAGAGCAAGTCTAGCCCGTGGCAGGTTCATAGAGCAAATTTTAGGGGCCTGAACACAAAGGCTCATTGGCTGAATCCACATAAAATAAAATACTGGCTTATCTTTGACAGTTTCCTCACTATACAAGCACACCACCCTCCCCCCTTTCCCCAGGCTGTGTTTCTGGTTTGTGTTTGGAATTGCTGGGGCCACAGATCTTTTCCTGCAGCTGGTTTGGGGGCAAGGCCGACTGCCCCTGTTTTTCCTTTTCTGCCCTTTGATTATGAACGCAGCGCATCCAGCTCGGATGTTCGAAGGAGCTGGAGCCCAGGGTGAAGGCCCTTCACCTGCCCCTCCCCGCTGTCCCGTCTGACGCCTGCAGGTGACAGCGGGTTCAGCCCTTTTGGATTTTTAAACCCAAGATGACACTGAACGGACAGGTACGTTTTCTGCCAGCTGCTCAAGGACAGCAGCGGCCACGTCTCAGGGCTGCCAGTTTTCTGAACCTCAGACTTGGGCAGCAGTGCTCGTGAGGAGGAAGGACTGCAGTAGAACCGGTGCTTCCGGGGGCGGACACTCCACCGTGCTTTGTGGACACCAGGCACCATCCCGGCCACTCGTGTCCACCTGGGGGAGCGGAGGCGGTGTGGCCCCGTGCAGCGTCTGTGTACTTAGCCGCACAACCCTCCAGCAGAGTTTTCTCAGTTACGTGGTTTTTCCTTTAAAATTAAGGTATGGTACTTTAAAAAGCCATAACATTTGAGTTGGCTCCCATCAGAAGAATGGATTCAGCTCTTACTCTGTCGCCCTTTTGTTTTGTGTAACCCTTAGAAGGGCCGTGTGTGATCTGTTCTTACTGTGGAAGGCTGGCGGGAGCGCAGGCGTGGCATGAAATAGCAGCGTCTGCCCCTCGGTCTCCCCTGCAGGCTCCACCTCCTCATCCTCTTAGCCTTGGACTTCTCCTCTGTGCGCACTGCCAGCGTGGCCTCTTCCAGCCCCGTATCTTTATCCCCTGAACGAACTCTGGACTTTCCTATCCCCTGCCTACCCCGCATCTTGGATGTGGAATGTCTTCCCAGCCTGAGTGTGTCACAGGCCATCCCCTTAGCCGGCTCCTCCTTCACCGCCGCATCACCCTAAGGACAGCCCCATCCATCCAGCTGCCTACCCCACAACCCGGGAGGCATCCTTTGTTTTCGTTTTTGCATTTGATTTTTCTTTTATATTGGAGTCGAGCTGATATACAGTGCTGTGTTAGCTTCAGATGTACAGCACAGTGAGCCAGTTACACATATACATGTATCCACTCTTTTTCAGATTCTTTTCCCATATAGGTCATTACAGAGTATTGAGTAGAGTTCCCTGTGCGACTGAGCAGGTCCTTGTTGATTATCTGTCTTGTATATAGTAGTGTGTATATGTTCACCCCAAACTCCTAATTTATCCCTCCCCGCCCAGGGAGGCACCCTTGTCATCCCGCTTTCTCCACAGCCACGTTCAGTCTCTCAGCAAGTTGCAGTGTCTCCACACGCAGGAGAGACCTGGAATTTGGCTGCTCCTCGGCTTCTTCCCGGCCCCCTTCCCGCCCAGGCCTCTGTGCCTGGTACCTGATTATCTCAGCAGCCTCCAGATCGCTCTCTGCCTCCACACTTGCCCCTTCAGATGCTCTCACACAGCAGCCAGCTCCTCCGTGTAGGGTGCCCTGTCTCACGCTAGTCCTTTCGGCGACTGAAGGCCTCTCCCAGCCTCTGCTCCCCTCCCCCTGCTCAGACACTGCAGCCCGTGGACATATCCCACCCCAGGGCCTTTACCCTGCTGTCCTCCCCACCTGGGACATGGTCCCAGATGCCACGTGGCTCCATGCTCCACCTCCTTCAGGCTCCTGTTCGAGCCTCACCCCAGTGAGAGCTTCCCCAAGCTAGTAAAGCTGTAAACCCTTCCCTGCTTAATTTTTCTCCAAAGCATGTTTTACCTTCTAATGTACTTTACACACTTCCTATTTATTTTCTCTCTTGTCCACCTCCTGCACTAGAATGTAAATTTCATATGGGCAGGGATTTATTTCAGTTTTTTTAATTGACATAAGTACTTGTTAAATGAATGAAGACAGATTTGACATTGTACTACAGAAGACCACATAAGCTAATTATCTTCTAAAATTTGTCTTTACATTTGTAATAAAGGATCACATGAATAATATATAAAGAACTAGATATTAATAAGCACAAAGCAAACAACCCTAGAGAAAATACTGTGAAGGACAATGAACAGACTTTCCACAGAAGAAATACAGAAATGCCCAGAGGGTGAAAAGTGCTCAGTCTCATTAATAATCAGGGAAATACAGATTGGAACAGGAAAATGTTTTTCATCCATTAGATTGGCACAGATTACCAAGATTGGTAACACCTAGTGTGGTTAAGGCTCTAGAACACAAGATCTGTACACGATTGGTGAAAGTACATGTTGGTACTTTGAAGGGTCCTGATAGTACCTCGTCTTCATTCAGTGGTGCATCTACTTACCTAGCTTATAAAAACACTTGCACATGTGCACAGAGATGTAAACATAAGGCTATTCATTGCAGAATTGTTGTTGCTAAGAAATAAATGGGAAATAGTTTAAATGTCTATCAAGTCTTTAAAAATAGATTACATAAGATCTTGTTAACTGTTTATGTAAAATGATAGAGCTGTGTAGAAAAAAGAACCTAATCCATTCTGACAGCATCTGTTCCAAATTTTATGAATTTTTATTATATCATACTTTAGTTTTAAAAAAAAGAAATGATCGTCTGTAAAACTGAAAATATACCAGTATAAGTAGTACACCCGTACTATGAAATATTCTGCGGCTTTAAGAAGAATGACCTAGATCTATATATACATTACGGAAAGATTTCTGAGGCATCTGTTAAATGAAAAAAGCCACCTGCAATATAGTTGTCATATTCCCACTTTACATAATAAACTCAAATGCTATTTGGTAAATGGACATTAATACATGTAAACGCATAGAGAAACTTCTGGGAGGTTACCAGCCAAATAGTTAGCTAGTTTCCTTTGGGTTGGGAGTAAATGCAGAGGAAGGAGTTCTACTCCTTCTGTATTTGAACTTTTACCAAGAAAAGTATTCATGATTATTTTTATAACTAAAGAAAAAAGGTAAAGTTGGTTTCTGAGAAATGATTCTTAAACTTTAACTTGCAAATATTTAATATTGGAGGCTTCAGATATTTGTGAGAGAGCCCAAAGACTAATACTACTTAATAATAAGTAGTATTTAATCTTTCATTTATCTGAGGCACAAAAATGGATTTGTCATAAACGAGGGTTCAGGAGGAAGTCACGAGGCCTGTAGCCGAACGTCTCCCGCGTTTCTTGTTGAATAAATGCATAAACCGTGGCAGCTTCTCTAAAGTGATTACTGTTTTGTATGAAAAATGGGCCTGGACACCAAAGCCGTCTGCTAGTGCTGGTGCCGACCACGAGCAGGAGGGAAGCCCAAGGGAGTGATGGGCTCAACAGAAGCAGGGTTTTTTTTTGTTTGTTTGTTTTGTTTTGTTTTGCGGTACGCGGGCCTCTCACTGTTGTGGCCTCTCCTGCTGCGGAGCACAGGCTCCGGACGTGCAGGCTCGGCGGCCATGGCTCACGGGCCCAGCTGCTCCGCGGCATGTGGGAATCTTCCCGGCCCGGGGCACGAACCCGTGTCCCCGGCGTCGGCAGGCGGACTCTCAACCACTGCGCCACCAGGGAAGCCCAGAAACAGGATTTTTATATTGGAGTCAGAGATCAAATACAGTGCTGGTGCAGATCTATGGAGAGAATAAAATGTGTTCTGTATAAAAATAAATAAAATATATATTCATGAAACTTACAGTGACTGTAGCAGCCAGAGACATATGGCTTCTTAATAGAAATTATCCGTAGTGAAATTTCTCAAATTCGGATTTTTGAGAAGGTCTTGAAAGATTTCTCTTTTGAATAAACGGTCAACAGCAGTTAAAGGGTTTTTCCATTAAGGAACCTCCCTTCTCAGGCCCAAAATAAATCTTCACAGTCCTCTAGCCCACCTCCATTTGAAATAATAGTTTTTAGTTCTTTAAAAAAAATGTTTTAAAATATAAAAGTAATATATATTCATTCTGGAAAAGTTATACCAAAAGGTATGAAGGAAAAAAAAAAAGCATATAAAGAGAACAGCAAAAATCCTTCGATTCCTATGTAATTTTGCCTTGTTTTATGTAGTTAGAACAATGGTATAAAAACACTTTGTATCCTTTTCATTTGTAACATGACTTTTACCTGTGAAAACCCTATCAGGGTCTGCATTTTGCTGAGCCCTGTAACCTTCCTTGAGTGGTCCTGCATAACCGGACTGCTCCCCGATTTTTGATGGATGGATAGCTTCCAGTTATGCTTTTATAAATAATGCCAGATTTTTATTCTCAGAGCTTTTTAGGTATTTCAGATTGTTGCCTTAGATAGATTGTAGATTTTAATGTTAAAGGCTCTTGATAAATATGCCCCAAGTTGCTTTCGTAAGCTTTATTTTAACAGTGAAGAAGAGGAAGCCAGAGGGACACAGCCCACGGGGTCAGGAGCCACCTGGTGCGGTGGAGTCCTGACCCGGATCCTGTTTTCTCTTCTGCAACTTTCTGCCTTCCCTTTGGGGACTCGAGCAGAAGATCAGTGGTTCTTATTTCTTTTTTTTTCCATACCACTTTATTTATTTATCTGTTTATTTATCTATGTATGTATGTATGTATGTATCTATCTATCTAAGCCGCAGAGCTCACGGATCTTAGTTCCCTGACCAGGGATTGAACCCCGGGCCCATGACAGTGAAAGCGCAGAGTCCTAACCACTGGACTGCCAGGGAATTCCCCTGTGGTTCTTCTTTGCCAGCTGATAGAAATGGGAATCCAAGGCTGCGTGGTACAGCGGCTCCTCTGCCAGCTGTGTGCCAGGACAGCAGGTCCAGAGTGTGCCACTTCAGCTCCTGCTGTTACAGCTGAAGTCACAAAACCACGGACCTTGTAAAAATGTGTTCCTTACGTAGAGTCGTTCCTGTTTGTGGTTTGCTCTGACACCTTTTAAAGCGAATGGTGGCGTTGTGTGTGATGGGCTGGCTGGGCTCGGTCCCTGTGTGGCGTTTTCCACCTCTCCACTCACCACTTTTCCAGCCTTCTCCCACCCCGACCCCGCTTCGTGCTGCCCTGCTTTGGTCTGTCTGCTACTCCCTGCCTTTGTTCGTGCCGTCCCCTCTCCTGGGAGTGCCCCCCATTCTCCACAGCTGGCCTGCGAGCCCCTTCATCCCACAGACCAGCTTCCAGGACATTCCCGCGGGCTCTCCAGACAGCCCTCAGCACCCGGACCAGCTGCCCAGCCTCCTCCGCGCTGGGCCTTCGCCCTGACAGGGCATTTGCCTCACCCGGCATCTGGTCCTGCCTATGAGCAAGTCTTTGGAACAGTCTGTGCCTCGCTAATGTCTGTGTCCTCTGCACCACGTCTGACACTGAGAGGCATTTGCCGTGTTGCTTCCTGGCTCACCAGCTGACAGGGGTTCCGGGTTGACGTTCTCTGTGGCTGTGTTCCAGGTGTTTCTGTCCGAGTGGAAGGAACGCAAGGTGGCTTTGTCGCGGCTCACCAGGCTGGAGGTAAGAGACGACTTCCTGCACGGACTGCGGATGCTGAAGTCGTTGCAGAGTGAGCACGTCGTCACGCTGCTGGGCTACTGTGAGGATGACAACAGTATCCTCACCGAGTACCACCCCTTAGGCTCCCTTAGCGGCCTGGAGGCGACGCTGAACCTCTCCAAGTACCGGAGCACGAACACATGGCAGCACAGGCTGCAGCTGGCCCTGGGCTACGTGGCCATCATCGACTTCCTGCACCGTAGCCCCCTGGGCACGCTGGTCATGTGCGACTCCAGCGACCTGCCCAAGACGCTGTCCCAGTACCTGCTGACCGCCAACTTCAGCATCGTGCTCAACGACCTGGACGCCCTGCCCCTGGTGAACCGCAGCACCGGGGCCCTGGTGAAGTGCGGCCACCGGGAGCTTCGCGGGGACTTCGTGGCCCCAGAGCAGCTGTGGCCCTACGGAGAGGACGTGCCTTTTCACGACGACCTCATGCCCGCGTATGATGAGAAGATCGACATCTGGAAGATTCCAGACGTCTCCAGTTTCCTTCTGGGGCACGTAGAAGGGAGCGACATGGTCCGATTCCACTTGTTTGATATTCACAAGGCGTGTAAGAGCCAGACGCCTGCAGAGAGACCCACCGCTCAGGACGTCCTGGACACTTACCAGAAGGTTTTGAATCTACTCAGAGACACCGTGACATCTCAGACAAGAGAGATGCTGTAAAAACCAGTGCAGTCGGTGAGGTATGGGAGTCAAGGATCGGATGGAAGAGTTACAGTGGTTCCGCTCTGATGGTGAGGTTTTTGCTGCTTTGACCCATGGTTCTTCCATCCGCGTGCACAAGTGAGCGGCTCCCTATCCTGGCCGCCTGGCAGGAGTTACTAAGCCAGAGCAAACCGGGCTTGATGGGAGCCTGGCTTCAGGCGAAGGTGCAAAGAAGCAGCGAGTGTGGCCAGTATCTGAAGGAAGTAACAAAAATGGAGCTACAAAGAGGCTTCCCTAACACCTAAATTTGTAAGCTTGTAAGAAATGTGTGTAGAGAGGTTTTTAAATTGCAGTTTACGGAAGAAACAAGCAGTAGTACTCGCTTTTTTAGGTGAGTATTGCGGTGTATTTCACTGGTACTGATGGGGCATCTCTACCATTTCAAATGATTGCTCTGTGAAGCTCCCGTGCCATTCCCTTTCCAGCAAGCTTGCACGCTCTTTGAAATTTTGAATGGATAAGGAACATTTAAAATATCAAGTATGATGGAGATTATGTTACTGCCTTGGATGGTGCTTGTGAAATTCCTACTTACCTTCCAGCTGGATTTTCTGTGTCCAAAATTAATTATTGTGAACATTTTATATCAACAGTATCTGTCACTCATTACTGGAAGGTGTCAAGCCCTTCCACTTGAGTTGCATGATTGAATCCTTCAAATAGCTCTTTCCTTGGTCACTGTCATCCTTGTTTGCAGGGGATGATGGATTTGGTGCATAGTCATCATCACCAGTAAGGGGGTTAAAGCTGACTGAGGGGCAAAGATGCTGTGCAGCCGACTGCCTGCCCCTGGCTTGCACAGGCCTCACAGTCACTGGAGTCACAGGGAGCTGGGCCCTGACCCACAGGCTCTGACTCAGTCTGTCTGGGTGGAGTCCGAGAGTTTGCATTTCTCACTGGTTTCCAGGTGATTCTGGTGCTGCCAGTCTGGGGACCACATTTCGAGAACCACTGTGCTTAACTGTCAGGGAGGGCAACCCAGGCAGTGGGATAGGGAGTATTGTCAGTATTATCCCTATTCTACTGCCTGTGGTTGATCGGGTCCTGTGGGTCCTATGGTTCGTCAGAGAATACGCTTGCCCAGAGTATATGAACTGCTACTTTCTGTTATAAAAATGCTGCCAGAACCCACTAGGACGGCTGTAATCAGAAGGATGGACAATAACAAGTGTTGGTGAGGATGTAGAGAACTGGAGCCATCATACACTGCTGGTGGGAATGTCAAGTGTTCCAGCTGCTTTGGAAAACAGTCTGGCAGTTCCTCAAAAAGTTAAAATAGAGTTACCATGACCCAGCAGTTCCCCTCCCCAGTATTTACCTGAGAGAATTGAAAACATGGCCATGAAAGAACTTGTACATGAATGTTCATAGCAGCATTACTCGTGAGAGACAAAAGATGAAAATAACCCAAATGTCCATCCACTGGTGAATAGATAAAGAAAACAAAGAAAATGTGGTCCATCCATTCCATGAGGTGTTGTTCAGCCATAAAAAGGAAAATAAGTACTGATACATGCTCCGACATGGATGAATATGCTAAGTGAAAGAAGCTGTCACAAAAGACCACATTTGTATGATTTTATTTATATGAAATGTCCAGAATCGAGAAACCCATAGACATAGAAAGTAAATTAGTAGTTTCTAGAGGCTGGCAGGGGCTTGGGGTTGAAGAATGGGGAGTGCTTGCTTGTGGGTACAGGGTTTCTTTGGGGGTGATGAAAATGTCCAGAAATTATGCAGTGGTGATGGTTGCACAACTCTGAATATACTAGGTAACACTGAATTGTACAAAAAAGGAAAATTCTATGGTATGTGAATTATATCTCAATAAAGCTGGAAACCACCCCGCACCTCTGCCACAAGACCATGTACCTCTTATGACCCTTTTCACTTGATGTAGTAGTTACTGTGTGGAGTTGCTGATTTGAAATTACCCTATTCATGTTGTAATTCTGGTTTGAGGGTTTTCTCGGTTTGGTGACTTTGCATTGGGAGCAAAACATTGTTTCAAATGAATTTGTTTTTAAATATTGATGATAGAGCTAAAATGAACAGCATGGTGTAAGGGAGGGGACGCTGTCAGGATCAGAAGACCTGAGTTATCGTCCCAGCTCTGCCTCTGACTCATGTGTGGCCTCAGACAAACCCATTTCTAAATGAGAGAGTTGGTGAGAGGCATTTCCAACTTCTGCTCTGCCTCTGAGTTCTCCCTGATGCTTTATCATGCCAGTGCCAGACACCAAACTGGCCCTGGCCCTTCAGGTTCAATCTTCAGTACCAACAGAACTGCAAAATCATAAGAGGAACTTACATGCTCACTAAAACCTGGGTGAGTTCATTGCCCACATATTCAGCAAAAGTATAATCAGGAGAAGAGGCAGATGAGGTGAGCCATTCTCAAAGCAAAGCCCAGGATTTAGTGGTCTCTCTACTAACCTTATTCCAAGTTTTTTTTTTTTTTTAATCACCATGGGGACATCACTGGAGGTCCAGTGGTTAAGACTGTACACTTCCACTGCAAGGGGCAAGGGTTTGATCCCTGGTCAGGGAACTAAGATCCTGCATGCCACGTGGTGTGGCCAAAAAAAAAGAAAAAAAATGATCACTACCATGTGGTTTATAGTGTGTTTTCTCTTTATCTCATGTGATGCTACAAACACCCCAAGCTTCGGAGAGCCTCCAGGGATTGTAAATCGTTCAGCAGAGACAGGACACGTGAGTGTCCTTAAAACGAGGCACATGAGGTGGGAGTGGGGTGGAAAGCTTATCTCACACAGGATGTGTTAAAAAGGTCCTCTATGTATCCACCCTCCCCCCATTATTTTAAAAATAAATGTCAGTTTCAGTAATCACTATTCTCATATGACTTTTAATCATTTAACATAGGGGTCCCCAACCCTGGGGCCACAGACCAGTACCAGTCTGTGGCCTGTTAGGAAGCGGGCCGCACAGCAGGAGGTGAGCGGCAGGCAAGTGAAGCTCCATCTGTATTTACAGCCACTCCCCATTGCTTGCATTATCGCCTGAGCTCCACCTCCTGTCAGATCAACGGTGGCATTAGATTCTCATAGGAGCGCAAACGCTACTGTGAACTGTGCACGCGAGGGATCTAGGTTGCGCACTCCTTATGAGAATCTAATGCCTGATGATCTGAGGAGGAGCTGAGGTGGTGATGCTAGCACTAGGGAGCGGCTGCAAATACAGATTATCATTAGCAGAGAGGTTTGCACAGAGACCATAATAAATCAATTGCTTGCAGACTCATATCAAAACCCTATGAGTGAGTGGTAAGTGAAAACTACGCTGCTTTTGGTGGCAGGCTTTATAGTGGCAAGTGAGTTGATGGTACTTCAGTCATACAGCTGCATCTGATGGCGGGCTCTGAGTCAGAATCCGACACTTATTTTAGTCCGCGTGTGGCCCGCCCATTATTTTATTTACCACTTCCATCCGTGCCTCTTTCCTGCACTGCACACTTGTCTCAGTCACAGTTTTGGTAAGCCCACAAGCTAACCCTAGCCCACATGAGTAAAAAACAAACATCGCTGGAGAGCTTCTTTGGAAAGGTGGAAAGACCCAATGATGAGACAACAGAAAACTCTAAGACTGCCAACAAAAAGAAAGCTGCATTTAGAAGAAAGTGCCAAGAGCCCTACTTAAAGTACGGGTTCATTGCAACAGGTGATTCACATTCTCCAAGCCTACTTTGTACAATATGTGGCGATCGGCTATCCAATGAAAGCATGAAACCTTCAAAACAGCTTCACCGCATGGAGACCAAGCACCCTGCATTAAAAGACAAGTCTTTGGGGTTTTTCAAAAGATAAAAAAAAAAATGAATACAAAGAACAGAAGTTCAATTATTGAAGTCTACCACTTCATCAAATGTGTCTGCACTGAGAGCATCATACTTAGTGGCTAACCACATTGCTAAAGCTAAGCCCTTTACTATTGGTAAAGAGTCGATCCTGCCTGCTGCTAAGGACATTGGTCGTGAACTTTTAGGAGAGGCTGCAGTTCAAAAGGTGGCACATGTTCCTCTTTTGGCTGGCACTGTAACTAGAAGAATTGATGAAATAGCAGAGGATATTGAGGCACAATTGTTAGAGAGGATTAGTGAGTCACCATGGTACGCAATCCAGGTTGACAAGTCTATCAATGTTGACAACAAGGCAACAATGCTTGTCTTTGTGTAATATATTTTTCAGGAGGATGTGTATGAGGATATGTTATGTGCACTTTTGTTGCCAGCCAACATCACAGCTGCAGAACTATTAAAGTCTTTGAATGATTACATATCAGGAAAACTGAATTGGTCATTGTGTGTCGGTATATGCACAGACGGAGTGGCTGCCATGACTGGACAGCTTTCTGGTTTCACTACTCAGGTCAGAGAGGTCACTTCTGAATGTGAGTCTACGCACTTAGAGAAATGCTGGCTAGCCGAAAAATGTCACCTGAACTTAATTTTTTTTGTGTGGTACGTGGGCCTCTCACCGTTGTGGCCTCTCCCGTTGCGGAGCACAGGCTCCGGATGCGCAGGCTCAGCGGCCATGGCTCACGGGCCCAGCCGCTCCGCGGCATGTGGGATCTTCCCGGACCGGGGCACGAACCCGTGTCCCCTGCATCAGCAGGCGGACTCTCAACCACTGCGCCACCAGGGAAGCCCATCACCTGAACTTAACATTTTGAAGAATGTGATTAAAATTATCGACCACATTAAAGTACACACCCTTAACTCACGTCTGTTCATGCAGCTCTGTGAGGAGATGGACACAGAGCACACACGCCTTTTCTTATTCACAGAGGTGAGATGGCTTTCTAAGGGTAGATCACTGGCCAGAGTTTTTGAGTTATGAGAGCCGCTCCAGGGATTTCTTTTAGAAAAACAGCCACCACTGGCAGCATATTTCAGTGACACGGAATGGGTCGCAAAACTTGCTTACTTGTGTGACGTATTCAACCTGCTCAAAGAAGTCAGTCTGTCACTTCAGGGGAGAAGGACAACTGTGTTCAAGTTGGCATTCAAAGCCAAACTGGAATTATGGGGGCGACGAGTGAACATTGGGGTTTTTGACGTTTCAAACATTAGCAGAGATTTTGAAAGAGACTGAGCCAGGGCCTTCTTTCTCCCAGCTGGTGCATGATTACCTGTCTCAGCTTTCAAAAGGGTTTGAGCATTACTTCCCGACCACAAAAAACCCCCGAACTGGGAACGAATGGATCCGCGACCCATATGTGAGTAAACCAGGTGAATCGACTTTGCCGGTGCTCGAAGAGGATCAGCTGCTTGAGATCACAAATGACGGTGGCCTTAAAAGTATGTTTGAGACAACTTCAAATCTCCATACGTTCTGGATTAAAGTCAAGGTGGAATATCCTGAGGCTGCCACAAAAGCACTGAAAAGCCTGCTTCCATTTCCAACATCCTTTCTTTGTGAAGCAGGGTTTTCTGCAGTGACAGCAACCGAAACGAGATTATGGAGCAGACTGGACATAAGCAACACACTTCAAGTGTCACTGTCTCCCATCACCCCCAGATGGGACCATCTAGTTGCAGAAAAACAAGCTCAGAGCTTGCACTGATTCTGCATTATGGTGAGTTGTATAATTATTTCATTATATATTACAATGTAATAATAACAGAAATAAAGTGCACAATAAATGTAGTGCTCTTGAAACATCCGAAAACCATTCCCCCAGCCCTGGTCTGTGGAAAAATTGTCTTCTATGAAACTGGTCTCTGGTGCCAAAGAGGTTGGGGACCAGTGATTTAATGGTAATTTAAAATGTGAAACCAAGTCATCCCCAATGTTCTGTATAACTCACCTACACACACACCTAACCCATGGCTGGATCCCTGTGCACACCCCAGAAGGTGGTGAGAGTGAACCTTTGCAGATGCCTGGTGAGCAGGTGCAGAAATCCTGACTCTGCAGGATTGGGAGAAAATACACAGATTTGAACATTCAGCAGTGCCCAAGGGAAAGCAAACAGGAGGCTGTCAGCACTCAGCCTAGCTTTGTAGGATAAAGAGAAGGCAGAGAATCTTAAGAATTCCCCCCTAGGAGAGATCAAGAAATATGAAACAGGTATATCAATAGAAAAGTTCTGGAAGAGCCTCAGAATCCCTGGTAGAACTGACAGAAGCTATTTCTCCTTCAAAGCCAATCACTAAACACTGGAGGAGATGGCTGCCTCTTCACATGTGAAGATGGCCATTCAACACTTCATGGGACATGAAAAATAAAGGAACATGATAATTCTTCAGTAACTGATCCCAAAGGAGTGGAGATCTGTGATTTGCCAGATAAGGAATTCAAATTAGTCGATATAAAGAAGCTCAGCAGGCTACAAGAAAACATGAAGACAATTCAATGAAATAAGAAAAATAATACATGAATAAAACAAGAAGTTTAACAGAGAGCTAGAACTCATAAAAGAGAGCCAAGCAAATTCTGGAGCTGAATTCTACAGCGAATGACATGAAAAATGCAATAGAGAGCAAACAGCACAGTTGATCAAGCAGAAGAATCTCAGTAATACAGCAAGTTGAAGACATGTCATTTGTTCTCTATCTCAGTAAGACAGGAAGTTGAAGACAAATCATTTGAAATTATTCACTCAGGGAAGAACAAAGTAAAGGGAATGAAAACGAGTGAAGAAATCCTGCGTGAATTATGGATAACATCAAAAGAGACAGTCTAGGCACTATTGGAGTCCCAGAAGAAGAAGAAAGGGAAAAGGGGGCAGAAAGTTTACTTTAAAAAATAATGGCTTAGAACTCTCCAAATCTGGGGAGAGATTTGGACATTCAGGTTCACGAATAGGTCCCCCCAAAGATTGTTGAATCTTTTTGTTTTGAATCTTCTCTAAGACATTAAAATAAAGCTGTCTAAAAATCAAAGATAAAGAGAGAATTTTTAATGCAGCAAGAGAAAAAAAAAAAGTCCTCATATACAAGGGAACCCCCATAAAGCTATCAGAGAATTTCCCAACAGAAATCTTGCAGGCCAGGAGAGAGTGGAATGATATATTCAAAGTGTTGAAAGAAAACAACTGCCAACCTAGAATACTTTACCTAGCAAAGCTGTCCTCCAGAAATGAAGGAGAGATAAACACTTTCCCAGACAGAAAAAAGCTGAGGGAGGTCATCACCACTAGACATGCCTCACAAGAAATGCAGAAAGGAGCTCTTCAAGCTGAAATTAAAGGATGCACATTAGTGACATGAAAGCATATGAAAATATAAATCACCCTGGTAAAGGTATGTACCTAATCAAATTCAAAATATTCTGATACTGTATATGGTGGTTTGTTAATCACTAAAGTTTATTATAAAGGTTAAAGGACAAAAGTATTAAAATAACTATAACCACAATAATTAATTAATTATTTGGTTATGCCATTCTTAGTTGTGGCACATGTGCACTTAGTTGCAGCTCGTGGGCTGCTCATTTGTGGCATGTGGGCTCCCTAGTTGTGGCAGGCGGGCTCCTTAGTTGTAGCAGGCAGTCTCCGTAGTTGTGGCTCTCTGGCTCTTTAGTTGTGACATGTGAACTCTTAGTTGCAGCATGTGGGATCTAGTTGCCTGACCAGGGATCGAACCCGGTCCCCCTGCATTGGGAGTGAGGAGTCTTAACTACTGCGCCACCAGGGAAGTCCCACAATATAATTGATATGGAATATAAAAGGATGTGAACTGTGACATCAAAAGTAAAATGGGAGAAGGAAATAAAAGGATAGAGTTTTTATATGCAATCAAATTTAAGTTGTTACCAGCTTAAAAAGACTGTTATAACTATAAGATGCTTTATGTAAGCTTTACAGTAAGCACAAAGCAAAAACCTACAGTAGATACACAAAAGATAGAAGAGAATCAAAGCATACCACTATTGGAAATTATTAATTCACAAAGGAAGACAGTGAACCAGGAAGACAGGAACTATAAAGCATCTAGAAAACAATAAGATGGTATTAGTAAGTCCTTACTATCAATAATTACTTTAAATGTAAATGGATTAAATTCTCCAATCAAAAGGAACAAAGTGGCTGAAGGGATAAAAAGTAAGACCCAACTTTATGCTGCCTGCAAGAGACTCACTTCCATTTTAAGAACACACATAGGCTTAAAGTGAAGGGATGGAAAAAGATATTCCATGCAAATGGAAACCAAAGGAGAGCAGGGATAGCTATACTTATATTAGACAAAATAGGCTTAAATCAGAAACTGTAATAAGAGAAAAAGAAATTCATTATATAATGATAAAGGAGTCAACTCATCAGGAGGGTATAACAATCGTAAATATATATGCACCCAACAATGGAGCACCTAAATATTTTAGCAAATGCTCCCAGCTCTGAAGGGAGAAATAGACAACAATACAATAATAGTTAGAGCCTTCAATGCCCCACTTTGAACAATGGACAAATCAGACAGAAAATCAAGAAACATTGGATTTGAACTGTACTTTAGACCAAATGGATCTAACATATATATATCTATATATATATATATAGAACATTCCACCCAACACCAGCAGAATACACATTTTCCTCAAGCACACATGAAACATTCTCCAGGATAGATTATATTGTTAGGTCAAAAAACGAGTATTAACAAATTTGAGAAGATTGAAATCATACTGTAACAAATTTGAGAAGATTGAAGTCATACTGACCATCTCATCTCATTTTCCTACCAAAATGGTATGAAACTAGAAATCAGTAACAGGAGGGTGAAAACAAAGGGAACAGAAACCAATGAAATAGAAAACAAATGGACAACAGAGAAAATTCACAAATGTGTGGAAATTAAACAACACACTCCTTTTTGTTTTGTTTATGGTTTCCTTTTCTGTGCAAAACTCTTGAGTTTAATTAGGTCCCGTTTGTTTAATTTTGTTTTTATTTTCATTACTCAAGGAGATGGCTTGAAAAAGATATTGCTGCAATTTATGTCAAAGAGTGTTCTGCCTATGTTTTTCTCTAAGAGTTTTATAGTATCTGGCCTTACATTTAGGTCTTTAATCCATTTGAGTCTATTTTGTTAGGGAGTGTTCTAAACAACACACTCCTGAACAAACAATGAGTCACAGAAGAAATCAAAAGGGAAATTTTAAAAAATTCCTTGAGACAAACAAAAATGAAAACACTATACCAAATCTTACAGATGTAGCAAAAGCAGTTCTAAGAGGAAAGCGTATGTATAGTGATAAATGTCTACATTAAGAAAAAAAAGATTTCAAATAAACAACCTAACTTTACACCTCAAAGAACTAGAAAAAAAAAAAAAAAACTAAGCCTAAAAGTTAGTAGAAGGAAGGAAATAACAAAGATCAGAGCAGAAATAAATGAAATAAGAGACCAGAAATTCAATAGAAAAGGTCAATGAAACTAAGATCTGATTTTTTTAAAAACATAAACATGGAGAGTTGGAAAGATGGCGGAGGAAGAGCCAAGAAAAAAGATCCCTTTGGTTCCAGAAAATCTCCTGAAAAAGAGGAAGGCTTATCAGGCCCTGAAAGCCACCCAGGCAAAGCAGGCGCTTCTGCAAAGGAAGGAGCAGAGGAAAGGAAAAGAGATCAAGTTTAAGCGACTAGAATGGTTCCTACATGATTCCTGGCGGCAACTACGTGACAAGGTGCGACTCAGACGACTAGAAGTGAAACCTCATGGCTTGGAAGTGCCAGATAAACATTCCTTGGCCTTTGTTTTACGCATCGAAAGGATTAATGGGGTGAGTTTACTGGTGCAGAGGACCATTGCAAGACTTCGCCTGAATAAGATTTTCAGTGGTGTCTTTATGCAAGTAACTCCTCAAACCATAAAAACGCTTCGTATAGTGGAACCTTATGTGACCTGGGGATTTCCAAATTTGAAGTCAGTTCGGGAACTCATCTTGAAATGTGGACAAGCCAAGGTCAAGAATAAAATCATCCCTTTGACAGACAACACAGTGATTGAGGAGTACCTGGGGAACTTTGGTGTAATTTGCTTGGAAGACCTCATTCACGAAATTGCCTTTCTGGGGAAGAATTTTCAGGTGATCTCAGGGTTCTTGTGCCCTTTCCAACTCTCAGTGGCCCGTCACACTACCAAGAATAGAGTGGGCTTCCTCAAGGAAGTGGGCTCACCTGGCTATTGAGGTGAATGCATCAATCAGCTCATCCGGCAGCTGAACTAAACCCAGCATATCTGAAAGCACAGTGCATTGGAAGCATGTGTTTTTGTTTTATGGAATTGTTACCCAGTATCTTCAAGCAAGATTATTTTCTGCTGTATCTTCAGAAACTGGAGGGAAAGGGTCAGGGAAAAGATGGTGATGTTCAGGGCAGGCACTTTTCATCCCACTTCAGTTCCAAGAAAATGTCCCTGTGTGTTTTCTGCAAAGACCACCGTCCACCTCTGAAACCAGCAAAGGACTTGTGCCATGGAGGAGGGAGTCCTGTTTTATCACACCTATCCTGGGACTTCATGTTGGTGAACGAACAAATACCCACATATGAATACAAGACAGCAGTGGACCAGGCCCAGGGGCATATTGAACCTGGGGTATCCAAGGGCCTTGTTTTAGAAAGAACTTGAAATACAATTAGAAAGAAGTGCACAAAAACAAAAACAAACAAAAAAAAACACACAAAAAAACATAAACATGGACACACATTTAGCTAGACGAAGAATTAGAGAGGACTCAAATAAATAGAAATGAAAGAAGATATTCCAACTGTACCACAGAAATACAAAGCATCATAAGAGATTACTATGAACAATTGTATGTTAACAAATTTTATAACCTTGAATAAATGGATAAATCCCTGGCACATATAACCTACCAAGACGGAATCATGAAGTAATAGAAAATCTGAACAGACTAATGAGTAGGAGATTGAATCAGTATCAAAAACCTCCCAACAAAGAAAAGCCCAGGACCTACAGTCTTTACTGGTGAATTCTACTAAATATATAAAGAATAATTAATACCAACCCTTCTCAAACTTTCAAAATATTGAAGATCAGGGAACACTTTCAAACTTATTTTATGAGACCAGCATTACACTGATACCAAAGCCTTGCTGGACACTACAAGGAAAGAAAAACTACAGGCCAATATCCCTAAAGGATATATGAATATGAACCAAGGATGGTTCATTCAACATGCTCTAATCAATCAATGAGATGCATCACATTAACAGAATGAAGGGTAAAAATCATAGAATCATCTCAATACGTGCAGAAAAAGAATTTGACAAAATTCAACGTCCTTTCATGATTAAAAACTCTCAATAATAAGACATAGAAATAGTGTACCTCCACATAATAAAGACCATACATGACAAGCCTACAGCTAACATCATACTCAACAGTGAAAATCTGAAAGCTTTTTCTGTAACATCAGGAAAAAGACAGGAATTTCCACTCTCACCACTTCTATTCAACATAGTACTAGCTAGAGTAATTAAGCAACAAAAAGAAATAAAAGGTGTCCAAGTTCTTAAAGAAGAAGTAAAAATGTTTGTTTACAAATGACATGATTCTATATATAGAAAACCCTAGACTCCACCAAAAAAAAAAAAAAGTTAGAACTAATACATGAATTCAATGAGGTTGAAGGATACAAAATCAATATACAAAAATCAGTTGCTTTTCTATATGTTAACAAATTATCAGAAATAGAAATTTAAAAAACAATTCTGTTTACAATAGCATTAAAAACAATATTTAAGAATAAATTTAACCAAGAAGATGAAAGATATATATGCTGAAAGCTATAAGACAGTGATGTAAAAATTGAGGGAGACACAAATGAATGGAAGGATAGCCCATGTTTATGGACTGGAAGAATTAATATTGTTAAAATGTCCATACACCAAAGACAACCTGCAGATTCAGTGCAATCCCTATCAAAATTCCAATGGCACTTTTCACAGAAATAGAAAAAACAATCCTAAAATTTGCTTGGAATCATAAAAGAATCTGAATAGCCAAAGCAGTCTTGGGAAAGAAGAACAAAGTTGGAGGCATCACAATTCCTGATTTCAAAGTACTGTATTACAAATCTATAGTAGACACAGACCAATGGAACAGATTTGAGAGCCTTTTATAAACCCTGATTTTGTCAAGAGTGCCAAGAATACTTAATGGAAAAAGGATAGTCTCTTCAATAATGGTGTTTGGATAACTGGATATCTACATGCAAGAGAATCAAACTGGGCCCCTATTTTAATAACATTCACAAAAGTTAACTCAAAATGGATAAAAGACTTAGAATGTAAGACCTGAAACTGTAAAACTCCTAGAGGAAATCATAGGTAAAAAGCTCCTTGATGTTGGTCTTAGCAATGATTATTTTATATGACACCCAAAACCTCAGGTAACAAAGCAAAAGTAGACACCTGGGACTACATCACATTAAACAGTGTCTGTACAGCAAAGGAAACAAAATGAAAAAGCAACCTATAGAATGGTAGAAAATATTTGTAAACAATATATCTGATGGGTTAATATCCAAAATATATAAAGAACTTGTGCAACTCAATAGCAAAGAAACAAATAATTCAATTTTAAAATGGGCAGAATAGACATTTTTCCAGAGCAGACATACAAATGGCCAACAGGTACACAAAAAGTGCTCAACATCACTAATCACCAGGGAAATGCAAATCAAAACTACAATGAGATATCACCTCACACCTGCTAAGATGGCTTTTATTAAAAAGACAACAGATAACAAGTGTTGTCCAGGCTGTGGAGAAATTGTGCTCTGTTGGTAGGAATGTAAGCTGGTACAGCCATTATGGAAAGCAGTATAGAGGTTCCTCAAAAAAATTTAAAATAGAGCCGTATGATCCAACAATCCCACATTTGGGAATATATCTGAAGTAAGTGAAATCAGACTCTCAAAGAGATATTTGCACTCCTATGTTTATTGTAGCATTATTCACAATAGCCAAGATATAAAAGCAAACTAAATGTAAGGAAGATGTGAAAGAAAATACACATACACAAAAAACATTATTCAGCCATGAGAAAAAAGAAAATCCTGCCATTTGCAACAGCATGTATGAAACTAGAGGACATTATGCTAAGTGAAATTAGGCAGACAAAGAAAGATAAATACCGCATGATCTCACTTATCTGTGGATTTAAAAAAATAATTAAACTCAGAGAATAGAATGGTGGTTACTAGGGGCTGGGGAGTGAAGGAGATGGGAAGATTCCAGTCAAAGGGTACAAGTCTTCAGTTGTAAGATGGATAAGCTCTGGGAATCTAGTGTACAGCATGGTGACTATAGTTAATGTGTGTGTACTCTAGATTTTTGAAGAGTAGACCTTAGGCATTGTCTCTACAAAAAACAGTGACTGTGAGGAGATGGATGTATTAAATAACCTGATTTCACACAGTATACTATGTCAAATCATCATGTGGTACCCTGTTAATAGATACAATTTTATTGGTCAATTATTCCTCAGTAAAGCTGAGAAAATATTGAGAACATTTTCAATCATCTCAAAACCTTTGATACCGATTAGCTATCATCCCCTATCTTCCCACCCCTCCCCCAACCCCAGCCCTAAACAACCACTGATCTACTTTCTATCTGTACCGATTTCTCTATTCTGGACTTTCATATGAATGGAATCATAATATATGTGAACTTTTGTGTCTGGTTTCTTTCACTTAGCATAATGTTTTCAAGGTATATCCGAGCTGTAGCATGTATCAGCACTTCATTCCTCTTTAGAGCTGAGTAATATTTTGTTTTATCCTTTAGTCCATTGATGGACATTTGGGTTGTTTCCACTTTGGGCTATTATGAATAATGCTGATATAAGCATTTGTGTACAAGTTTTTGTGTTTTCATTTCTCTTCTTATATACCCAGGAATGGAACTATTGGGTCTTTTGGTAACTCTAGGTTTAATCATTTGAGGAACTGCCATTAAACAGACTATTTTTCAAAGCATCTGCCCTTTTACATTCCCATCAGCAATGTATGAGGGTTCTGACTTCTCTACATTATCTTTTTGATCATAACTCTCCTAATGGGTGGGAAGTGGTATTTGATGATGGTTTTCTTTGGGGTGGGTTTACTTTTATATATTTTTAGATGAGGCTTCTGATACTTGGAATTTGAGTGTCCTTACTGTTAAAATCAGTCTCACAGAGGCTCTGTTTCTTATATGTGAAATAGGAAATGACAATAACTTTCTTCTAGAGTGGTTTTCCCGCTTTTTAAATTATAGTAAAATATAAATAAAATTACTACATTTAAGTGTGCAGTTCAGTGGCATTAAGTACATTCACGGTGTTGAGCAACCACCACTACCGTGCATCTTCAAAACTTTTTCATCTTCCTCGAGGGAAACTCTTTATCCATTCAACACTAACTCCCCATATTCACCAACCCACCCCACTCCCACCCCAAGTGCCTGGTAGCCACCATAATGCTGCTATGAACATGGGTGTACAAATATCTTTTCTGAGTCCCTGCTTTAAATTCTTTTGGGTGTATACCCAAAAGTGGAATTCCTAGATTATGTGGTAATTTTATGTTTGATTTTTTGAGGAACCACCATACTGTTTTCTACAGTCGCTGTACCATTTTACATTCCCACCAGCAATTACACAAGGGTTCCAGTTTCTCCACATCCTCATCAGCACTTGTTATTTCCCCTTTTTCTTTTTCTTTTTTTTTCGGTAGTAGCATTCTAATGGATGTGAAGTGGTATTGTGGTTTTGGTTTGTATTTCCCTAAAGATTAGTGATGTTGGGCATCTTTTCATGTGTTTATTGGCCATTTGTATATCTTTGGAGAAATGTCTATTCAAGTACTGTGCCCATTTTTGAATCAGGTTGTTTGATTTTGTTGTTAAGTTGTAGATGCTCTTTATAAATACTGGATATCAATCCCTTATCAGATATATGATTTCCAAATATCTTCTGCCATTCCATGGTTGCCTTTTCACTATTGATAGTATCCTTTGATGCACAAAAGTTTTTAATTTTGATGAAGTCGAATTTATCTATCTTTTCTTTTGTTTTCTGTGCTTTGGTGTCATGTCCAAGAAATCATTGTTAAATCCATTGTCATGAAGTATTCCCTTCTGAGACTTATAGTTTTAGCTCTTGGATCCATTTTGAGTTAACTTTTATATACAGGGTACAACTTATTTTTTACATGTTGCTATCCAGTTTTCCCAACATCACTTGTTTGAAAACACTGTATTTTCCCCATTGAATGGTCATGGCACCCTTGTCTAAAACCACTTGGCCTTATATGTGAGAGTTTATTTTTGGGTTCTCTATTCTATTCCTTCAGTCTATTTCTCTGTCTTTATGACTCAGTATCATATGGTTTTGATTACTATAGCTTTGTAGTAAGTTTTGAAATTGAGTATGTGAGACCATATAAATTTTAGATGTTTTTTTCTATCTGCAAAAAACACCTTTGGGATTTTGATGAAAATTGCATGGAATCTGTAGATTGATTTTGGGTAGTATTGACATATTAACAGTATTAAGTCTTCCAGTGAACAGGAACAGTCTACCCTGTTCCTTCATGAGCAGGGTACTCACTGTGCATTTGATGTGTATTTTCCTGATGACTAATGATATTGAGCATCTTTTCATGTCCTTATTGGCTATTTGTATATCTTCCTTGGAGAAATGCCTGTTCAGATCCTCTGCTCATTTGTTTGCCCATTTTTTTTTTTTGATGCTTGCTTTTAAAGTTAATTGACACCTGTTTGGTCCCAACACACAAAACAGCACTTGAACCACAGAAAAAGTTCAAACAAAATAGAGAGTTAAGAAAAACATCTCTTCCCCCAAGCTCAATTCAAACAGTGCAAGATGGGAAATGGGGTTTTGGTGATAACTTTTGTCTTTTTTTAAACAGATAAATCTAATCTCGTATATCTTTCCACCCAGAAATAAAGAATTTCGCTGTCTTAATTCTCATACATCATTTTGTCACATCATTCAATTAAGCCTCTAGATTAAAAAAAATGGATAACAATTGGACTGGCCATTGTGGAGTACATTATGAACACAGTGAGCTTTGTTGTATTCTCACATCTTCAACCAGCAATTGTTGGAGTCAGACACACGTCCCAGGCTGACTGGTGACTCCAGTGAATGATTCAACCTCACCTACACCACAGCACACAACTCCAGTCTCTTCTTTGTCTGTTGCCCAAAGAAGCTGCTCTTTGAGGCTGTTCCTAGTGACTTGTAATGGTGTCTCTTACATCTTTAAAGTCCACATTCTTTACCTTCAAGCAAAACTAAAGTAGCAGTGCAGTTTTCCCAGCACTGCTTATTGAAGAGGCTTTCTTTTTTCCATTGTATTCTCTTTCCTCCTTTATCAAAGATAAGGTGACCATATGTGCATGGGTTTATCTCTGGGCTTTCTATCCTGTTCCATTGATCTGTATTTCTGTTTCTGTGCCAGTACCATACTGTCTTGATTACTGTAGCTTTGTAGTATAGTCTGAAGTCCAGGACCCTGATTCCTCCAGCTCCATTTTTCTTTCTCAAGATTGCTTTGGCTATTCAGGGTCTTTTGTATTTCCATACAAATTGTGCAATTTTTTGTTCTAGTTCTGTGAAAAATGCCATTGGTAGTTTTATAGGGATGGCATTGAATCTGTAGATTGCTTTGGGTAATATAGTCATTTTCACAATGTTGATTCTTCCAATCCAAGAACACGGTATATGTCTCCATCTGTTTGTATCATCTTTAATTTCTTTCATCAGTGTCTTATAGTTTTCTCCATACAGGTTTTTTGTCTCCTTAGGTAGGTTTATTACTAGGTATTTTATTTTTGTTGCAGTGGTAAACGGGAGTGTTCCCTTAATTTCTCTTTCATATTTTTCATCATTAGTGTATAGGAATGCAAGAGATTTCTGTGCATTAACTTTGTACCCTGCTACTCTACCAAATTCGTTGATTAGCTCTAGTAGTTTTCTGGTAGCATCTTTAGGATTGTCTATGTATAGTATCATGGCATCTGCAAACAGTGACAGCTTTACTTCTTCTTTTCCAATTTGTATTCCTTTTATTTCTTTTTCTTCTCTGCTTGCAGTGGCTAAAACTTCCAAAACTATGTTGAATAATAGTGGTGAGAGTGGGCAACCTTGTCTTGTTCCTGATCTTAGAGAAAATGGTTTCAGTTTTTCACCATTGAGAACGATGTTGGCTGTGGGTTTCTGATATATGGCCTTTATTATGTTGAGGTAGGTTGCCTCTTTGCCTACATTCTGGAGAGTTTTTATCATAAATGGGTGTTGAATTTTGTCAAAAGCTTTTTCTATTTTTATTGATATTATCATATGGTTTTTATTCTTCAGTTTGTTAATATGGTGTATCAAATTGATTGATTTGTGTATATTGAAGAATCCTTGCATTCCTGGGATAAACCCCACTTGATCATGGTGTATGATCCTTTTTATGTGCTGTTGGATTCTGTTTGCTAGTATTTTGTTGAGGATTTTTGCATCTATGTTCATGAGAGATATTGGCCTGTAGTTTTCTTTTTTCGTGACGTCTTTGTCTGGTTTTGGTATCAGGGTGATAGTGGCCTTGTAGAATGAGTTTGGGAGTATTTCTCCCTCTGCTATATTGTGGAAGAGTTTGAGATGGATAGGTGTTAGCTCTTCTCTAAATGTTTGATAGAATTTGCCTGTGAAGCCATCTGGTCCTGGGCTTTTGTTTTTTTGGAAGATTTTTAATCACAGTTTCATTTTCATTGTGATTTGTCTGTTTGTATTTTCTATATCTTCCTGGTTCAGTCTCCAAAGGTCGTGCTTTTCTAAGAATTTATCCATTTCTTCCAGGCTGTCCATTTCATTGGCATATAGTTGCTTGTAGTAATCTCTCATGATCCTTTGTATTTCTGCAGTGTCAGTTGTTACTTCTCCTTTTTCATTTCTAATTCTGTTGATTTGCGTCTTCTCCCTTTTTTTCTTGAGTCTGGTTTATCAATTTTGTTTACCTTCTCAAAAAAACAGCTTTTAGTTTTATTGATCTTTGCTATTGTTTCCTTCATTTCTTTTTCATTTATTTCTGATCTGATCTTTATGATTTCTTTCTTTTTGCTAACTTTGGGATTTTTTTGTTCTTCTTTCTCTAATTGCTTTAGGTGTAAGGTTAGGTTGTTTATTTGAGATTGTTCTTGTTTCTTGAGGTAGGATTGTATTGCTATAAACTTCCCTCCTAGAACTGATTTTGCTGCCTCCCATAGGTTTTGCATCGTCGTGTTTTCATTGTCATTTGTTTCTAGGTATTTTTTTATTTCCTCTTTGATTTCTTCCATGATCTCCTTGTTATTTAGTAGCATATTGTTTAGCCTCCATGTGTTTGTATTTCTTACATTTTTTTCCCTGTAATTAATATCTGGTCTCATAGCATTGTGGTTGGAAAAGATACTTGATACTATTTCAATTTTCTTAAATTTACCAAGGTTTGATTTGTGACCCAAGATATGGTCTATCCTAGAGAATGTACCATGAGCACTTGAGAAGAAATTGTACTCTGCTGTTTTTGGATGGAATGTCCTATAAATGTCAGTTAAGTCCATCTTGTTTAATGTGTCATTTAAATCTTGTGTTTCCTTATTTATTTTCATTTTGGATGATCTGTCCATTGGTGAATGTGGAGTGTTAAAGTCACCTACTATTCAGCGCACGTCCGTGGGGAACCTGGTGCTAAGCGATTCATAGACGACCTGCTTCTGGGTCAGGGTTTCGTATGTAGCAGAGCAGCTCTCTCGCTGCGATCTATTGAAAGTCAGCCCTTGACACAAGGGTTTGTCGAAAGCTAATAAAAAAAAAAATTAAAGTCTCCTACTATGATTGTGTTACTGTCAATTTCCTCTTTTATGGCTGTTAGCATTTGCCTTATGTATTGAGGTGCTCCTCTGTTGGGTGTATAAATATTTACAATTGTTATATCTTCTTCTTGGATTGATCCCTTGATCATTATGTAGTGTCCTTCTTTGTCTCTTGTAATGGTCTTTATTTTAAAGTCTATTTTGTCTTATACGAGAATTGTTACTCTAGCTTTCTTTTGATTTCCATTTGCATGGAATATCTTTTTCCATCCCCTCACTTTCAGTCTGTATGTGTCCCTAGGTCTGAAGTGGGTCTCTTGTAGACAGCATGTATATGGGGTCTTGTTTTTGTATCCATTCAGCCAGTCTATGTCTTTTGGTTTGAGCATTTAATCCATTTACATTTAAGGTAATTATCAATATGTATGTTCCTATTACTGTTTTCTTAATTGTTTGGGGTTTCCTGCCTTAATTGTTTCCTGCCTTAATTGTTTCCTGCCTTAATTGTTTGTGTTTCCTGCCTAGAGAAGTTTCTTTAGCCTTTGTTGTTAAGCTGGTTTGGTGGTGCTGAATTCTCTTAGCTTTTGCTTGTCTGTAAAGGTTTTAATTTCTCCGTTGAATCTGAATGAGATCCTTGCTGGGTAGAGTAATGTTGGTTGTAGGTTTTTCCCTTTCATCACTTTAAATGTGTGCTGCCACTCCCTTCTGGCTTGCAGAGTTTCTGCTGAAAAATCAGCTGTTAACCTTATGGGGATTCCCTGTATGTTATTTGTTGTTTTTCCCTTGCTGCTTTTAATATTTTTTCTTTGTATTTAATTTTTGATAGTTTGATTAATATGTGTCTTGGTGTGCTTCTCTTTTGGTTTATCCTGTATGGGACTCTCTGTGCTTACTGGACTTGATTGACTATTTCCTTTCCCATGTTAGGGAAGTTTTCAACTATAAACTCTTCAAATATTTTCTCAGACCTTTTCTTTTTCTCTTCTTCTTCTGGGACCCCTATAATTTGAATGTTGGTACGTTTAATGTTTTCTCAGAGGTCTCTGAGAATGTCCTCGATTCCTTTCATTCTTTTTTCTTTATTCTGCTCCCTGGCAGTTATTTCCACTATTTTATCTTCCAGCTCACTTATCCGTTCTTCTGCCTCGGTTATTCTGTTATTGATTCCTTCTAGAGTATTTTTAATTTCAGTAATTTTGTTGTTCATCATTGTTTGTTTGCTCTTTAGTTCTTCTAGATCCTTGTTAAATGTTTCTTGTGTTTTCTTCATTCTGTTTCCGAGATTTTGGATCATTTTTACTATCATTACTCTGAATTCTTTTTCAGGTAGGTTGCCTATTTCATCTTCATTTATTTGGTCTTTTAGGTTTTTACCTTGCTCTTTTGTCTCTAACATTTTTTTTTGTCATTTCTTTTTTTTTTTTTTTTTTTTTTGATGATTGGTGCTGTAATCCTGTCTTACTGGTTGTTTGGCCTGAGGTGTCCAGTCCAGTACTGGAGTTTGCAGGCAGTTGGATAGAGCTGCTGGTTCTTGGTGCTGAGATGAGCACCTCTGGGAGGCCTCACTCCAATTGATATTCTGTGGGGTCTGCGGTTCTCTGTTAGTCCAGTGGTTTGGACTCAGAGCTCCCACCAGAGGAGCCCTGGCCCAACCTCTGGCCTGGGGACCATGATCACACAACCTTTGTGGCACAGTAAAAAATAAAAAAAAAAAAGGAAGAAAGAAAAAAAGCCGCAGTACAATATCAAAGAGTAAAAAACAAAATAGAATTAGGAAGATAAAAATTATATTAGGAAAAATAAAATTATAATTGAAACAACTGCAACATGGTAAAATAAAGCCACAACAGAAAAAAAGAAAAGAAAAGGGGGGGTGGGAAACAAGCCAGAAGGAGAGAACAATAACAAATTATAAAGAATAAAATAAAATTAGAAAAATAAAAGATTTTTTAGGAAAAATAAAAATATAAAAGGATCAACAAAAATGAATCAACAAGGTAAAACAGGAAAATGTAAAAGAGGAAAAAAAAAAAGCGTTGGCTCTGGGGGTGGGGTTTAGGCGGGGGCTGGAACTTCGGCAGGGGCAGGGTTTTGGGTGGGGCGGGACCTAGGTGGGTTGGGGGTGACAGTAGAGCATGGGCCGGGGCCTAGGCGGTGAAATGTTCAAGTGTGGGCAGGGCCTCTGCTTACGACCTGCGCAGAAGGGGAGCAGCAGCATGTGGAAAGGAGGGCCTCTGTTGTATGGGGTTCCTGAGTTTGGAGGTAGCCACCTGAGTGAGGGTGTGTGGGTGGGGTTTAGGCCCAGTGTGTTGGAGGGGGTCTCAGAGGGGGTCTCCGAGTGTAGACGGGGACCCGGGTGGGGGTGTAGGGGTGGGGCTTGGGCTCTGCGCGGTAGGAGGGCGCCTCCGAGGGCAGAGGATTAGGCCCAGGAGCCCTACAGGTTCCCCGGTGCCTAAGAGGACAGGGAAAGCGCTGGCCCTGTTCCCTTCCGTTCCTCCATGCCCCTCCCCCAGGGTCTCCCCCATCGATGCTGGACCCCTAACTGTGGGTGGGTCCCGCTGGGTGTAGGAACTCCTCCCCTCCCCTAGCTGCCCCTCAGGGGTGCCCGACCTGTAGGTCCGGCCTTTACTTTTGCTTCCCCTTCCGTCCCTCCCACTCCCTCAGGACCCATGCAGCTGGAGGGGGCCTCGGTGAGCAGAGGATCAGGCCGGGGATCTCAGCAGGTTCCTGGGGACCCAGGTGGGCAGGGGAAACCTGTCCATGCTCCCTTTTGATCCTCTGCCCTCCCAATGGTCCCCCCATTTCCCCCTTCAGGCATGGGATCCCTTCCCCTCCCCCAGCCACCCCTCAGGTGGGCCAGTCCCATCCTGCCTCCACTTTTCCTCTCTCTTCACTTCCCCCAAGCCCCACATCCTACCCAGTTGGGGTCCCTCCCATCCCCTTAGGTGTCCGTTGTCCCCCTCCGGTGCCTGGTAGGTGCCCTAGTTGTGAGGAAACACAAATTTGACGTCCTCCTAGTCCGCCATCTTGACTCCGCCCCCTCTTTTGCCCACTGTTGAATCGAGTTGTTTGGTTTTTGTTGCTGTTGAGTAGGAGTTCTTCATAAATTCTGTATACAAGTTCCTTATCAGATGTATGATTTGCAAATATCTTCTCATATTCTCTAAGTTGTCTTTTTACTTTATTGACAGTGTCTTTTAAAAAAATTTTTTTAATTTTGATGAAGTCCAATTTGACTATATTTTTCTTTTGTTAGTCATGCTTTTGAGTAACAAAGAATCCAAGGCCAAATCCAAGGTCATGAAGATGAACCCCTATGTTTTCTTCCAATAGTTTTTTAGTTTTGACTCTTACATTAAAGTACTGAGTTAATTTTTGCATATGGTGTAAAGTAAGGGTCCAGCTTCACTCTTTTGCTATATGCTATATATGCTATATGCCTATCCAGTTGTCCGAGAACAACTTGTTTAAATGTCTACGATTCTTTGTATTCCTTTGACCCCTCCACCCACTGCAGTCTGAACTTTGCTACTACTACTGCCCTGAAACTGCTGTCACCAGGTCACTAATGGCTAAATTTAATGTGCACTTTTCAGTCCTTTCCTTTTTGAAATCCCCCTTGACTGCTGTGGCTTCCCACCCCCTAGCTTTCTCCCACCCCTCTGGCTTCTTCCGCTCAGTCTCTGCCCACCCCACAGCTCCCGGTTTCCGTTTTCAGCCCTACACACACTACCTGGGTAATCTCATCCTCTTTCACAATTTCATTTGCCACATAAGTACTGATTTTCCCCAAATACTTAACTCTCCTTTTATATCAGTGTTATTTGCAAATCATATATCTGATGTGTGATCGATATCCAGTATATATACAGAACTTCTACAACTCAGCAAAAGACCCACAAACCATCCAGTGAAATGAATAGACATTTCTCCAAAGAACATCTCAAACTCAACATTTCCAAAATAACTCTTCTCTGCTTCAAATTTGCTGCTTTGCGTGTGCTACATCTGTACATGGCACCCCATCCATGGTGATTTCCCAAGGGAGAAGCTCAATTTATATATAATAAAATGCAACCATTTAAAGTATTCATTTCAATGAGTTTTGATACATTTATATACTTGTGTCACCACCCCTACAGATAAAACACAATGCATTTCTATCTCTTCTGGAATTTCCTATGTGCCCCATCCCATTCAATCCTTTCTCCACTGCTGGCCCCAGGCAATGACTCTGCTTTATTCTTAGAAAGATTAGAATTTCTTTTCCAGAGTTTCATGTAGTTGGAATCATGCAGTATGGTATATACCTTTTTGAGTCTGTTTTCTTTCATTCAGTGTAATGTTTATGAGATCCATCCATGTTTGTTGCTTATATATATTTTGTTAAATTTACTTATGTATTCATTTAAAAAACTTACTGTAAATGCTATTTTAAAAATTTCAATGTTCAATTTTGTTTATATCTAGGTTATAAAAATACAATCTATTTTTGTATATTGACTTTGAATTTCGTGACCTTGCTAAATTCACTTTAAGTTCTAGCAGCTTTTATTTTGTAGATTCCTTAAGATTTTACACATATATAATCATGTCATGTTTGAACAAAGCCAATTTATGTGTTTTTAATTTCTTTTTCTTGCCTTATTGCACTGACTGGGACCTCCAGGACAGTGTTGAGTAGAAGTGGTAAGGGCAGATATATTTGCCTTGTTCTTGATTCTAGGCAAAAAATATTGTCTTTCAAGTGTCATATTAGCTGTAAGTTTTTCATAGATGCCATTTATCAGATTGAGGAAGTTGCCTTCTATTCCTATTTTGTTGAGAGTTGAATAGATGTTGAATTTTGTCCAATTTTATTTCTGCATGTGTTTGTCACATTGGAATCATATGACCTGCTTTGGCCAGTGAATGCCAGTCACAGGCATCTCTCTGCCTGGCAGGAGCCAGTGTAGGATTTGCTACATCATTTCTCCATGGCTGCAGTCATGGTAGAATGAAGCACTGGACATGAATGTGAGCAAGACATGAGCTTTTGCTGAAATAAGCCACAAGACTGGGTGTCTGTTTATTGTGCATTATAGCTTAACAGAGAAGGTTCTTGCCCTCAGGACAAACTCTTTGCCTTCATGGATCTTACATTCTAGTGCAAGGGAAGCAGAGAAACAAACACACATTATAATGTCAGGTAGATATGAGTAGAATGAAAACCAAAGCAGATATAGCAGGACGCAGGGATAGAGAATGTTTTAGTTTTAAATAGGGGTATTGGGGAAGAAGGTAACAGGTGAGCTGAGACCTGAATGAAGTGAGGGAGGGTCTGTGAGGTGTCGGGGGAAGAGTGTTCTAGGTAGAGGGACCAGCCATGCTCAGCCCTAAGACAGGAATTCCAGATTCTTCTGGTCACGGAGGTTTGTGACAGAGCTGAAAGAGCCATCCTCGAAGAGGAAGTAGAGAAGGGCACATCCACCCAAGGGGCTCTGTGGCCCATTCTGGTTTTGTGGGGACCAGAGAAGCTGTTGGACAGCAGATGTCTAGTTGGCGATGGTCTTGTCATACTCCTTATACACCAGTGTCCCTCAACTCCTGGGATTTTGAACAGTGGGGCCGGGCAAGGAGGAAAAAAGGAGTCACTGAACTTCTTCCTGACCTTCAGGCACAGAGGTTTGTTTTCTCTGAGAAAACCCATGTGACTGGGCTTTATTAGATAGTTCATGACCATGACTTTCCTGAAAGTTATCTCCACCGTAAAACTCAACAGCTTGCTACTGTCCTTAAGAAGAAGCCTAAACTCAACTCTATTGTCGAGCTCACCTCCTGTCTCCTCCTTCCCCTCACAGAATTCTGCTTCCGTCACACTGGGTCTCTTTCAGTTCCTGCACTGAGACGTGCTTTCTCTGAGCCTTCGCAAAGGCTGTTCCTTCTGTTAGGAACGCTCTTCCTCCCTTCTCCTGGCTCACATCCCTCAGGACTCAGTTTAAATGTCAGTCCTCCTGGGAGGCTTCCCAGACTAGCTTAGGTGCTTCCATCAAATGCTATCTTAGCGTCTTGTCCTTCTATGAACATAGCACTCATCACACTGTACTGTAGCTTTACAAAGTTATCAAGTCATTCAATATACAGAGAAGTATAAAAAATAATATAGAGAGCACGCATAAATCTATCACCCTACCTAAGCAATAACTTCTCTGGCTGAAGCCCACCGTGAAGCTGGACCTCAACATTGTGCCTCCTCCCTATTCCCAGCCACGGCTTAAATTCAGTGTTTAACTTTCCATATGTATCTTTATACTTTTATTACACATGCATATAAGCCTAAACAACATACCTATTTTGCTTGGCTTTACACTTTATGTATGATATTACAAAGATATTTCTGCAACTTGCATTTCCCTCTCAGCCTTATTTTTGAGATTCATCCGTGTGGACACAGGTAAGTCTAGATCATTTCTACTGCTGTATGCATTACACCACAATTCATCCATTTTCTCCACTGATGGACATTTAGATCATTTACAGGTTCTTGCAGTTTCAAACCACTCTGCCTCAAGCATGACTGGATCTGCCCTTCATGCGTATGTTAGTTTCCCCGGGCGCAAAGCTAGGAGTGTAACCGCGGGGTCATCGTGCCTGCGAGCCTTTAACTTCATCCGGGACTGGCAACCAGCTCTTCCAAGTGGTGGTAACACACGGTGGCTTTTATGGCTTTTATGTCGCAACTCTCCCTCTGGATAGCAAACGCCTTGGGGGCAGGGACTCAGAACAGTGGACAGAGGACACTAACACCCGTTTGTATGGCGAATGGCTGGACGCAGGGATTCAGCGTAATGTCGCTCAGCGGGCGGTGAGGGACCGCGGAGCGGCGGCTCTGGGCCTGCGGGGCCCTCTCTTCCCGACGCGACGCGTCTCTCCTCAGGACAAAAAAAAAAAAAAAAAAAAAAAAACCCCAAAAAAAGCAAAACCCTGCGCAGCGGCTCCGGGCGCGGTGAGCTCCCCTCCCCCGGAAGATCCGCCCCCGCCCCGCCCCGCCCCCGCGGTGGCTCGCGCCCCGCCCCCGGGGCCGAGCGCCGGGCGATGACGGGCTCGCGGCCGTGTGCGGCCGAGCAGCG
>NW_021703773.1:1448100-1599605 GCF_005190385.1 Monodon monoceros | reverse complement strand
CAGGGGCGGCGGGCGGTATGAGCGGGCCGGGGGCCGCGGGCCGGGCGCTGGCCGCGCTGCTGCTGGCCGCGTCCGTGCTGAGCGCCGCGCTGCTGGCCCCTGGCAGCTCCCCGACGCCAGGTGAGTGCGCGCTCCGGCCGGGCCCGCGGGGCGGCGACTGTCCCCTCCCCGGGGCGGCGCGCGGGACAGCTCGGGAGGAGCAGCGCCCGGAGCTCGCGTGTCGTTTCCGCCGCGCTGTCGTGGCGGGGCCGGGGCTCGTGCACGGAGGCGACCCGCGGCAGGACGCAGGAGGGCGGGAGTGGCGCTCCTCGGGCTTCATGGAGTGCCTTTGACCCGGAGACCTGTCGCCCCCTAATGCAAAGCTGATCGGAGCCGGGCCGGCGCCCCGCTCCGTCCGCCGCACGGAGGGGTTGCGGGGGACCCGCCGGAGCCGCGGCCCGAGCGCGCAGCTCCGTGCGCGGCGGGACGGAGAGGCCGGCTCGGCTGTGCTGGGCTCCGGGGTCACCGCGGCCCGGGCCGGGGGCGCAGCGGGAGCGCGCGGGAGGCGGCGGGCGCGGGAGCTGGCGGCCGAGGCGCAGGGTCGGATCTCGAGCGAGCCTCCCCGGCCCGCTGGGCGGTTCCGCTTCCATGGTGACGGGCGGAGCGCCGGGGCTGCGGTCTGCAGGGGCGCCCCGGGCGAGGTCGACGGCCTGGGAGGGCTCGGGGGGATCGGTGCTCATGTCCGGCAGGGAGGAGAGGAGAGGTGAACCTCGGCTCAGCGAGCGTTTCCCCAGCTTGCCTGGTCTCCGAGCTCGCCAGGGAAGTGGAAAAAAAAAAGGCAAATTCCAGGGCCTCCCGCTAGACCCCTTGGACGAGGACCCAGGGCCCTAGAAGATCTCAGTCCCAAGCCCCTCCCCAGGGGATGCTGTGGTCGAAGGTCAGCCCTTGGGATCAGCCAAGGGCAGCAAACCCGGTTCGGTCAGTGTTGGGGAAGGTCACCTTATCTCCTGGGTAGCTGGGGGCCACTTGCCTCTGCTCCCTTCATCCCATCACCTTTGTATCAGAACGCGGGGGTTTTGGTGTCAGCGTGTGTGGTTCAAACTGCCCCTCCTCCTCAATCAAAATGTTGTAGGGAGAAGACAAAATCAATTTTTAAAAAGCATCTTAGCTGATTACGTTTAATACAGTGTCTCCCCCGCCCCCGAGCTCAGTCTCGTCACTCCCTCCCTTTTATAATCGAGGAACGGACCTGAAGGGGTTACATAATCTGCCCTGTCACAACTTGTCAGAGACTGAACCCGTACAACGCTCTATTTTTGTGCTTTAGCATCAGTTAATACTGATAATTATTGTAGGAAAAAGGTAAGTTTCTAAGCAGTGATTCTGTGTAGTGAGGGAGAGCGTACTAGTAGCGTTCTGAAGCCATCCACTTCCGAACCTACACAGAGCAGTGTTGCCAGGTCAGCCAGGCTTTTAGTGCCACCTGGAGGCCAACTTTGGGCGGGACAGATTCCTACTAAGAACTCCACCTTTATATGATTTGTGGACTCAAGTTTACTTGAAAAGAAAAAAAAAATTAAGTAGACTATGTCTTTTCAGATATGCTCAGCAAAGACACTTACGAGCAGGGAGCTAGAACCAGAAATTAAGTATTTGGAAATGAAGTAAAAGCCTAATATGCGAGCAGTACAGTTACTTGGGCACTATTGAAACGTGACTTTGTTTGGTTTATTTCCTCACCAAGACATTGTAGACAGGAAGAGGGAATTGTCTGTTGTATGTAATGCTCCTTGAGGCTGCCCTGGTATTTCTTTTTTTTTAAAATATTTATTTGGTTGCGAAGGGCGAGTTGCGGCAGGTGGGCTCCTTAGTTGTGGCATGCAAACTCTTAGTTGCAGCATGCGTGTGGGATCTAGTTCCCTGACCAGGGATGGAACCCTGGGCCCCCTGCATTGGGAGCGCGGAGTCTTAACCACTGCACCACGAGGGGAGTCCCTGCCCTGGTATTTGTAAGTTCAGCTGTTGGCAGCTTTTTCTAGAAACTGAGCATCAGTTTCAATTTCGGCGTCATATTGGATGGCTTAGGAATTTCGTCCTTTGTGTTTTTGTGTCTGTGTGAGTGATACAGACTACACACTCATTGGGTTTTTAAAAAATTTATTGTATTGAACTATAGCTGATTTATAATGTGTTAATTTCTGCTGTATGGCCAAATGATTCAGTTATACATATATATACATTCTTTTTCTATTCTTTTCCATTGTGGTTTATCACAGGATACTGAATATAGTTCCCTGTGCTCTATAGTAGGACCTTGTTGCTTATCCATTCTATATATAATAGTTTGCATCTGCTAATCCCACAAACTCATTGGTTTTTTAAAAAAATGCTCAAATAATGCAAAAAGGTACAAAGATGTCAGAATCCCCTGGCCTTACACTCACAGTGTCTGTTGCTGCTGTTTTGAGGAGGATAATAAGTGTTGATGAGGGTGTGGAGAAAAGGGAACCCTCCTACACTGTTGGTGGGAATGTAACTTGGTGCCGCCACTATGGAGCACAGTTTGGAGGTTCCTCAAAAAACTAAAAATAGAACTGCCATATGATCCAGCAATTCCACTCCTGGGTATGTAACTGAAGAAAATGAAAACATTAATTCAAAAAGATACGTGCACCCAGTGTTCATAGCAGCATTGTTTACAATAGCCAAGATATGGAAGCAACCTAAGTGTCCATCAACAGATGAATGGATAAAGATGTGGTACATATATACAATGGAATATTAGCTATAAAAAAGAATGGATGAAATAATGCCATTTGCAGCAACATGGATACGAGGGTATTATACTAAGTGAAATAAGTCAGAGAAAGGCAAATACTGTATGTTGTAATTTATATGTGGAATCTAAAAATAAAACGAATGAATATAACAAAACAGAAATAGACTCACAGATATAGAGAACGAACTAGTGGTTACCAGTGGGGAAAGGAAAGGGGGAGGGGCAAGAACGAGGGTAGAGGATTAAGAGATACAAACTGCTATGTATAAAATAAACTACAAGGATATATTGTATAGCATGAGGGATATGGCCAATATTTTATAGTAACTTTAAATGGAGTATAATCTAAAAATTTTGAATCACTATGTAGTACACCTGAAACTAATATATTGTAAATCAGCTATACCTCAATTTAAAAAATACAAAAAATGAATCATACTGGTTGGGCAGAGATTCTGATTTAATAGGTCTGGGGTGGAGCCAGGGCATTGGTATTTTTTTGTTTTGTTTTGTTTTTAAATTATGTATTATGTTATTATTTTATTTATTTATTTATATTTTATTTTTGGCCGCGTTGGGTCTTTGTTGCTGCATGCGGGCTTTCTCTAGTTGCAGCGAGCGGGGGTTACTCTTCATTGCAATGTGTGGGCTTCTCATTGCAGTGGCTTCTCTTGTTGTGGAGAATGGGCTCTAGGCACACGGGCTTCAGTAGCTGTGGCATGTGGGCTCAGTAGTTGTGGCTCCTGGGCTCTAGAGCGCAGGCTCAGCAGTTGTGGCACACGGACTTAGTTGCTCCGCGGCATGTGGGATCTTCCTGGACCAGGGCTCGAACCCATGTCCCCTGCATTGGCAGGCGGATTCTTAACCACTGCACCACCAGGGAAGTCTGGTTTTGTGTTTTTTTTAGCTTGCCAGGTAATTCTGATGTTCAGCTAGCATTAACCCTTCATACAACCTTATATAAAATAATATTGATGACAATTAAGAGCCTTCAAAGTCTGAAATTCACATGGAAAAATTAAGCATGAAACAAGAACCGTATTCCACCCACCACTGAAGACTCATAGAAATATGAATAAAAACAGTAGTTACTACAGCTCTGAAGGGATGATGCTGTATAGAACAATTACGGAGGAAAAGGTCAACAGCTAGTGACTATAAATTTGCAAATGGAAGCTCTCAAACCTCAACAAGGGAAATGAAAAAGAGAAATACTTGAAAACATTATGACAAGTATGACAAAGGATTTAATATCACAGGGGCTAAGTGGTTAAATAAACATTCCAACAATTCACAGGAAAGGAAAGTACTGATAGTCAACATTTGGAAAACATGTTCGAACTTGCTAATTGTCAGTTCAGAACTAAAATAATAAGGAAATTATATTTTCTATACATCGGGCTAAAACGCAAGGGAAAAAATTAAACTGGCCCAGCTGCTAGGGAACAGATCTGCTTAGTCTCAGGAGACTGGGAGCATAGAGGTTAGGTGCTGGCCAGACTGGTGAGTCAGTCTGGTGGGTGACCTCTCCAGGCCTCCCATACCTCATCCGGAGGCTGGAGACACCAGCAGCTGTTTCACGAGGCTGTTGGGACCTGGAGCACAGTAAGTGTGTCGTTTTCGGTGTCACCTGGGAGCCGATGAACACCACAGTTGTCTTTATAAACCGGCACAGCTAAATTGTGAGAGGAATTTGGCTAAACATATCAAAAACTATTTAAAAAGCTATTTTTGATTGAAAATTTCACTCCTGGAAGTTCATTCTTAAGGAACTATGTTGAAAGAAGAGCATGTTTATTTTCAGATGTCTATAGCGCCATTTTTATATCGGATATAGCATCATTTCTTATAATTGGAAAAAAGGGGAGTGGGGGGACATTGGAAATAAGGTTAAATGAAAAGAGAAGAAACAACTTTTCAAAATATTTAACCGCATGTTCCTGATTCTGACGAAGCCCCTCTTGTCCCCTGCATTGGTTGGATGTGGCCCAGGTCATTATAATCATCATTTGTCGGACACTTACTTTGTTTGAGGTTCTCTGTCAAGCACTTTGCTTGTGTTATCAATTTTAGCCTCCCCAGCAATCCTCCGAAGCACACATTGTTATGACCCCTAATTTATTGATGAGGATGCTGAGGCAGGGTGGGGTCCAGATTCAAGTTGGCCCAACGTGAAGTCCACACACTTAACCCACCATGTTATACTCCTGGTCTCAAACGCTGCTTCTGCTGGCCGCTCGCCATAGGGCGACCAAAGAACAGAAAAAGTGATTGATAAAGCTTTGTTTAGCCTGGAAGGGAAAAAAAGCCTCAGTAGATTATTAAAAGTTATATACTTTGTGTTTTCGCTTCACTGAGAGCTAAATAAGGGTAAATTAGGATGAACGCTAAAAATGAGGGATTTAGGCTGGCTGCAGTGAAGAATTTTCTGAATTAACCAGATGAGGTACTGGGGAGCCCTGAATTAAGCTTTCATATTACAAAATAAAAGAGGCTAGATTATTACCTTTCTGGTTGTGTTATTAAATAGTTTCCCTTAACCCTTACACTGTTGGTGGGAATGTAAATTGTTACAACCACTGTGGAGAACAGTATGGAGGTTCCTTAAAAAACTAAAAATAGAGCTACCATGTGATCCAGCAATCCCACTCCTGGGCATATATCTGGAAAAAAACATAATTTGAAAAGACACATGCACCCCAATGTTCATTGCAGCACTATTTACAATAGCCAGGACATGGAAGCAACCTAAATGTCCATCAGCAGAGGAATGGATAAAGAAGATGTGGTACATATATACAGTGGAGTATTACTCAGCCATAAAAAGAATGAAATAATGCCATTTGCATCAACATGGATGCAGCTAGACATTATCATACTAAGTGAAGTAAGTCAGATGAAGACAAATATCATGATATCACTTATATGTGGAATCTAAAAATAAATGATACAAATGAACTTATTTACAAAACAGAAATAGACTCACAAACTTTGAAAACAAACTTATGGTTACCAAAGGGGAAATGTGTGTGGGGAGGAATAAATTAGGAGTTTGGGATTAACGTATACGCACTACTATATATATGTATATATAATAGATAATTAACAAGGCCCTACTGTGTAGAACAGGGGACTCAGTATTCTGTAATAAGCTACATGGGAAAAGAATCTGAAAAAGAATGGATATATGGGGACTTCCCTGGTGGCGCAGTGGATAAGACTCTGTGCTCCCAATGCAGGGGGCCTGGGTTCGATCCCTGGTCAGGGAACCAGATCCCACATGCATGCCGCAAGTAAGAGTTCACATGCCACAACTAAGGAGCCCACGTGCTGCAACTAAGGAGCTGGCGAGCTGCAACTAAGGAGGCCGCCTGCCACAACTAATACCCGGTACAACCAAATAAATTAATTAATTAAAAAAATAAAGAATGGATATATGTATATGTGTAATGGAATCACTTTGCTCTACACCTGAAACTAACACAACATTGTAAATCAACTAGACTCCAGTATAAAATAAAAAATTAAAGAAAGTTTCCCTTTTTTTCTTTTGCCTAGAAGCTAGATGGTGATTTCTCTTTCATATAATATAACAGATATGGCCCAGTTGATCTGGATGAAACACTTTGCTTTAACTTTAGCCAATAATAGTTCACTGTTTGCCTACCAAATTGGCAGACTGAAAGGTAGAAGATGCATCATCCTTATGGTACCCTGAGAGCATCTGGTAAAGTGATGAGCTCTAAGCCCAGGGAATATGGAGCAGTGGCTCTTTCTGCCCTTCAGACTTACCCTCTCTCCTTCCCCGCCTCACGTCTGCCATGGAAACCAGGAGATGCAGAACTCCAAACAAAAGTGACATCAGGCAGAGCTTCTCGGACTGTAAAGGGCATGCGGATCCCCCAGGAACACTGCTGCTGTGCGCGTCCTGACTCCCTAGTCTGCAGGTCTTGAGAGCTGCCCATCCCAGCTCAGAGCTGAGTGATGTGGGCCAGGAAAGTTGGAGCTTTGGAATCACGCAGATTGGGTTCATGTCAGTGATTTCACTGAAAACCTCTGTGGCCATGGGCAGTTATGTAATTTTTGTGGGCCTTAATTTCTTCACCCGTAGGATGGAGAAAATACCTAGCTCATGAGGTTGTCATATTATCAAATAGAAGGTACATGGAAACAACTAAACTTGGTGCCCCTCACACCTTAGTACTTGGTGATTGTAAGATGCGAATGGTGTTGATTGAATCCTTGTTTGTAGTAGAGGCATGTGTGTGGAAGGGAACTGGGTGCGTGTGTGCATGTGCACATCCGTGTGGACACGGCATGAGGGACGAGAGACCCCAGGTGTTTGAGAAGTGCTCCTGAGAAGCCACTTTCCACTCTGATGCACTTTGTCTCTGACACATCTTTCAGGTGCCTAGTTTTTCTTTTTCTTTTTCTTTTTTCTAATTCTTACCAGACTTAGGAAAAAAAAGGCACTTGGACCTGAAGATGGACCAGGCTTTGCTGCTCATCCATAATGAACTGCCTGGGACAAACTTGACCATCTACTGGAATTTTGATTGCTGTTATCATGTAGGTGCTGCGTGCTTGCTCACAGTTGTGTTTGCTTTGGGGCTGGTTTGATATGGCCCCAGTACTGTCAGACCTGAAGCCCTTCACATGTTAGCCTCAGCTTTACAGGTGAGGAAACAAGCAGGCTAGACAAAGACTCAGAAGAAATTCCACCACGGAGGATGCCTAGCAATGGACAGCATCCCTTTTTTATCTTTTCCCTGCCCATCTTTTTCAAACCAGTTTCTGTGATGAGCAAAATTGATAGACATGTTTTTTTTGTTTTTCTTTTTTTTTTTTTAATGTGACAAGCATTCTTTCATTCCACAATAAGAGCATAAACCAGATCCGGGCCACTTGCTCATTTCTGCCACCTCTTATAGCCTGTACCCTCAGAGCCATTAATCAAGGGGCCTAGAGTGTGACAGGGCAGCCACACCACTGGTTTCAAGTTGCAGAGGGGTGATGCACTAGGATGGGGTCTCAGCAGGATATTCACACTCCCTTTTGGAGTCCATTCAATTTGATCCCTTATGAAGCCTGAAGTGATAGACGTGTTTTGACTCCTCTGCCCACTGCATAACCCTCCTGCTGGACCAGAGAAGGAAGGAGTGAGACACGGGGGTGGGGGGTGGGGGTGGGGGGGGGGGCGGGCAGGGCGGGGCGGTGAGGGCCACAGGAAGCTTACGCTGAGGTCCTTCTGATGATAAAGGATTTTATCTGAAGGTGTTGCTCCTATGCTAGACCTTGTTGCTTTTTAAGGACAGGGCTGTTCGTCCATGTAAAATGAAATAGTCTTTACTTCCAGATTGAGAGCTTCAGTGTACCACCTTCAGAGGAGGAATTTTAATGGATAGTGACCTGTTTAGTGTAAATAGGTTTTTAAAAAAGAAAACAAATTTTAAAAGTCCCCAGTGTGGGTATCAGCTAGAAGATGATGGAGCAGTACATGACACCTCCTGTAAAGTTAAGTGAAACACAGAACATCGGTAATATTAAAAAGGTAGGTCAAGACCAAGAAAACAAGAGGGACCTAAAAGGACCTTAAATTAAGTAGAAAAAATCAGTAACTTCAAAAATATCTGTAATGTATTTAACAAAACATCAATCATGTGTTGTCAAGCGAGACTAAACACGAACGGCAGAGATTATACTTTCTGCAATTTCCTACCTCTGCATAACAAAAAAATACTAATAGGAGAGAGAATACAGACGTAAATGTCATAGAAAAATCCTTGACCTGGCCAAAGCAATTCTTATGAAAATTTGTGTCTAAATGTTTCTAACAGTAAAGATAATGTTAATACAAGTTGCAGCTGCTGTTTACTGAGGGCCTGCTCTGTTTTAGATACGTTATATCTCATTTAATCCTCACAGCAATCCAGGAAATACCTGGATCCTGCAGATGGTGTTGCTGAGATTAAGAGCAGGAAAGTGACTTTATCCCAGGTCCCCCCGCTGTCATGTGGCAGCGCTGGGGTCCTCACCCCTCAGTCTAGCTTCAGAGTGTGTCCGCTTTCCTTTCTGGATCCTGCTTTATGTTAATCAGGAAGAAAAGGGGAAATGAAAAGCTACTGAGTAAGGATCTCAAGGTCTTGGAAAAGTGTCATCATCCAAACAAGAAAAAAGGAAGCAATAAAAACAGTAACTATGGAAACTGCAAAATGAGAAAAAAAATGGGAATAAGAATGAGCCAAGAGATGGTTTTCTAAAATAAAAGTCACACATACTCTGTAACGGCCTATATGGGAAAAGAACCTAAACAAAGAAAAAGAGTGGATATATGTATACGTGTAACTGATTCACGTTGCTGTACACCTGAAACTATAACACAGCATTGTAAATCAACAATACTCCAATAAAAATTTGAAAAATTAAAAAATAAATAAAAGTCACACAATTGATGAATTATTGATACATTTAAGGGAACAATGGAAATTAATAAAATTAGAAATTATATGTCAACAGAAATTGAAATAATTATGGTCTAATGAACAGTTAAGACTGATCAATTTAAAGTACAAAAATTGATTGATTTCCTTCAAAAAATATAATATGAAGATTGATTCAAGAAACTGAGGACATAAATGGATCAGCAACTGACTAAGAAATCTGGAGAGTTGTAATGAATTTCTCTACCTAAAAATAGGTCATTCTCTCCTGCATTTTCAAATAATAAATAATTCTTAATCTATATAAACTGACCCTAAATATAACAACAATAAAAAAACTGATGGCTTGGTATCTGATTCATTCTGCAGGGTGTTGATCTTAAAATCTAGCCAAGACATGACAGAAAATGCAGGTCAATCTTTCTAATTAATGTGGGTGTAAAAATCTTAAATAAATTATCAGGTAGAATAAGTTGGCATATTGAGAGATTTATGATGACTTATATTTTCATCTTGAGGAATCTATAAGAGGTCATATATATGGACAATGATAAAATTTTAATGGGAAAATTATAGGCTAAATGGAGAAATAGCCAATGCATGCTGATGTGACACCTAAACGTAGGAAAAATGGCAATACTTCCCAAATTAGTTTATACATTCAACACAGTTGCTTGTGGATACTTTATAGAAGCTGCATAAAAATAATTCCAAAATGTCTGTGAAAAAGTAAGTGTGCAAGAGAATCAGAGGATGGCCCAAAAGGAGAATGGACGGTACGGAGACTTGCTGTACCAGATAAGAAGTATCACAGAGCACGGTCGTGAACGTAGCCAAAAAAGATAAATGAAGACCAACGGGCCAAACGAAGTATAAGAAGTAGAATCTAATTTACGTAAGAATTTAACAGCTAAAACCATGGGAAAGGTATTTAGAATTATGGGATACCATCTATCAAATACCCCAAGTGGATTCAAGTAAAAAAAAAACAAAACCCACAAATTTAACAAATACTAAAAAATGCAGAATACATTGTTAAACTCATGAAGCCATAGAAGAAATAACAAACCAGAGTAGTATGACTCTGTAAAACTTTAAAAACAACAGCATAATAAGATGAAAGCACTAGAGTGGGGAAGCGTTTGAGAGAGTTAGAAGTTTCATGTTACAGTGTACGAGGACAGATTTCTAAGATTCTGTTTGAGGGAAATGAGTGTCTACCAGGTGGTTCACACCATAAGGAACATAAAAGAGCAAAAGAAAATTGAATTATTTAATCTACTTCTAATTTAAAATGTAATCTTAATGCTGTGGTATCATAAACACCTAGTACCTGAACAGAAGGAAGAATGATATGAAGTCCTGGTAAGTCTGATGAGAAATAAATCTGTTGTAATTTCTCTTATGTGAGTGCTGTTTGGCCACGTGTAACAAGAACCATTAAAATGATTATTTTTTTAATCCAGTAATCTCATTTTTGGAAATTTGTCTTAGGGAAAGAATTTAAAGGAATAAGAACATCATGTGTAGACCTTTTAAAACAATATAATTTATATAAATTATAAATATAAGTAGATTTATATTATTATATATCATATAATTAAATTATATATCTTCCAAAACAATATAATTTATATAAGTTATATACAAAAAGAAAAAACGAGCTTTGAAAGCAGCCTAAGTATTCATAGCGATAGTATTTGATGGAATATAATGCAACCATTAAAAATTATAAATATGCAAATTAGGTAGAATCATGGAAGTTTATTTGTTAAATAATATTAAGTAAAACCATAGAATGCAAGATTAAAGGGATGCTGTATTTGTTAATTATGTGAAGAATGTACCTATGAATAAAGATTATGTAGTTCCATAGCAACACCTAGTTATGTAGGCAAATTTTACCTAAATTATTGAAGTGTAAAAGTTTTCTATAAGCATGAAGGAAAAGTTATCTCAGGTCTTCGGTTGGATACCCAGCAACCACAGACTGTCAAACCCCTAACACCTGGCCTGTGCTTGGATCGTGTAGTGCCTGCTCCAGGTCCTGGTCGACGTCTCCCAGAGCAGGAAACCCGGGGAGCCCAGCATTGAGGCTGTGGCTGTGAGCACCCAGCACAGATCCATCCTGCAGCTTAATGACACTGCGGAGGAGAAGCAAGTTTGTAGGTTTGTACCTGCTATGATGTGACCTACTGACACCTGTACTTTCTCTCTACTATTTTTTTCCTGTTTGGGTTTTAGCTTCTTCTCTCAAAATATCTTTCTGTGTCTTCCCTGATCTGCACCCAGGAATGCCTGTCACTCTGCCTGGGTGACATTACCAACATCCAACTGCTTATTTCCTAACCTAATGATGTTTCTTCATTTTCCCTAATCTTTGTAGGCTGGAATACAAATTTGGGGAATTTGGAAACTATTCTCTCTTCGTAAAGCACACCCACGATGGAGTCAATGAAATTGCATGTGACCTGGTCGTTAATGAGAAGCCAGTTGACAGTAACCTTCGTACGTACATGCTCTTGGTTGATTTTTATTTTTTAAAAATATTTATTTATTTATTTATTTGGCTGCTCCAGGTCTTAGTTGTAGCATGCAGGCTCCTTAGTTGCAGCATGCGTGTGGGATCTAGTTCTCTGACCAGGGATCAAACCTGGGCCCCCTGAACTGGGAGCACAGAGTCTCAACTACTGGACCCAGGGAAGTCCCTCTTGGTAAATTTGCATTTTCAACGGTTTTACTTTTTGAGTACTGTTTGCGACATTTCGGGTAATTTAAATCCTGGATTATAGGTTGTCTGTCTCACTTAGTTATGGCATATTTATAATATATTTATTGTGTCATTGGTGTAGACCAAGAAAATTGTGTGACATACAAAAAATTATTTGATGTATCAACATATTCTCATAGTTGTTATTTACTGTATTATGAAGTATAAATAAGCCAAAAAAATTAATGCAGTGGAAAGAAACTAGAAATAAGACAGTTGACTGTCAGGTGTCTTTCTTTGTTTTAGGATTTAGGATACAGTGTTTCCTGTATGTGTCTCTGACTGTCCAGAGGTCCCCTTGGGTTCAGGAGGGATCGTTTGTTCTCTAATAACTCCACTGGAGAAAATCTGTCCCTCCAAGCCCCCAGTAGATAGTATCAGGAATCCCTGGGGCTGTTCCAACAATAAGTACTGTCCACAGTGACGCTGTTGAAGACTGTCAGAAGAACACTGGTAAGAGCCAGTGTGAAAGAGTCAACGCGGGATGATTTAATCATTAAAAGAAAATGTAATTGATGGAAACACGTTGCACATACAAAAACCAGTGAGTTCACTATGAAGCTAAAAAGCACAAGGCCCCCTCCCCCAACAAAAACAATATTTTGGTTGCCTTTGAGGGTAACAAGGACACCTGGTGTTAACTGATGATCCTGGTGAAGGCAGGATCATCTCTCCTGCCTTTCCTGTTTTGACTACATCTTAGGGTAACGAAATAGTCCTAGGTGATGAGGGTAAATTCTTTAGAGAAGGAATCGAGCTAATAATGTGGCAGAATATTTTGCAACGCCCATTGAAGTTACTGATTTAGGCAAAAGCCATGAGTGGATGGAACCATCCAATGAAAGGGGAACTTTACAGGGGAGGGGACAGGCCTTCACCAGCTGAATGCGGGCGTCGGGCACAAGGTCTGAAGCAGGAGGTGCTCCTGATGGGATGTGGTGGGAAAGACACAGCACCTCCGACGCGTTCCTGCCGGAGAAGTGGGACTTCTCGGCCAAGGCTTTACAGCTAACTTCCCATTTATAGAACGCACGGAGGACAGAGGAACAAGTTCAGTGACACCAGGCGAGGGGTCCTGGCAGATCTAGACCTCGAATGAGATGCCCTGATAGGAGACAGCCAGCCTTGTGTAAATCAAGTCAGTGGCTGTGGACCAGTGCATGGAGCTTAAGGCACGTTAACAATGCAGGCAAGATGTGAGCCTTGCTTGGATCCTGATTTGAACACATGGACTACAACACACATTTTCGAGGCAACTAGAAAAATTTGAATATGGACTCAGTGTTAGCCAGGGAATTATTAATTTTGTATGACATTGTGCTTATACAGCAAAAGGTCCATTCTTAAGAAACTTTTAATTTTGAAGTAGTTTTAGACTCACAGAAACGTTGCAAAGCAGGGTTTCCATATTCCCTTCGCTCAGCTTCCCCTAAGCCCCTCAACTATATAATCACAGTACGGTGATTCCATGTACAGTGATTGAAACCAGGAACGTCATGCACACAGCGCTATTAACTGAGCTGCGGAGTTCTCAGATTTCTCCAGTTGTCCTACTTGTGTCCGTTTTGTGTCCAGGGTCCCACAGAGCATTTAGTGATCAGGTCTCCCAGGCCTCCTCTAATCTAACCTCACGGCCTCTAATCAGCCTTTCTTGGTCTTTCACGACCTTGACACTTTTGAAGAGGACTGGCCAGTTATTTTGTTACTTTGGTTTGCTTGCTGCCTTCTTGTGACCCAGAAGAGGCCGTGTGTCTTCGGTAGCATCCTACAGAAGAGATACAGTGTCCTCCTCAGGGGGTCACGTAAGAATTGCATGACGTACATAGAGATACATCCTGAAGATGTGGGAATGAAATAGCTTGATGTCTGGGATTTGCTTAAAACACTTCAGGTGGAAAAAAAAAAAAGGGTGAGTAGTAGTAGTAGATGAAGCAAGAGTGACCATGTTTGATATTCTAGAATCTAGGTGACAGCTATATGTGGGCTTATTGTACAGTTCTCTGTACTTTTGTGTATGTTTGATATTTTTCATGATGAAAATTAGCGCTTCCCTGATGAAGAGTATTCTCAGTTGTTAATAAGAAATTTCACATAAGGATATAGGCTTTTCCTTCATACGTTTCCATTTTTATTTGTTTGCCTTTTTCTTTTTTTTTGTTTGCGGTATGCGGGCCTCTCACTGTTGTGGCCTCTCCCGTTGCGGAGCACAGGCTCCGGACGCGCAGGCTCAGCGGCCATGGCTCACGGGCCCAGCCACTCCGCGACATGTGGGATCTTCCCGGACCGGGGCACGAACCCGTGTCTCCTGCACGGCAGGCGGACTCTCAACCACTGCACCACCAGAGAAGCCCCCTTTTTCTTTTTTTAAATTTAAAATTTGTTTTACTGAAGTATAGTTGATTTACAATGTTGTGTTAATTTCTACTATACAGCAAAGTGATTCAGTTATATGTATGTATACATTCTTTTTCATATTGTTTGCATTTTTCATTTACTGATTCACTGTGATGACATGACAGCTTTTGGTGATGATACGTTTTATTTTTGCAGCCGTGAGTATCGCATTCCTTGTCGGCCTGGTGCTCATCATTGTGGTGTCCTTTCTAAGGTTCGCGCTGAGGTAAGCAGGCGTTGGGTGGGGGGGCACACTGGGGAAAACAGAATACAGAATAACTGTATTCAGAAAGGGTACTTTGACCATTATTCCTGGATTAAATGAAAACTTACTGTGTCCGCCGTGTCCAGTGTAGTCCTAGGCATTAGGGATTCAGTGTCAAATAAGAGATGGTCCCTGACTTCAGGGAAATAATAACCTAGTGTGAATGGCTCTCTGCCTTCAATTCTCCCACGTGGCTGAAGATGTAGAAGAAAATACTTGAGCAATCATTATTTCCTGACAGACTCTCACATCCTGCCACGTAGCGCATGGAAGAGGCCTGTGATGGGCTTGGGAGGTGCTGCCACACTGACTGTCTTCCTCCTCTTGGCTCTGAACCCAGAGGCCATGCCTCTGGTCCAGCTTCCCAGCTCCTGCGGTGGGGACCTCTGACCTCAGGGTGGACTCTCCCTTGGTTAGGGTCAGCCAGCTTGGAGAGGGGATTCCTTCTCCTGCCTGGTAAACAACGATTCTGGTGAGTGGATTTGCGGACTGCAGAAGGAAAAGAAAGTGAAATAGACCCAGGCCTGGCACGTCACCTTGCCAAGGGGTGGTCTTGCCTCTTAAAAGGAATAAGATTGAATTTTCACATGCTCAGCTGGTTATGGTCTCAGGAAAGGCCATGAGATTTTATTGGTGAGCCGGATCCAAATTGGAAGAAAAAACCTGCTAGCTTGGGGAAATCCTGCACCTTTGGGGAGTTTATCACTCTGACCCTTTAGGGATGGAGTGCAATCCATAAAGAGGAGTTGCATTACTTTGGTGATAAGATGTAAATGGTCTTCCAGTTTATTGGAGTGTTTTCATTTGGTGCTTTGGATGTGAATGTGTCTATTACGTGATGTTTAAAGTGGTAGATAGCTGATATCAGACTCTTGCAAAGAGAAGAATCCCACCTTGCCCCACTGTGGAATTGAAACTTCTTCTACATGTGATTCTCCCTTTGCAGCCTGTGGGCACAAAGCTCTTGTGGGGAAAGCAAGAGTGCCTTGTACCTTTCCCCATCACTTTCCAGTGTGCCCATGGAAGCCCAGGGAAGTTCAGATTTGTCTGAACCAGAAAAGAATCTGAAAAAGTAGTAAGAATACAGCGTCTATCTCCTTTTCACTTGGGGAACAGGCATGTACAAGAAAATAAGTGCTTTTTTTAATTTTAATTTTTAAATATCTTCTTTTACCTTTCCTTAGATGGTTCTGATTTCAAGTTTTTCATGTGATGGTGATGTTATTAGTGCTGGATAAACTAGAAATGGGAGTTGAGTTATAAGGGAAAAAAGAAATTAAAAATATAAGCAATGGGTATATGGAACATGTTTGGATATTGACTTGAGCAATTAAACTGTAAAAAAGACAGGAAAATTGAACTTGCTATTTGACAATATTGAGGAATTGTTGATAATATTCTTAATGAGGTAATAGAATTGCAGTATGTTTAAAAATAAAGAGTCCTTATCGTTTTCTTTTTTTAACATCTTTATTGGAGTATAATTGCTTTACAGTGGTGTGTTAGTTTCTGCTTTATAACTAAGTGAATCAGCTATACATATACATATATCCCCATATCTCCTCCATCTTACGTCTCCCTCCCACCCTCCCAATCCCACCCCTCTAGGTGGTCACAAAGCATGAGCTGATCTCCCTGTGCTATGCTGCTGCTTCCCACTAGCTGTCTACTTTACATTTGGTAGTGTATATGTGTCCATGCCACTCTCTCACTTCGTCACAGCTTACCCTTTCCCCCTCCCCGTGTCCTCAAGTCCATTCTCTACATCTGCGTCTTTATTCCTGTCCTGCCCCTAGGTTCTTCAGAACCTTTTTTTTTAGATTCCGTATATATGTGTTAGCATACGGTATTTGTTTTTCTCTTTCTGACTTACTTCACTCTGTATGACAGACTCTAGGTCCATCCACCTCACTACAAATAACTCAAATTCGTTTATTTTTATGGCTGAGTAATATTACATTTTATATATGTGCCACATCTTCTTTATCCATTCACCTGTCGATGGACACTTAGGTTGCTTCCATGTCGTGGCTATTGTAAATAGAGCTGCAATGAACATTGTGGTACATGCCTTTTTTTGAATTATGGTGTTCTCAGGGTATATGCCCAGGAGTGGGATTGCTGGGTCATATGGTAATTCTGTTTTTAGTTTTTTAAGGAACCTCCATACTGTTCTCCATAGTGGCTGTATCAATTTGCATTCCCACCAACAGTGCAAGAGGGTTCCCTTTTCTCCACACCCTCTCCAGCATTTATTGTTTGTAGATTTTTTGATGATGGCCATTCTGACTGGTGTGAAGTGATACCTCATTGTAGTTTTGATTTGCATTTCTCTAATGGTTAGTGATGTTGAGCATCCTTTCATGTGTTTGTTGGCCACCTGTATATCTTCTTTGGAGAAATGTCTATTTAGGTCTTCTGCCCATTTTTTGATTGGGTTGTTTGTTTTTTTGTTATTGAGCTGCATGAGCTGCTTGTAAATTGTGGAGGTTAATCCTTTGTCAGTTGCTTCGTTTGCAAATATTTTCTCCCATTCTGAGGGTTGTCTTTTCATCTTGATTATGGTTTCCTTTGCTGTGCAAAAGCTTTGAAGTTTCATTAGGTCCCATTTGTTTACTTTTGTTTTTATTTCCATTTCTCTAGGAGGTGGGTCAGAAAGGATGTTGCTGTGATTTATGTCATAGAGTGTTCTGCCTATGTTTTCCTCTAAGAGTTTTATAGTGTCTGGTCTTACATTTAGGTCTTTAGTCCATTTTGAGTTTATTTTTATGTATGGTGTTAGGGAGTGTTCATTCTTTTACATGTATCTGTGCAGTATTCCCAGCACCACTTATTGAAGAGGCCGTCATTTCTCCATTTTATACTCTTGCCACCTTTATCAAAGATAAGGTGACCATATGTACATGGGTTTATCTCTGGGCTTTCTATCCTGTTCCACTGATCTATATTTCAGTTTTTGTGCCAGTACCACACTGTCTTGATTACCATAGCTTTGTAGTATAGCCTGAAGTCAGGGAGCCTGATTCCTCTAGCTCCATTTTTCTTTCTCAAGATTGCTTTGGTTATTCGGGGTCTTTTGTGTTTCCATACAAATTGTGCAACTTTTTCTTCTAGTTTTGTGAAAAATGCCAGTGGTAGTTTGATAGAGATTGCATTGAATCTGTAGATTGCTTTGGGTAGTATAGTCATTTTCACAATGTTGATTCTTCCAATCCAAGAATATGGTATATCTCTCCCTCCGTTTGTATCATCTTTAATTTCTTTCATCAGTGTCTTATAGTTTTCTGCATACAGGTTTTTTATCTTCTTAGGTAGGTTTATTCCTAGGTATTTTATTCTTTTCCTTGCAGTGGTAAATAGGAGTGTTTCCTTAATTTCTCTTTCAGATATTTCATCATTAGCATATAGGAATGCAAGTGATTTCTGTACATTAATTTTGTATCCATTGAGTAGCTCTAGTAGTTTTCTGGTGGCATCTTTAGGATTCTCTCTGTATAGTATCATGACATCTGCAAACAGTGACAGTTTTACTTTTTCTTTTCCGATTTGGATTCCTTTTATTTCTTTTTCTTCTCTGATTGCTGTGGCTAAAACTTCCAAAACTATGTTGAATAATAGTGGTGAGAGTGGGCAACCTTGTCTTGTTTCTGATCTTAGAGGAAATGGTTTCAGTTTTTCACCATTGAGAACAATGTTGGCTGTGGGTTTGTCATATATGGCCTTTATTATGTTGATGTAGGTTCCCTCTGTGCCTACATTCTGGAGAGTTTTTATCATAAATGGGTGTTGAATTTTGTCAAAAGCTTTTTCTATTTTTATTGATATTATCATATGGTTTTTATTCTTCATTTTGTTAATATGGTGTGTCACATTGATTGATTTCCGTATATTGAAGAATCCTTGCATTCCTGGGGTAAACCCCACTTGATCATGGTGTATGATCTTTTTAATGTGCTGTTGGATTCTCTTTGCTAGTATTTTGTTGAGGACTTTTGCATCTATGTTCATCAGTGATATTGGCCTGTAGTTTTCTTTTTTTGTGATATCTTTGTCTGGTTTTGGTATCAGGGTGATGGTGGCCTCGTAGAATGAGTTTGGGAGTGTTCCTCCCTCTGCTATATTTTGGGAGAGTTTGAGAAGGATAGGTGTTAGCTCTTCTCTAAATGTTTGATAGAATTCACCTGTGAAGCCATCTGGTCCTGGGCTTTTGTTTGTTGGAAGAGTTTTAATCACAGTTTCAATTTCAGTGCTTGTGATTTATCTGTTTATATTTTCTATTTCTTCCTGGTTCAGCCTCGGAAGGTCTTGCTTTTTAAGAATTTGTCCATTTCCTCCAGGTTGTCCATTTCACTGGCATATAGTTGCTTGTAGTAATCTCTCATGAGCCATTGTATTTCTACAGTGTTAGTTCTTTTTCATGTCTAATTCTGTTGATTTGAGTCTTCTCTTTTTTTCTTGATGAGTCTGGCTAATAGTTTATCAATTTTGTTTATCTTCTCAAAAAACTAGCTTTAGTTTTATTGATCTTTGCTATTGTTTCCTTCATTTCTTTTTCACTTATTTCTGATCTGATTTTTATGATTTTTTTCCTTCTGCTAACTTTGGGGTCTTTTTTTTTTGTTCTTCTTTCTCTAATTGCTTTAGGTGTAAGTTTAGGTTGTTTATTTGAGATTTTTCTTGTTTCTTCAGGTAGGATTGTATTGCTCTAAAATTCCCTCTTAGAACTGCTTTTGCTGCATCCCATAGGTTTTGTATCGTCGTGTTTTCATTGTCATTTGTTTCTAGATATTTTTTATTTCCTCTTTGATTTCTTCAGTGATCTCTTGGTTATTTAGTAGCATATTGTTTACTCTCCATGTGTTTGTATTTTTTAGTTTTTTTTCCTGTAATTGACATCTAGTTTCATAGTGTTGTGGTCAGAAAAGATACTTGATACTATTTCAGTTTTCTTAAATTTACCAAGGCTTGATTTCTGACCCAAGATATGGTCTATCCTGGAGAATGTTCCATGAGCACTTGAGAAGAAAGTGTACTCTGTTGTTTGGGGATGGAATGTCCTATAAATATCAATTAAGCCCATCTTGTTTAATGTGTCATTTAAATCTTGTGTTTCCTTATTTATTTTCATTTTGGATGATCTGTCCATTGGTGAAAGTGGGGTGTTAAAGTCCCCCACTATGATGGTGTTACTGTCGATTTCCCCTTTTATGGCTGTTAGCATTTGCCTTATGTATTGAGGTGCTCCTCTGTTGGGTGCATAAATATTTACAATTGTTATATCTTCTTCTTGGATTGATCCCTTGATCATTATGTAGTGTCCTTCTTTGTCTCTTGTCATAGTCTTTATTTTAAAGTCTGTTTTGTCTGATACGAGAACTGCTACTCCAGCTTTCTTTTGATTTCCTTTTGCATGGATTATCTTTTTCCATCCCCTCACTTTCAGTCTGTTTGTGCCCCTAGGTCTGAAGGGGTTCTCTTGCAGACAACATATATACAGGTCTTGTTTTTGTATCCATTCAGCCAGTCTATGTCTTTTGGTTTGAGCATTTAATCCATTTACATTCAAGGTAATTATCAATATGTATGTTCCTATTACCATTTTCTTAATTGTTTTGGGTTTGTTTTGGTAGGTCTTTTCCGTCTCTGTGTTTCCTGCCTAGAGAAGTTCCTTTATCATTTGTTGTAAAGCTGGTTTGGTGGTGCTGAATTCTCTTAGCTTTTGCTTGTCTGTAAAGGTTTTAATTTCTCCGTTGAATCTGAGTGAGATCCTTGCTGGGTAGAGTAATCTTGGTTGTAGGTTTTTCTCCTTCATCACTTTAAATATGTCCTGCCACTCCCTTCTGGCTTGCAGAGTTTCTGCTGAAGAATCAGCTGTTAACCTTATGAGGATTCCCTGTATGTTATTTGTTGTTTTTCCCTTGCTGCTTTTAATATTTTTTCTTTGTATGTAATTTTTGATAGTTTGATTAATATGTGTCTTGGTGTGTTTTTCTTTTGGTTTATCCTGTATGGGACTCTGCGCTTCCTGGACTTGATTGACTATTTCCTTTCCCATGTTAGGGAAGTTTTCGACTATAATCTCTTCAAATATTTTCTCAGACCCTTTTTTTTCTCTTCTTCTTCTGGCCCTCTAATAATTCAAATGTTGGTGCATTTAATGTTGTCCCTGAGGTCTCTGAGACTGTCCTCAATTCTTTTCATTCTTTTTTCTTTATTCTGCTCCCTGGCAGTTATTTCCACCATTTTATCTTCCAGCTCAGTTATCCGTTCTTCTGCCTCGGTTATTGATTCCTTCTAAAGTATTTTTAGTTTCAGTAATTTTGTTGTTCATCATTGTTTGTTTGCTCTTTAGTTCTTCTAGATCCTTGTTAAATATTTCTTGTGTTTTCCCCATTCTGTTTCCGAGACTTTGGATCATCTTTACTGTCATTACTCTGAATTCTTTTTCAGATAGGTTGCCTATTTTGTCTTCATTTATTTCATCTTTTAGGTTTTTACCTTCCTCCTTCATCTGTAACATTTTTTTTGATAGGTGGCGCTGTAATCCTATCTTACTGGTTGTTTGGCTTGAGGTTTCCAGCACTGGCGTTTGCAAGCAGTTGGTTAGAGCCAGGTCTTGGTGCTGAGATGAGGACCTCCAGGGGGCCTCACTCCAATGAATATTCCCCAGGGTCTGAGGTTCTCTGTTAGTCCATTGGTTTGGACTCGGAGCTCCCACCGCAGGAGCTCGGGCCCGACCTCTGGCCTGGGAACAGGATCCTGCAAGCCAGTCACTGGGTGTTCCTACCATCGCCTTAGGCATCCGTGGTCCCCCACCAGTCCCTGGTAGGTGCCCTAGTTGTGCAGAGACACGAATTCCGTGTCCTCCTAGTCCGCTATCTTGACTCCGCCCCCTGAGTCCTTATCTTTTAGCAGTACATACTGAAGTATTTATAGATGAAATGATATGATGTCTCTGATTTTCTTTCTTTATTTTTTTAAAATATATTCTTTTTAAAAATTAATTAATTAATTTGGTTGCACTGGGTTTTAGTTGAGGCAGGCGGGCTCCTTAGTTGTGACACACAGGCTCCTTATTTACAGCTCGTGGGCTCCTTAGTTGTGGCAGGCAGGCTCCTTAGTTGCAGCATGTGAACTCTTAGTTGCGGCATGCGTGTGGGATCTAGTTCCCTGACCAGGGATCCAACCCAGGCCTCCTGCTTGGGAGCATGGAGTTTTATCCACTGCACCACCAGGGAAGTCCCCTATGATTTTCTTTAAAATGACCAAGCCAAGTCAGGGAAAAGGGGCAATGGGTGGGAGTATAGATGAAGTAAGATTCAAGATGAAGATGAAGACCATGCTTCGTAGATACTTGCTGAAGGTAGGTAATGGGTCCATAGCGGTTCATTATACTGGTTTGTCTACTTATATGTATGTATATGTTTGAAACTTTCCATGACCAAAAAAAAAAAAAAAGGAAAGAGGAGGAAAAATCCTATGCATTGAATATTTCAAATGTTCAAATGTGCAAATTTTATGCAAAACCTGTATGAGTATGAAGTTTATTACACTTTTCAGTATCAAGAGAGCTGGAAGCACAGTACATATAAGGGCTTGTAATATTAGAAATGTTATATATAATTTCTATAAGAAAGCCCTCAATGATTTACAGACAAAGATTTGCCTTCTCTTGATTTTTTAATCAAAGAATTATACTTAGTAAAAGGGCAAATTTAATCATTCTTATATACCAAATTAAAAATGCTAAGTATTCATTATTATTTGAAAAATAACAAATTGGCCTGTTAGCTCTGAGTTTGCTACAGTTGTTGGGTTGAGAAAGGATTCTGTGTGGACTTTAATAATCGGATGTGGGGACATAAAGTGGAAAGTTCATGTCTTTATGGGCACAAACAAACTAAATAAAAGTGAAACTGTCCCAGAAAATTTCAGGAATTGTAAATAACAAAAGATATTACCCCATCAAGTCACTAAGCAATCTTTAGTGTATTGGAAATCAGGATTCATTTCCACTCCAAAGTTTAAAAAAAAAAAAAAGGGGGAAGTAAACTAAATCAGAATGTAAACGTCATGTGAAAGAGCTAAATATACTTTTTGAAACATTTTTTCCAAGTAAGAACTCTCGTTTCAAAGAAAAACCAGTTAAGATGTTTATCTTTTGTTAATCATGTAAATCAACTTAATATCCTCTGGATATCTTGTTGCACTAAAGCACCATCTAGGAGAAAGAACCCAGTACATTAACTGTGAGTCACTCCAAGGTCACTGTCAAACATTCTCAGTTTGCATCTGTGCATTTTTTTTTTTTGGCCGTGCCACACGGCGTGTAGGATCTTAGTTCCCCAACCAGGGATCGAACCCGTGCCCCCTGCAGTGGAAGCATGAAATCCCAACCACTGGATGGCCAGGGAAGTCCCACATCTGTGCATTTTTATTTAGTTGTAATTGAGTCTGAATACTATGATTTGCTTTCTGTATTTAATAGTTTGTATTTATATTTCTTTGTACAGGCATTCTTTTTTTTTCCAGTGTGGACAAAATTTTTTTTCTTTTGTTTCTCTTTTTTAAAAATTTGTCTTATTGAAGTATAGTTGATTTACAATGCTGTGTTAATTTCTACTGTACAGCAAAGTGATTCAGTTATACATGTATATACATTCTTTTTTTTAATATTCTTTTCCATTATGGTTCATCATAGGATATTGAATACAGTTCCCTGTACTGTGTAGTAGGACCTTGTTGTTTATCCATTCTCTATGTAATAGTTTGCATCTGCTAATCCCAACCTCCCATTCCATCGCTCTCCCACTCCCCTCCCTCTTGGCAACCACAAGTCTGTTCTCTATGTCTGTGAGTCTGTTTCTGTTTCGATATAAGTGATATCATATGGTATTTGTCTTTCTCTGACTTCACTTAGTATGATGGTTTCTGGGTCCATCCTGTTGCTGCACTGTTCCTGCTGTTTTAATAGCCATAGCTCATCCTCTCACAGATGCAGACACTGAGATTAGTCATTGCTGCATTGGGCATGTTTGGTTGTTGCAGGCTTCTGCTATTCTAACTTTAATAGTGTTGTTAATCAGAATTCCAGCGACGGGGAATAATGATCTCATTTCACCCTCACAACACTCTTTTTTTTTTTTAATTTTGTATATTTTTTTATACAGCAGCTTCTTATTAGTTATCCATTTTATACATATTAGTGTATACCTGTCAACCCCAATCTCCCAGTTCATCACACCACCACCACCCCACCACTTTCCCCCACTTGGTGTCCATATGATTGTTTGCTATATCTGTGTCTCTATTTCTGCCCTGCAAACTGGTTCATCTGTACCAATTTTCTAGATTCCACATACATGCGTTAATATACGATATTTGTTTTTCTCTTTCTGACTTACTTCACTCTGTATGACAGTCTAGATCCATCCACGTCTCTACAAATGACCCAGCTTCGTTCCTTTTTATGGCTGAGTAATATTCCATTGTATATATGTACCACATCTTCTTTATCCATTCATCTGTCAATGGGCATTTAGGTTGCTTCCATGACATGGCTATTGTAAATAGTGCTGCAATGAACATTGGGGTGCATGTGTCTTTATTTTTTTAATACTACTTTTATTTATTTATTAATCAGATACATTCACTGATTTTTGCATCCTGACTTAAACGTCTGTCTTTCACTCATCTTTTTTTTTCACACATACACACTGTATTTTATTTTTACAAGAGATAAATAAACTGACACCAAGCATTGTAAATGGATGACCACAAGAAAAGCAACAATGATTGCAATTAACAAACACGAAACACACTCATACTGTGTCATAATATTGACATTCAGTCCAGTAATCCTCCACTGTAACAGCTCCTTTACTTTGCAGTGAAAATTGATTTGTATATTTTTTGCCTCTGAGTCCTTGTGGGATTTTTTTTTTATTCAAACAGAAAGTCACAAAAATTATAATCATCCTCATCAGTTCACTCAGTCCCATGAAATTATTTTTTTTATCTTGATCTTTTGTTAGCGCTTTTATGAATTCATTAGTTTTCCATTAGAGTTCTGAAAATGCTTATTCATTCAGTTCAGCAGTATAGTCAGTTACCAGAAACCTGTACTTGTCAGAGTCTTTCCATGAATTTCTTAAAGACGAAACCCTTTTATAGAAACATATTTGCAAAAGCATCAGAGTACACCCAGAGCTGTCTGTAAATGACAAAAGACTTAAAAATCACCACGGCTAAAGATTTGATGGAAGTTCATGATAATGCAATTGACAAGGAAATTTAGTTATTTCTGAGATACACATTTTAAAGTAATAACTAGAATTATGACTTATAACATTATACCAGAACATATAAGATTTTTAGAAATTTCATGTAATGTCTGAAACATTTATATTAACATATTTCCATACAAGTAACCCAAAGAAAGTTTAGTATTAGTTGTTTTTTTGGTTTGTTTGTTTTTTTATACTGCAGATTCTTATTAGTCATCAATTTTATACACATCAGTGTATACATGTCAATCCCAATCTCCCAATTCAGCACACCACCATCCCCACCCCCCCGCGGCTTTCCCCGCTTGGTGTCCGTACGTTTGTTCTCTACATCTGTGTCTCAACTTCTGCCCTGCAAACCGGTTCATCTGTACCAATTTTCTAGGTTCTACATACATGCGTTAATATACGATATTTGTTTTTCTCTTTCTGACTTACTTCACTCTGTATGACAGTCTCTAGATCCATCCACGTCTCAACAAATGACTCAGTTTCGTTCCTTTTCATGGCTGAGTAATATTCCATTGTATATATGTACCACAACTTCTTTATCCATTCGTCTGTCGATGGGCATTTAGGTTGCTTCCGTGACCTGGCTATTGTAAATAGTGCTGCAATGAACATTGGGGTGCATGTGTCTTTTTGAATTATGGTTTTCTCTGGGTATATGCCCAGTAGTGGGATTGCTGGGTCATATGGTAATTCTATTTTTAGTTTTTTAAGGAACCTCCATACTGTTCTCCATAGTGGCTGTATCAATTTACATTCCCACCAACAGTGCAAGAGGGTTCCTTTTTGTCCCCACCCAATCCAGCATTTGTTGTTTGTAGATTTTCTGATGGTGCCCATTCTAACTGGTGTGAGGTGATACCTCATTGTAGTTTTGATTTGCATTTCTCTAATAATTAGTGATGTTGATCAGCTTATTGTGTGCTTCTTGGCCATCTGTATGTCTTCGTTGGAGAAATGTCTACTTAGGTCTTCTGCCCACTTTTGGATGGGGTTGTTTGTTTTTTTAATATTGAGCTGCATGAGCTGTTTATATATTTTGGAGATTAATCCTTTGTCCGTTGATTCGTTTGCAGAATTTTTTCCCATTCTGAGAGTTGTCTTTTCGTCTTGTTTGTAGTTTCCTTTGCTTTGCAAAAGGTTTTACGTTTCATTAGGTCCCATTTGTTTATTTTTGCTTTTATTTCCATTACTCTAGGAGGTGGATCAAAAAAGATCTTGCTGTGATTTATGTCATAGAGTGTTCCTCCTATGTTTTCCTCAAAGAGTTTTATAGTGTCTGGTCTTGCATTTAGGTCTTTAGTCCATTTTAAGTTTATTTTTGTGTATGGTGTTAGGGATTGTTCTAATTTCATTCTTTTACATGTAGCTTTCCAGTTTTCCCAGCACCACTTAATGAAGAGACTATCTTTTCTCCATTGTATATCCTTGCCTCCTTTGTCATAGATTAGTTGACCATAGGTACATGGGTTTATCTCTGGGCTTTCTATCCTGTTCCATTGATCTATATTTCTGTTTTTGTGATAATACCATATTGTCTTGATTACTGTAGCTTTGTAGTATAGTCTGAAGTCAGGGAGTCTGATTCCCCCAGCTCTGGTTTTTTCCCTCAAGACTGCTTTGGCTATTCAGGGCCTTTTGTGTCTCCATACAAATTTTAAGATTTTTTTGTTCTAGTTCTGTAAAAAAATGCCATTGGTAATTTGATAGGGATTGCATAGAATCTGTAGATTGCTTTGGGTAGTATAGTCATTTCCCCAATATTGATTCTTCCAATCCAAGATAATAGTATATCTCTCCATCTGTTTGTATCATCTTTAATTTCTTTCATCAGTATCTTCTAGTCTCCTGCATACAGGTCTTTTTTTCTCCCTAAGTAGGTTTATTCCTAGGTATTTTTTTCTTTTTGTTGCAGTGGTAAATGGGATTGTTTCCTTAATTTCTCTTTCTGATTTTGCATTGTTAGCGTATAGGAATGTGAGAGGTTTCTGTGCATTCATTTTGTGTCCTGCAACTTTACCAAATTCATTGATTGGTTCTAGTAGTTTTCTGGTGGCATCTTTAGGGTTTTCTATGTAGAGTAACATGTCATCTGCAAACAGTGACAGTTTTACTTCTTTTCCAATTTGGATTCCTTTTATTTCTTTTTCTTCTCTGATTGCCGTGGCTAGGACTTCCAAAACTATGTTGAATAATAGTGGTGGAAGTGGACATCCTTGTCTTTTTCATGATCTTACAGGAAATGCTTTCAGTTTTTCACCTTTAAGAATGATGTTTGCTGTGGGTTTGTCGTATATGGCCTTTATTATGTTGAAGTAGGTTCCCTCTATGCTCTCTTTTGGGAGAGTTTTTATCATAAATCGGTGTTGAATTTTGTCAAAAGCTTTTTCTGCATCTATTGAGATGATCATACAGTTTTCCTTCAATTTGTTAATATGGTGTATCACATTGATTGATTTGCGTATATTGAAGAATCCTTGCATCCCTGGGATAAATCTCTCTTGATCATGGTGTATGATCCTTTTAATATGTTGTTGGATTCTGTTTGCTAGTATTTTGTTGAGGATTTTTGCATCTATATTCATCAGTGATATTGGTCTGTAATTTTTTTTTTTGTAGTATCTTTGTCTGGTTTTGGTATCAGGGTGATGGTGGCTTCATAGAATGATTTTGGGAGTGTTCCTTCCTCTGCAGTTTTTTGGAAGAGTTTGAGAAGGATGGGTGTTAGCTCTTCTCTAAATGTTTGATAGAATTCACCTGTGAAGCCATCTGGTCCTGGTATTTTGTTTGTTGGAAGATTTTTGATTACAGTTTCTATTTCATTACTTGTGATTGGTCTGTTCGTATTTTCTGTTTCTTCCTGGTTCAGTCTTGGAAGGTTATACCTTTCTAAGAATAGGTCCATTTCATTGGCATAGGGTTGCTTGTAGTAGTCTCTTAGGATGCTTTGTATATCTGCGTTGTCTGTTGTAACTTCTCCTTTTTCATTTCTAATTTTATTGATTTGAGTCCTCTCCCTCTTTTTCTTGATGAGTCTGGCAAATGGTTTATCAATTTTGTTTATCTTCTCAAAGAAGCAGCTTTTAGTTTTATTGATCTTTGCTATTGTTTTCTTTGTTTCTATTTCATTTATTTCTGCTCTGATCTTTATGATTTCCTTCCTTCTACTAACTTTGGCTTTTGTTTGTTCTTTCTCTAGTTCCTTTAGGTGTAAGGTTAGATTGTTTGTTTGAGATTTTTCTTGTTTCTTGAGGTAGGCTTGTATAGCTATAAACTTCCCTCTTAGAACTGCTTTTGCTGCATCCTATAGGTTTTGGATCATTGTGTTTTCTTTGTAATTTGTCTCTAGGTATTTTTTGATTTCCTCTTTGATTTCTTCAGTGATCTCTTGATTATTTAGTAACATATTGTTTAGCCTCCATGTGTTTGTGTTTTTTATGTTTTTTTTCATGCAGTTGATTTCTAATCTCATAGTGTTGTGGTCAGAAAAGATGCTTGATATGATTTCAATTTTCTTAAATTTCCTGAGGCTTGATTAGTGACCCAGGGTGTGATCTATCCTGGAGAATGTTCTATGTGCACTTTAGAAGAAAGTGTGATCTGCTGTTTGGATGGAATGTCCTATAAATATCAATTAAATCTGTCTGGCCTGTTGTGTCATTTAAAGCTTGTGTTTCCTTATTAATTTTCAGTTAGGATCATCTGTCCATTGGTGTAAGTGAGGTGTTAAAGTCCCCCACTATTACTGTGTTACTGTCGATTTCCTCTTTTATAGCTGTTAGCAGTTGCCTTATGTATTGAGGTGCTCCTATGTTGGGGTGCATATATATTTATAATTGTTCTATCTTCTTCTTGGTTTGATCCCTTGATCATTATTTAGTGTCCTCCCTTGTCTCTTGTAACATTCTTTATTTTAAAGTCTATTTTGTCTGATATGAGTATTGCTGTTCCAGCCCTCTTTTGATTTCCATTTGCATGGAATATCTTTTTCCATCCCCTCACTCTCAGTCTGTATGTGTCCTTAAGTCTGAAGTGGGCCTCTTGTAGACAGCATATATATGGGTCTTTTTTTTTTTCCATTCTGCGAGCCTGTGTCTTTTGGTTGGAGCGTTTAATCCATTCACATTTAAGGTAATTATTGATATGTATGTTCCTATTACCATTTTCCTAATTGTTATGGGTTTGTTTTTATAAGTCCTTTTCTTCTCTTGTGTTTCCCACTTAGAGAAGTTCCTTTAGCATTTGTTGTAGAGCTGGTTTGGTGGTGCTGAATTCTCTTAGCTTTTGCTTGTCTATAAAGCTTTTGATTTCTCCATCTAATCTGAATGAGATCCTTGCTGGGTAGAGTAATCTTGGTTGTAGGTTCTTCACTTTCATCACTTTAAATATATCATGCCACTCCCTTCTGGCTTGTAGAGTTTCTTCTGAGAAATCAGCTGTTAACCTTATGGGAGTTCCCTTGTATGTTATTTGTCATTTTTCCCTTGTTCCTTTCAATAATTTTTCTTTGTCTTTAGTTTTTGTCAGTTTGATTACCATGTGTCTCGGCGTGTTTCTCTTTGGGTTTACCCTGCCTGGGACTCTTTGCGCTTCCTGGACTTGGGTGGCTATTTCCTTTCCTGTGTTAGGGAAGTTTTCGACTATAAGCTCTTCAACTATTTTCTTGGGTCCTTTCTCTCTCTCTTCTCCTTTTGGGACCCCTATAATGAGAATGTTGTTCTGTTTAATGTTGTCTCAGAGGTCTCTTAGGCTGTCTTCATTTCTTTTCATTCTTTTTTCTTTATTCTGTTCCATGGCAGTGAATTCCACCATTCTGTCTTCCAGGTCACTTATCCGTTCTTCTGCCTCACTTATTCTGCTGTTGATTCCTTCTAGTGTATTTTTCATTTCAGTTATTGTATTGTTCATCTCTGTTTGTTCTTTAATTCTTCTAGGTGTTTTTATTTAATTCTTCTAGGTCTTTGTTAAACATTTCTTGCATCTTCTCGATTTTTGCCTCCATTCTTTTTCCAAGGTCCTGGACCATCTTCACTATCATTATTCTGAATTCTTTTTTCTGGAAGGTTTCCTGTCTCCACTTCATTTAGTTGTTTTTCTGGGGTTTTATCTTGTTCCTTCATCTGGTACATAGCCCTCTGCCTTTTCATCTTGTCTGTCTCTTTGTGAATGTGGTTTTTGTTCCACAGGCTGCAGGATTGTAGTTCTTCTTGCTTCTGCTGTCTGCCCTCTGGTGGATGAGGCTATCTTAGAGGCTTGTGCACGTTTCCTGTTGGGAGGGACTGGTGGTGGGTAGAGCTGGGTGTTGCTGTGGTGGACACAGGTCAGTAAAACTTAATCTGCTTGTCTGCTGATGGGTGGGGCTGTGCTCCCTCCGTATTGGTTGTTTTGTCTGAGACGACCCAACCCTGGAGCATACCTGGGCTCTTTGGTGGGGCTAATGGCGAACTCTGGGAGGGCTCAAGCCAAGGAGTACTTCCCAGAACTTCTGCTGCCAGTGTCCTTGTCCTCATGGTGAGACACAGCCACCCCCCGCCTCTGCAGGAGACCCTCCAACACCAGCAGGTAGGTCAGGTTCAGTCTCCCCTGGCATCACTGCTCCTTCCCCTGGGTCCCGATGCGCACACCACTTTGTGGGTGCCCTCCACGAGTGGAGTCTCTGTTTCCCCCAGTCCTGTCAAAGTCCTGCAATCAAATCCGGCTAGCCTTCAAAGTCTGATTCTCTAGGAATTCCTCCTCCCGTTGCCAGACACCCAGGTTGGGAAGCCTGACGTGGGGCTCAGAACCCTCACTCTAGTGGGTGGACTTCTGTGGTATAAGTGTGCTTCAGTTTGTGAGTCACCCACCCAGCGGTTATGGGATTTGATTTTACTGTGATTGCGCCCCCCCCATCTCATTGTGGCTTCTCCTTTGTCTTTGGATGTGGGGTATCTTTTTTGGTGAGTTCCAGTGTCTTCCTGTCGATGATTGTTCAGCAGTTAGTTGTGATTCTGGTGCTCTCGCAGGAGGGAGTGTACTCCTGCACGTCCTTGTACTCTGCCATCTTCCTCACAACACCCTTGAACGAAAGCTCTGTCTTTATTCCTGTCTCATCGATCAGGAGACCATGCTGTCAGGGTGAAGCATTTGAAAGTACTTGGATTTCTACTTCCATTTCATTAAAACACTTTAAAATGTTTAATTCTTTGACTTGTATAGAATGTGAACTTTAAATTAATTTCCTTTCAATATGATACCATTCTGAAAATTCTGCCGAGGAAAACAAATTAACCAGGCCTTTCATTTACTTACAGCTTGGAAGACTTTCGTGATTGGATTTCTAAAGCCATAAATTCTCAGGAAACGGATGGCCTCATCAATTCTGTGAGTTGTTAAAACGCATCGTGTGTGCTCTGGGTGTTTTCCTAGATTCGGATTTACAGTCCGCTGTTTAGTAATCTTAATTATCTCATGCTGTGCAAGGCCAGGTCATGTGTCCTGCCTTCTTGGTAAACAGCAGTCCTCGCTGGCCCCGTGAAGGGTGCCCCCTCCCCGCTCCCGTCTTTGTGAGGCTGGAGCTTGAGCTGCTTTGTGATGCTGGGTGTGGAGATGGTTTTCACTCTTCAGGCAGCACTGTTGAATCAATCCGTTTAAGTAGAGAGTATCAGGATGATGGGCTTCCCTGGTGGCACAGTGTTGAGAGTCTGCCTGCTGATGCAGGGGACATAGGTTTGTGCCCCGGTCCAGGAAGATCCCACATGCCGTGGAGTGGCTGGGCCCATGAGCCATGGCCGCTGAGCCTGCGCGTCCGGAGCCTGTGCTCCGCAACGGGAGAGGCCACAGCAGTGAGAGGCCTGCGTACCGGAAAAAAAAAAAAAAAAAAAAAAAGAAGACAAGAGAGTGAGAGACATCAGTATTAAATCTATACATGGGATGACCTGCTGTGATGATTAAACATACTGTGTTAATTGATTAACATGGACGTATCTGTGTCCACTTTTGGACACACTTGCTGGTACTCTTGCTCCTTTGTGGTCATTTATCAGCATGGCCACGGAGAGCTCAGCAGGCGGCACATAAACAAATAAAGTGAAAAACCTAACCTCTAGGTGGGGTCTTTACAAAAGCAAATTAAAGTATGATCCAGAACAATGATCCTTGGCTTTCACTCTGCTAATTTCTTCCCTAAAACACAGGAAAGTATAGTTTACTCTTTTGTATTATGAACTGTTTGCATTTTTCTCCTCTTTTCCGGCAGGAGCTGGGGTCTCCGAGCAGGGCGGGCGACCCCCCACCAGAGGCCTGGCGTCAGTCGGCGGCCCCCCTGCGCCTCCGCAGCGTGGACACGTTCCGCGGGTACGTGGGCTCCCTGGTGACCCGTGGGCACAGGTGGCCTCGGGTGGCACGTTCACAAGTCCACCCACTTCCAGCGGGAGGCATTTCACGTGCCTTTTACTCTCTAGGCTAGAAAGGATTTCCTGCCCTAAAGAGAAATCGGCAGCCTCTCCTGACTTGAAAACTGTCACGAGAGCCAGGGTGACGTGTCACTGGAGAGCAGCAGTGGGAGAGGCCGGAGCCCGTCTCCCCTGGTGCACAGGTGCTGCTGAGAAAGCCACTCACACGTGTGAGCAGCTGCCCGAGGGCCCCGTGTCCGCTCAGCCCTGGACCAATGGGCCAGTGCCCCAGTCTGGAAACGGAACCCGGGACAGCCCTCGGCCTCCTCCACCATTCACACAGCAGCTCGGATATCAACTGACAGCAAATCCACAGAGTCCTGTAGTAAATTGTTATTTTCCAGTTCTGGGAAAAGAACGAAGGCCAGGACCAAACTCTGAAAATAGAGTCTAAGACTGTATGGCTGAAAAGCAATATCTAGGTGTCAGGTCTTCTCTTTCTCCCACTGAGGCCTTTCAAACTCCAGTGATAACCTGATAACTGACCCAGCTTCCCGAGCTCTAAGTGCTCCTGTGTGTGTGTCCAAAGCCAGGCAGTAATAACAGTAATGATACTAATAGTAACCACTGCTAACAGTTTTGAGTCCTCATGGTATGCCAAGCACTGTTCCAGCTTGTCTTAATTTCTTTAATCTTTTAGCAATCCAATGAAGTATATACTTTTAATAATACACCTGTTTCACAGGTAAAGAAATTGAGCCACAGAGTTGAGTAAGTTGGGCTCCAGAGTGCCCACAAATCACCCACTGACATACTAACGTTTTTATTCCTCGTATTCTGAGAAATTAGCAGCAAACAACAGCACATGCAGAATCTGTTTTATTGTATTCCTCTTTCTTTCGGAGATGTTCACAGGTGGATGGGAGTCGACATTGATTAAGTGCTAAGATGTTTCAAGCACCGTTTAGGTGCTGTGACGTACGTTACTCTCCATCGTGGTGCCTGTGGTCCCCAGGTCAGGGGTGTCCCTCCTCACAGAGAACTGATGAGGGGCTCACCTGAGGTCCAGTGGCTCCTAAGAGAGAGGGACCCAGGGCTTGACCCTAAAGGCTGTCCCCTCCCACTACAGTTCTTTAACCTGAGACATCTAAGTAATTAGCACAAAGTGGCGTGATCGGGAGTGTTCTGCACCATTTTCAAGTTACACAGTTCAGTGTTGGTGTAAGTTTTTCTTCAGACGTCGTGTTGGAAATGTTGGCAGAGAGGACTTTAGCGCGGGGTCCTAACCGTGATGGTTAGAAGTGGGAGTTTCCTGCTTTTTCAGTGTCTGCTTGTATCATGACGGCACCTGTGTCCTGCAGCCGGGCCATCCTTGTCACATGCCCAGGCCCTGAGAGTGTATCTTTGTGGCTTTGCAGGATCGCTCTCACCCTCATGGTCTTTGTGAACTACGGAGGTGGGAGATACTGGTACTTCAAGCACGCGAGTTGGAACGGTAAGACACCGCCGAGAGGTCGCCTTGCTGACGCGGGCCCTCTGAGAGCCGCAGGTGGGAGAGCTCCTTGGCGTCCCCCAGGGGTTCCAGAGGTGAGCCCCACAGAGGCCCCTTAGGTCATTCTGTCAGCCTTCAGCTCTGTTCTTCCTTTCATGTGCTCTGGCTCCGAGATGCTTCGCTGTCATCACGTTGTAAACGATCCCTGTGCTCTTCTAGGTGTGCCCTGTGCCTCAGCCGCACGGGCGTCCTGCCCCGAGACTCATGGTCCTCCTGGGGATGCCGTGGAGCTCGGGGTGGTCTGAGTGGCGCTGAACGGTGGCTGTGAATCTGGCTGGGGGGTTGCTTTAGGATGGGTTTTGAGTAAGATCTGCCTAAGATCACAGATTGTCCGCATACTTCTCTGTGGTGCTCCCACAGCAGGGGTGCTCTCAGGTGGCGTCTGGGCTGGCCCCTGGCCACAGAGTCCAGGGAGCTCGGTGCTGCTTCATGAGGTTTACCCAGGGCTTTCCCTGTCAGTGTGAGATGGAAGCCTTCCCGGGTCAGGGAGCACCGGCGTTCCAGGTCCTTTCCTCACTGTCGTGCTTGTGTTCTGCTGCAGGACTGACGGTGGCTGACCTTGTGTTCCCGTGGTGAGTTGCAAATCCGCCATCCGCTCTTCGTAGCCCATCTGCAAAGTTTTGTTTTCAGTGGATGCTGGACCTTCCCAACACCAGCCTTGAGTTCCGGGCTGCGGGCCTGTGCTGCCCACAGGTGGTGGCGTGATGAGGTCCTTCCGAAAGCCGGGTTCCTGAATCGTTCTGACACTTGGCCTCGTGCTTATCTAAGACACGTGAGAATAAAAGACTGCTGATTTCAGAGGGAACATTTTGTTAGTGTGGATATGATGTACAAGATCCTGGAATCTCGTAGGACATCATAAATTCTGAATATTCCACTAATCCTGAAAATAAATTTAAATATGTTAGTTCCTAAAAGGTATGCAGTATATCAGTATCAGAGAATACTGATAATTATGTAGCAGTTAAGGATAGTAATAAGTTATACTTTAAAATAATAGTGGAGGACTTCCCTGGTGGTGCAGTGGTTAAGAACCTGCCTGCCAATGCAGGGGGCATGGGTTCGAGCCCTGGTCCAGGAAGATCCCACATGCCGCAGAGCAACTGAGCCCGTGCACCACAACTACTGAGCCTGCGCTCTAGAGCCCACGAGCCACAACTACTGAGCCCACGAGCCACAACTACTGAAGCCTGTGTGCCTAGAGCCCGTGCTCCGCAACAAGAGAAGCCACCGCAATGAGAAGCCCGTGCACCGCAACGAAGAGTAGCCCCTGCTCACCACAACTAGAGGAAGCCCGTGTGCAGCAACGAAGACCCAATGCAGCCAAAATAAATAAATAAACAAATTAAAGAAATTAATTAATTAATAAAATAAAATAAAATAATAGTGGAGTACCCCGCTCTGCCCGGAGCATTCCCCTGCTGAGGGACTCTGGCCCCTGCACAGCGTGGCTCTTGTGTCTTTGCTGAGATGCTTGGAGCGACTTGCCTCCATCATTTATAGGCAGGACCAGCCACTGGTTTGCGTCTTTGGTCCCCAGTGTTTCACTGCTAACGTGAACTCAGGTTTATCTGAGTGGGGGAGGAGTTCCTCTTGTTTTAATTGACGTATAGTTGATGTACAATATTATATAAGTTACAGGTGTACAATATAGGGATTCACAATTTTTAAAGGGTACACCCCATTTATAGTTATTATAGAATATTGGTATTCCTTATGTTGTACAGTACATCCTTGTAGCTTATTTTATACCTAGTGGTTTGTCTGTCTTTGATGGAAGGCTTGTCCATGGAAGCTGCAGTCAGTCCCGAAGGATCTCCCTCTAAGACAGGACAAGAAGGTGCACAGTCCTTCCAGCCCAACATTTTGATTCTTCTCCACCACTAAACCGGATGTGGTTTCAATCGTCAGTTTCTTTCAAAAATCATGTGTTGCTTCTCTGATGTAGTAGATTACAAAATACTAATCACGTAGAGACAGAGTTGGAAGTGCCCATCTAGTAATAGCTGTTGTTTTTTTAGGTTTGTGTTTATTATGGGATCTTCGATCTTTCTGTCAATGACTTCCTTTCTGCAGCGGGGATGTTCAAAATTCAGATTGCTGGGGAAAATTGCGTGGAGGAGTTTCCTGTTAATCTGTATAGGAATTGTCATTGTGAACCCCAATTATTGCCTTGGTCCACGTAAGTATTTTTTCCCCTCTGTTAGAATGTATTCAGGTTGAAATAGGGAAACGATGTGTTATAATTTGAAAGAAATGCAGTTTCTCCATCTCATGTACCTGCAAAAAGAACAGTTACTAGAAAAGTATATCTAATGCTTGTATGACTTTGGGCATTATTATTATTACTATCTTGGAATTTTAGGCCTGGGAGGTGCCACCAAGTCCACTCAAACCCTTCTGTACAAAGGAAGACCCTGGGGCCGGGAGAGTGAGGTGCTATGTCCGTGTGTAGTGAAGGGCAGAGCAGGGACCAGACCAGGCCACTGTTTCTCAGAGCCGCCCTCCTGCCGCTTTGGTTTCACCAGCTTTCACAGTAAGGCTGTTGTTCAAGGGTCCACCTTGCCATCACCTGAATGCCCCTGGGCTGCAGGAAAGGTATGACATCTCTGTCACTGAGTGGCGTGAGAGGGACAGGAAAGCTGAGGGAAGGATGTGAGCCCTGTTCTGGGGACCAGTGTCGGAACTGGGGAAGGCAGCGGCCACCGTCCTCAAGGGGCTTACGGTGTCATTAGCAGAAAGAAGAAGTACTTATCCAGGCAGGTGCCAGGTGAACCCCTCAGGCAGGAAGCACTAAGGCTTCAGGCGACGGGAGGAGGTGGGGTGCTAAGGGAAGGTGTCACAGAAAAGTCCATTCGATGGATCACCCAACAGAGGGCTGCTGTTCCCAGGAGGACACACTGCGGGGGTCCTTACAGGGTTAGCCTCGGGCAGTGATACAGTCACGTAGCCTGCATGGCAGGGACAGTCCACGGGCTGCGCTGGGTCTGCAGGTTCCTGCTGGATGTGAGTTGAGTCCACACTCCTGATGGGAAAGGCCGGGGCGGGGTGGGGCAGGGCTTCAGGGCCGAGGGCGTCCACACTTTATCCCCACACCGAGCTGGACCCTTGCTCTCAGCCCAGCCTCACTGCCGTGTGTGAGCCAGGCCCTTGACCACGTGTGTTTCCATCTCCAAGAGCTTAACTTCCTCAGGTGCAATGGAAGTCTGTCTCCCGCCTCAGGAAACAGTGGTGTCGTCTTGGGGTGAAGTGAGCAGTGCTGGCTGACACCCCCGTACCCTGTGCGTCCCGCAGTGTCCTGGGAGAAGACGCGCATCCCTGGCGTGCTCCAGCGGCTCGGGGGCACCTACTTTGTGGTCGCCGTGTTGGAGCTGCTCTTTGCCAAGCCCGTGCCTGAGATCTGCACCTCGGTGAGAAACCCTGCATTATAAAAGGGGGAGAGGTCCCTGTTTAGGTGCTAGAACTTTCTTTAGTTTTGAGTGCAGTACCAGAGACTACAAGACTCTTTAACTCAGTCAAAAACATTCTTTTTTCTCTTCAATTAGTTATTTTTATTTAGTCTTTATATCAATCTTCTTTTAAATTGTGGTAAAAAACACATAACATGAGATCTACCCTCTTAACACATATTTCAGTTTCCATTAATCAAATGAATGTGATGGCGTTAAATAACATCACCATCTTCTAGTTGGCTGGTCCAGCCTCTTGGGGGACTTACTGCCAGTTTTTCAATTTCCTGGTGGTAAGGATACACAAAAACCTCACAGAACATTTCAGTGTCTACACACATGCTGCAGAGGTTCGACTTGGACAGTGCCAATGTCGGGCCAGGAGATGACAGTTTCGCCCTGGGCCGCTTCCTGTTTCTTCTTTGTAAGAAGTATGTGAGCATCTCACCTCTTTTGAAATTACTTTCTGTCTCATTATAAATTGCTGAGTTGAGTTTACTCAGATGACAACTATTTTTTTTCCCCCAACGGAAGTAAAACTTCATGTGGAAATATTTAAATTCTTCCATTTGGGGTCCTACTTCACAGTAAGTTAATAAAGCTGTATTTGTTGTCCAGCTCCTTCCTGTGTGGGTAACTAGCAAATTCATCACTGAATCCCCGGTTCTCTTGGTTTTTCCTGTAATGATCCCTCGGTTTTACGTGCTTGGAGAACATTTACACTTCACTCCTTCACACCACGCCCCTCGACCCCTGCTGGCGCACCCGTGCCCTCTGCTGTAGGCTATGGAAGGCACGCAGGGGCTCCATGTGCACATGTGAACCTGACCTTGCTGGCTGTGGGGAACCGGAGGGTCTGCGAGGCTCATCCAGGTCCCACAGTGGAGCCCAGGGCTGGGGGGACACCAGGAGTGGTGGGCTGCACCTCTCCTTCGCTCAACCAGAAGAGCTCCAAAAGCTTAAATTTTATTTTCCTTTTTTAAAATATAGCTATATTTCTTTTAATTTAATTTAATTTATTTCTGGCTGTGTTGGGTCTTTGTTGCTGCGCGCAGGCTTTCTCTAGTTGCGGCGAGCGGGGGCTACTCTTTGTTGCTGCACGCGGGCTTCTCATTGCGGTGGCTTCTCTTGTTGCGGAGCACGGGCTCCAGGTGCGTGGGCTTCAGTAGTTGTGGCTCGCGGGCCCAATAGCTGTGGCTCGCGGGCTCTAGAGTGCAGGCTCAGTAGTTGTGGCGCACGGGCTTAGTTGCAGCGCGGCATGTGGGATCTTCCCGGACCAGGGCTTGAACCCGTGTCCCCTGCATTGGCAGGCAGATTCTTAATTACTGCGCCACCAGGGAAGTCCGTTTATTTCTTTTTAAAATAATAGCTTTATTGAGATATAATTCACATACCATAAAGCTTACACATTTGAGGCATAATATTGCGGGATTATTTAGTATATTCACGGAGTCGTGCAGTCGTCACCACTGTCTAATTCTAGAACAATTTCGTTATCCCCCAAAACACCGTGTCCTGACTACCAGCCGCTCTCCAACCCCAGGTCCCCCCAGCCCTAGGCAACCCCTAATCTACTCTCTGTCTATAGATCTGCCTGTTCTGGACATGTCCTAGAAATGGAATTATAGAATATGTGGCTTTTTGTGTCTGGCTTCTTTCATTTAGCAGAATATTTTTTGAGGTTTATCCATGTTATACCATCAGTACTTGATTCCTTTTTACTTCTGAATAACATTCCATTTTATGAATGTACCACATTTTGTGTCCAGTCATCAGGTGATGGATATTTGACTTGTTTCCACTTTCTGGATATTACGCATAGTGATTCTATGTCCATTTGTGTACAAGTTTTTGTACGAACATCTCTCTTCAGATCTCTTGGGTATAGGAGTGGAATTGTCCACTGATTTCTTCTTACCTGGCATTTTACTGTGCTATATCATAAGAGAGATGAAGCATCTAGACCACATGCCACGTATGGAATAAACACGCATCTATTTTGTGTTACTACCATAAAGGCCAAGAGGAGCGTCACAGAGAATTTTCTGAGTACACGTACTGCACTGTGTATTGTTTCCCATTCAACTTGCATTTAGTTCACATTTTTTACGCCCCGCCCCTGCAGGAGAGAAGCTGCTTTTCTCTGCTGGACATCACATCCAGCTGGCCCCAGTGGCTCTTCATCCTGATGCTGGAAGGTGTTTGGCTGGCCTTGACCTTCTTCTTACCTGTTCCCGGATGCCCTACGTGAGCCAGCCCTGCGGGAATCCCTTTTTTGCCAAGTCCGAGCCCCTGGGTTACAGCTGTCGGATTTCCCACATTGGGACCTCCCTTCCTCTCTCTCCTCTCCCCTTGTGTGGGAGGGGGTTTGGGCACGTGTCCAGAGGCCTGTCTCCATGAGGTTTTCCAGGGTCGGTGGGACGGACGTTGGGCCCCCCACCTTACCCTTCGGGCAGCCGTCGAGTCAGGGGCCCCGCAGTGGACGTGCATGGCGCCCCGGGGTCGTCAGGCTGGTGGGTGTTTGCGGCTCTTTGTGGGCACACACATCACCAGTGTACATCCCCCTGCTCCTAAGTCTGGTGGGTGAAGTGAGTGTTCTCGCTTCCCCAGCGGCTATCTGGGCCCCGGGGGCCTCGGAGATTGGGGCAAGTATCCGAATTGCACGGGAGGCGCTGCCGGCTACATTGACCGCCTGCTCCTGGGAGACCATCACCTTCACCAGCACCCTTCCTCGGCTGTGAGTGAGCCCGGCTCCGACCGGAACCGGACACTGAGGGGAAGGAAGGGAAAGAGCCAGCTCCCAACTGTGTCCGTGAAATAGACTCGGATGGAACGAGGTTTTATTTGAAAAGTTGGCTGACTTTATAGACTTCAGCTTAGTGTTGGTTGTGGGCGGCGTGTAGACATTTCTTTGGCTGCCTGGTGTCAGGTGTGCAGCAAGGTGCTTTCTTGTACATCTCAGGTATGGGGACAGCTTCCTGTGAGGGAGGTCTGTCAGGCAGTGCTTTTGGGATCAGCACGTGTGGGTCTGGAGGAAACAGGACGGGGCAGTGGGGACAGCCACACGCAGGCCCCCGCTGGTCTCCTGGGGGCTGGGGCGGCCCCTCAGGGTTGTTCTCAGTGGGGTGAGGGACCAGGCCCTAGACATCCCTGGTGGGATGTGATGGCCTGGCCAGAGGGCGACTCCTGAGGGGCAGCTGTCTTCAGGGACAAATCCAGAAGCTGCTGAGAGCTTTGGGCCATGGATACGTCTAGCAGCCGGGGGAGTGGATGCTTTAGTTGCAAAAGGGGTGGAATGGACAGGCAGAGGCCAGATAGCTGGGCAGTGCCTTCCAGCACCCACTGCAATGACTGGTTCCAAATTTCTGCCATTTCTACAATAACGATTTCTTTTATAATGAAATAATACAAAGGTATTTTTCTTATCGTTATCTGCCTTAAAAGAAGAAAGGAAGCTGTCAATGTTACAGTAGAGTTGGCCGCAAAGAGTAAACCTGAAAATTAGAAGGTGTCATGTGTGGTGTTTGAAGCTGGTTAGGGACGTGTAGTGTCACAGCCACAGGGCCCAGCACGGTCTCCCATGGGGAGAGTGTCACATGCCAGAGTGTCACATGCCACACACTTTCTTGGCCAGGAGTATTCTGCCCGTCATCCCCATAAGTTAGCAGTGAATTTCTGCAGCAAAACCAAAAATATTGAATACTGGGGTGTATCCGAGTTTACATTTTGTCTGTGAGCTGTTGTGTGCTTTTTGTGATCCTTGGGTGAGTCCCGCCTTCTTGTCCTGCCCTGTCAGGTGCTTTATCACACCGAGGTGGCCTACGACCCAGAAGGCATCCTGGGGACCATCAACTCCATCGTGATGGCATTTTTAGGAGTTCAGGTATTTGTTCATTTCATGAGAATGCGTGTTCCTGACAGTTCGTGGTTATTGATTCATTACTAATCCAAAAACCATTTGATTAAAATAAGTAACTGGAAGCACATCTTCTGTGTTTCAGACCTAATAAATTCTGTTTATATTTGACAGGTTGTCAAAACCAGAGGTTGCTAAAATTTAGCACTTTCAAATAATTAGGTATAATTCCTATATTCTCCAAAGAAGTTATTCATATGGCTCATCTCGGCAGTGGGTGCACAGCAGCCCCTGGCTGAGAGGGGTCCCTGCTGGGCTGGCAGTCTTTGGAAGGTCACCTGTCACCTTATGTGTACAGTTGACACAGTTTCAGGTTATGCCTATTTTATGCCAAAGTCAGTACAGGTTGTTCTTGGCTTCTCTCACATGTTTTGTTAGGATTCTGAGCAGTCTAGATTTTCCTTGCTGAAGTTCTCCTTATTGGTGTTTGAAACTATTATTTGAAGGGAGATAATGGGGAGGGGAAAGACCGGGTCCAGCCTCCTGGTGGGGGGGGGGGCCTCTGCAACGGTAAAAATGCTCCACGTGTGCTGTCCATGTGGCCGCTGAGTCCTCAGACGTGGCTGGTCTGACGGAGGAACTGGTTTTTAATTTTATGTCATTTAAATTTAAACTGAAATTGTCACAGGTGGCCAGTGGCTCCCACGTGGGACAGTGCAGGTCTACAGCATATACATTTTGGTGATGAAATAATTTCCTATTTAGAGATACTGCCTTTCTCTCTGCAGCACTTTAGAGTTTACATTGGGTGCTTTTATTCATAAGTGTATTTAACCCCCCATGTGCTCTCCAGGTAAATCTGCGCCCGCAGGACAGCCGAGGGCGGGTGCTGAGGACTGCAGCCCGGCGCCGGGGCCTGGACTTGACCCCGCTTACTAGCCGGGCCATCCCGGGAGTGTTACTGCACCCCCTGTGATTCAGTGGCACCTAAATAAGCAGGCGCACCTAAATCAGTTAATTCACATAAGGTTCTAAGACTGGGACATTCATAAATTTTAGCTATTTTAAGTTATTATTAACACTTTCTCTGATGTTTTCAGAAATTAATTCCGAATTTGCAGGGGGGCGGGGCTATGCAAAGTCCAGATTTTTCTGTTTTTAAAGTGTTTCCCTGCCTCTGGGTCCACACTGTTCTGTCCCTCTTCTGTACCCCTGCCAGACTGGGCCATCTTGTAGGCCAGCCTGAGCTGGTCCCTTGTCACTTTGGGGGGGAAAAGTGACTTTCCTTGGCTCCCGTCACCTGTGGGAGAAAGCTCGTGCCTACCTGCTCCCACCTTCCCACCTCTGCCCACCCCCAGCCTTTCTGAATTACCTGCAGCACCTCGGGGAGGCTGTGTGTTTTCACCTGTGTGACATACTCCTGTGCATGCTGTTCCTTCCTGCCCAGACACTGTTCCTGCTTTGCGCTCATATCCTCAGCCTGGCGGTACCTCCTCTGCGCATCCCCTTGCCTCCCTCCCTCCCTCCCGCCCCAGTGGTCCCTGTGCCTCTAGGCCTCCACTAGCCAAGGGCAGGGGTACCGTTCATCCCCTTGTAACCCCGGTACCTGCAGGTGAGTCCGCCTGTCGAGCGGTTAGGACAGTGGATGAGTATGAAATAAGAACACATCGTAGGTGATTCTCTTGGTCATACTGTGCGTTTTCTTCCCCAGGCAGGGAAAATACTCCTGTATTACAAGGATCAGACTAAAGGCATCCTGATCAGGTTCGCTGCCTGGGGTTGTTTCCTTGTGAGTAGCGGATGGTCCTCACTGAAATTCCTTCTCTTCACACATACACATTTCAAAGACATAAAATGTTTAGTGGCCGACCGTGGGATAGACAGCAGCTGTCACTTCGCATCGGTAACATTCTTCACTTGAATATCAGAGAGGAAAAGTCTCGACACCTAAGTTCTCAGGTTGATTTTCTTAGGAAAATGTCTTTATAAATAAGTCAATGAAGATATGAGGAAATGGAGCGGAGGTGTGGGTTCTGGTGGGGACCTTTGCCAGAAGGACCAGGCCAATGATAACAGGTTCACTGGGGGCAAAAGATAAGCTTAGCTGTTCTTTCACCCCTGACCTGGCAGCCCTGTTTCCTCCACGGATTCACTCCAGTTGATCAGGTCGTTTACCTTCAACTCAAGAGTAATGCTGAAAAGAGGTTTTTTGGAGAACATTTTTAGTTACACATGTTAAAAATGTTTTTCCAGTTAAAAGAATAAAACGGAGGGCACAGTTTTCAGCCTTCCCTAAGCAATTAAGTCACTCCTTTTCTTCAGTTTTGAACCACAGTTGTTTCTTGAGATGATGTAAAAAACTTTAACATCTTTCTCCCCGCTTCTAGGGGTTTATTTCTGTTGCTTTGACAAAGGCTTCCGAAAATGAAGGCTTTATTCCAGTAAACAAAAACCTCTGGTAGGTACAGAAAGCCTGTCGTTTTCACATCCGGTCGGGCTGGCGTTGGATGTGCTCTCGGGAGCCCTGAGATGCCCGCTGTCCCCCAGGTCCATCTCCTATGTCACCACGCTGAGCTCCTTCGCCTTCTTCATCCTGCTGGTCCTGTACCCCGTTGTGGACGTGAAGGGGCTGTGGACGGGAACCCCGTTCTTCTACCCTGGTGAGTCCCCCCACCAACCGGCCCCAGGCCTCGTGGAGGAGGGGACCCAGCGGACGGGCCAGAGGCCGCGGGTGCCGGGTGTGTCCAAGGTGCCGACCGAGGGGGTCCGAGGGGGTCCATGCAGGGCGTTGCTGGGCCTGTCCCCGAGCAGCGCCACCTCGTTTTACCATTTAGGTTGTGGGATCATAAATGCACCCCTCTGGCCGCTTCAGGCACGTCATCCAGTCCCTCGAGCTTCACAAACAGGGCCGTGCTTTCTCATGTAAACCCCCTGCCCTACAGGCGGTGCCTAAGAGACACCACGCAGAGATGCACGGGTTCTGCCCGAGACGAGAGACAGCAGATGACTTCAGTGACTCGTTTCAGCCCCGAGTCCAGTAACAGATTGGTCCTCAAGTTTTCTGTGTAGAGAATATAAATGGATAATTCTGGCTTTCCTTTCAAATTTGGTATTCCAGAATTACACTTACCAAAGGAATGTTTTCTAATAATTTTTGGATAAGGTTCACACTCAAATCTCTAAGATTCGCATCACTTATTTTTGGTGTAGCCAATAACAAGTGGACACTTTTTCTTTTTTCACTGAACTAAAGGCAAATTTCGAGAGTTAAGTCGATAACCAGCTGTGTTTCCCCAGGAATGAACTCGATCTTGGTGTACGTGGGCCACGAGGTCTTCGCCAGCTACTTCCCCTTCCAGTGGAGGCTGGGGGACAACCAGTCACACAGGGAGCATCTCGTTCAGAACATAGTCGCCACTGCACTCTGGGTGCTCATCGCTTACATTCTCTATAAGAAGAAGGTGTTTTGGAAAATCTGAGGCCCAAGCTGAGATGTGTTGCTAGCAGACGACAGGGCCTGGGGCATCATTAAAAGGAGCCATTCGTTATAAAACTGCATATTTCCAGGTTATTGGGGGAGATGCGGACGTGCTCAGGCTGGTTGATTATCGGACGTGGCTCATCTGACTCTATACGTGAGACTCAGACATCTGAAACGTAATTGTCTTTCTCCATCTTCTGTAGAAATGGATGCCTTTGCAACTTCATTCTAAGGATTTCTCCTCTAATTTTTCACAGGGGAGTTAACCAGGCCATTTTGCTTCTGTGACCACCTAAGGTCTGACCTTACTGATCTTTCCTGCAGACTTTCTTTCTGTGCTGGTCCACGCCGACCAAGATACCACTGTTTCTGTTGTGTCTGACTGTGAAGCTCATTGGGTATAGTGTGTGGTAACATAGTCTAACATATTTCAGTTACGTACAGTTTAGTATTTCAAGAAATTCCAAGTAATCTCCTTTCAGATCTGTAAGTAACTGGTGGGTCCAAAAAAATGCCTTTCTATCAGAAGCCATTTTCTCCTTTTCCTCATTTGAAAAACAAGTGAAACAGTAGATGTGTTATTCCCAGCCACCCTTGCATATACCTATCTCTCTACCCACCCACCTCCTGCCTGCCTGTCTGTCTTTCTGTCTGTGTGTCTGGGTGGTAGCTGGTCCCCCAGGCCATCCTCTGACTCTAGGAAGAGAGAGAAGCTCATGGTCTCGGCCGGGCTCCTGCTGTGGCGTCCTTGCCGGGTCAGACGCGAGGCAGGTCCCCTCACAACGAGGGACACGGTGCTGCCCACTCAGCTCCCCTCCAGCTCTGAGACCCAGTGGGGTGGGAGACATCAGTGGCATTTCTGAAATCCTTAGAAAAATAATTTTGTTACAGAAAACTCTTCAAAATAAATGAGAAGTTTAAAAAACTCTCATCAGAGTAACTCTTCAGAATGACCCTCCACAGTGGAGGCACCTTTCCTGCTTGGAATCACCAAACTGCAGAATTGTTTCTCAGGAGTGAAGGAGGAGAACACAGGGGACCAGCACCCCCGTTTTGCAGCATCCTACTTAGGGATTTCCTGTGAGAATTCCACGTTGAAGGAAGATGTGGCAATAGGTTGTACTTTGGAGCATCCTTGCATGGTGAGACGGGGTCACTTCGACCTGTCCCCTGATGTCAGCTATCACCCTGCATGGATAGTGAGTTTCCAGCTACCCCATCTCTACCCGAACTCTCATCCCAACTTGTACCTGTCCACCTGGGTGTCCGCCAGCATTCAGGCTTCCCCCCCTCCACCCTCTCTTCTCAAACACAAGCCTTTCCGGCTTGGATTGTCCCAGCTCTGCGGACAGGTGACCCTCTGTCTCTCGGATAAAACTGTCTTTCACCCGCTTTACCTCCTCTGTCCCCCTTTCCCATGTTTAGTCATTGCCAAGTCGTCTCAGTTCTCACGGTCACTGCCTGTTAACTCTTGCCCAGATGCCAAGAGGAATCATTTTTCAACCGGCCTCCTTCCCTCAGTCCCTCCTTCTGTAAAGCCACTGTCCACTGCCCCAGATTACACTTCATAGACAGAGCTGACTCACATCACCTCCTTATAAGCACTTACCCTGAAGTTGGAACAGCTTTGCTGGCAGGTAGAGCCGTCCTCCGCTGAGCCCAGCACACCTTCTCGGCTGTGTCCAGCCCCCTGGACCCAGCCTGCTACTTGCAGCAGCACCATCAGCTGCCTCCTGCCCCTGAGTTTGATTAGTCCCCTTAATTTTCTCCCATCGACCCTTGACCTATCACATTCGCCCCCTGCTTCTAAGGCACCTTCTCTAATCTCTTAGTCTTGTCCCTAAGTAATATTTTCTTGCTCTGAGTTCTCGTAATATCTGATTGGGCTCAATCTTGTGGCACTTGTTGCTCTCTGCCTTGTATGACAGTGATTTGGGTACATGACCAGTTTCCCACGCTGGCCTGTGAGCTTGTGGAGGATAAGGCACATTCTTCATGCACGCCACAGTGGCCTGTGCAGAGCCAGGTGCTAAATAAACGTGTGAAAGCAAAATGGGGTGGTGGGTTTGCTTTTCATAGGTAAAATTTCACGTGTATCTGGAGCTAATGTGTGTGTGTGCGCGTGTGCGTGTGTGTGTGCGCACGCGTGCGCGTGGGGAGAGCTGTCATCTTTGAGGAAACCCCTCTCTTGCGGTGCACATTTGCGGGTGGTCATGGCTATGTCATCCCGAGTCTCAGCAGGTAAGGCTGAGCTGGGCCTCTCCAGAAGCAGTTTTCAAGTCGGGGTGTCCATCGGTTAGGATGTCTTGAGCCGGATGGAGCAGGAACTCCCCATCCAGCTGGGTTATAAGCAGAGCATCGCACGTAAGTGGTCCCACGGCGGGTGGGCTCCCGCTCAGGTCACTTCACGGCCGAGATGCCCACCCCACTGCCATCACGACAGACACACACACTCGGCCAGCGCCACACGGGAGGGAGCGGGCATCCCCTCTGTGCCTCATAACGTTATTGGCCGGAAAACGCTTCCCAAACTGTGCAAGACCAGCCGTGACGAGGGAGCTTGGGCTGGCCTGGCCCGGGGCTGAGCGGGGACAGCTGGCACCTCCCTGGGGAGGGCAGGGAGTGTGCAGGGTGAGTGGTGGAGTGGGACATGGCAGTGGGGACAACCGTGTGCAGCGGTGGCTGCAGAAAACCCATGTCACAGTGCATCCTGTGGGGAAGTTGGGTGGAGTCCTTGTGTAACAAAGCAGAAAGTACTGTCCTGGAGTGGGGATGTAATAATTTGACATTGTTTATTCATTTTTTGCACTTATATTCCTAATTCCGCTTTATAATTAGGTGAATAAACTGCTGCTCTTACACTTGACCTCACTTCATTCTGGTCCATAAAGGGCCTCGTTCATAAATGCACAATAATCTGGTTTGTATCAGATGGTATCAGCTTAAATGAAAGTCAACATACTATTTTTTATTTTTCCTTTAATGTAGTCCTGTTTTCCAAATAAATGGGGGCGACAAAAGGACTTTGAGAAATTTTCTCAACAAATCAAGCTGCCTTTCAGAAAGAGATTTCCATCAATCGTAAAAAACTAGGGGTAGATCTTTAAAAATCCTAAGCAGTACGCTGTAGCAGCCATGGCCCTGTGAACAATGCAGCTTCTGAGGTTTTAAACACACCTTTTGTTTAAACTTTGAAATTAGGCGGGAAGACGCATCGCCAGTGGTTGTCTTCAGCTGCATAGCTGTGTAATCTGTTTTCACTGGTGTAGCAAGCCACCATTTTTCTCCCGGTAATCAGTTTTTGTTGGGCATTAGTTCCAAAACATTGTTTTTCTTCAGGCTACATGTGTTTCCGATTTCAAAGTTGATAGAAATGCTAGATGTTTGCGTCATGTCATAAGATGCTCCAGACCCTGTAACCCCCTTATCTAATTACGTATGTTGCAAACACTGCGCCAGATAAAAGATGCCAGCATCCCGCTAGCTTTCCTTTGCAGAATGCATCCCAAACGCAGCTGTAAGGACAGCTGGCCTCACTCCCCGCAGGGCCGAGCCCACGGCTTCCCACGGTGTCCATTACCATCTCGAGTCTGGTGGGATTCTGTCCTGACTGCTGGATTTTCTCGACAGAGGTCAGTTCTTTTTCTATTTTCCCACCTTTCATGGCTGTTCGTTCTTGCATTTTATCTTATTAGAGGTCACACCCTTCCACTTCCATAAATAAAGAGTTTTTCTTCTATTTGATTAAACTCTGTATGTCATTTGGCTTGTAAAGTGGTACCTCCGTCCAAATCCTGCCTGTTACAGCTCTGCCCAGGAGACAGCTCACATCAGTTTAACAAATCACAGGCAAAGCCAACCCTTGTCAAAGATGAACAAAGCCAGAGGCTGCTAAAGCGGTGAGGCCAATGGAAAGAGGGTCCAGCGTGATCGGAACTAGTTTCCTGAAACAAAAGGCTGGAGTTTGAAAGGCTGACTGGCTTTGGAAAGGCACTGGGAGCTGGGACGGGATTGGTCCACGTGACTGGGCCACCTGGGTTTGTTCACTGGCGCTTTTATGGAGGAGAAACAAACTTCTATCCTTATGCCAGGAGGCGGTGGTGCCACATGAAGCAAGGTACCCACGGAATTAGTCCCCATCCTCCCCGGATGTTTACATTTCAGAGAGAGCTCCTGGAGGAAACAGTTCTGGGTGGCAGTCTCACATCTCAGAGAACAGAGGGCGGGTTGAGCACTGCAAGCTTTCTAAAGGAGCAGAGTAAATTCTGGCGGTGGCAGCTTTCTCAGGCAGACGTTTTAAGGGCGCTGGGGTCATCCCGGGACACTCCTTCAGCTGCTGGAAGGCGGTTGCCCTTTGGTTGAGTCTCTCAGTGCAGGGCTTGGACGGACCCTCCTGTGCCAGTGGTGTGAGCCCTTCCTCATCTGCACACTTGGTCTGAGTTTCCATTCTATCCTGTGGCCCTTTTCCTGCAACTCTGCACAGCAACGCACCACCGAATTAAAAAAAAAAAAAAAAAAAAAAAGATGATTGGTTCCCTTTTATCTGGTCCCTACACATGTGGGTGTGAGACAGTCTTGTTTTGATGTGTGCTGCCCCCCAGACGCCGATCTGAGGAAGGGGTTATGAAACCAAAAGGTGCCAGAGTGTTTACTTTGAAAGTTGCTACGGGCAACGCACGCCATGTTTGTAAAAACAACAGGATGGTTTAATATTTGTAATCCACTCATATCACAGTGATAAGCACTTTAAAATGAGCTAGTTGAAATATTTTCTGAAACCGGATGTCTATTCCTTAAACCACTATATTGATCTAATTTTATTTTTAAAAATTTTATTGAAGTATAGTTGACTTACAATGTCATGTTAGTTTCAGGTGTACAGCACAGTGATCCAGTTATATAATTCTTTTTCAGATTCTTTTCCCTTAGGTTATTACAAAATATTCAGTATAGTTCCCTGTGCTATACAGTAGGTCCTTGTTGACTGTTTTACATATAGGATGTATATATGTTAATCCCAAACTCCTAATTTATCCCTCCCCCTTCCTTTCCCCTTTGGTAGCCATAAGTGTTTTTTCTGTCTATTTCTGTTTTGTAGATAAATTCATTTGTATCTTTTATTTTTTAGACTCCACATATAAGTGATATCATATGATATTTCTCTTTGTCTGACTTATTTCACTTAGTATGATCATCTCTAGGTCCTGTTGCTGAAAATGGCATTATTTCATTCTTTTTTATGGCTGGTACATTTTATATATGTACCACATCTTCTTTACCCATTCCTCTCTCGATGCATACTTAGGTTGCTTCTAGGTCTTGACTGTTGTGAATAGTGCTGCTATGAAATTTGGGGTGCATGTAACTTTTCGAATTATGGTTTTCTCCGGATATATGCCCAGTAATGGGATTGCTGGATCATATGGTTGTTCTATTTTTAGTTTTGTAAGGAACCTCCATACTGTCCTCCACAGTAGCTGCACCAATTTACATTCCCACCAACAGTGCAAGAGGGTTCCCTTTTCTTCACACCCTTTCCAGCATTTATTATTTGTAGACTTTCCGATGATGGCCATTCTGACTGGTGTGAGGTGATACCTCCATGTAGTTTTGATTTGCATTCTCTAATAATTAGTAATATTGAGCGTTTTTTCATGTGCCTTTTGGCCATCGGTATGTCTTCTTCAGAGAAATGTCTATTTCGGTTTTCTATGCATTTTTTGGACTGGGTCATTTGGTTTTTTGATATTGAGTTGTTTGAGCTGTCTGTACCTTTTGGACATTAATCCCTTGTCAGTTGTATTGTTTGCAAATATTTTCTCCCATTTTTTGGGTTGTCTTCATCTTGTCTGTGGTTTCCTTTGCTGTGCAAAAGCTTTTAAGTTTAATTAGGTCTCATTCATTAATTTTTGTTTTTATTTCCATTACTCTAGGAGATGGATCCAAAAAGATATTGCTGTGATTTATGTCAAATAGTGTTCTGCCTACATTTTCCTCTAGCAGTTTTATACTATCCAGTCTTACATTTAGGTCTTTAATCCATTTGAGTTTATTTTTGTATATGATGTTACAGAATGTTCTAATTTCTTTCTTTTACATGTAGCTGTCCAGTTTTCCCAGCACCACTTATTGAAGAGACTGTCTTTTCTCCATTGCATGTTCTTGCCTCCTTTGTCGTGATTAATTGACCATAGGTGCATGGACTTATTTCTCGGCTTCCTATCCTGTTCCACTGAACTATGTGTCTGTTTTTGTGCCAGTACCATACTGTTTTCATGACTGTAGCTTTGTAGTAGTGTGAAGTCAGGGAGCCTGATTCCTCCAGCCATGTTTTTCTTTCTCATGATTGCTTTGGCTTATTCATGGTCTTTTTTGTTTCCATACAAATTAATTTTTGTTGTTGTTCTAGTTCTGTGAAAAATGCCATTGGTAATATGGTAGGGGTTGCATTGAATCTGTAGATTGCCTTGGGCAGTGTGGTCATTTTAACAATATTAATTCTTTCAATCCAAGAACATGGTATATCTAACCATCTGTTTTTTCATCTTCAGGTTCTTTTATCAGCATCTTATAGTTTTCAACGTACAGGTCTTCTGCCTCCTTAGGCAGATTTATTCCTAGGTATTTTATTCTTTTTGATGTGATGGTAAATGGGATTCTTTCCTTAATTTCTCTTTCTGATCTTTCACTGTTAGTATATAGAAATGCAGTGGATTTTGGTGTGTTAATTTTGTATCCTGCAACTTTACTGAATTCATTATGAGCTCTAGTAGTTTTCTGTTGGCATCTTTAGGATTTTCTATGTATAGTATCATGTCATCTGCAAACAGTGACAGTTTTACTTCTTCCTTTCCAATTTGAATTCCTTTAATTTGTTTTTCTTCTCTGATGGCTGTGGCTAGGACTTCCAAAATTATGTTGGATAAAAGTGGTAAGGAATTCCCTGGCAGTCCAGTGGTTAGGACTTGGCACTTTCACTGCTGTGGCCCTGGGTTCAGTCCCTGGTCAGGAAACTAAGATCTTGCAAGCAGTGTGGCATGGCCAAAAAAAAAAAAAAAAATTATGGGAAGAACACAGCAAGGAGGCAGCTGTCTGCAAGCTAGGAAGGGTGCTCTCACTAGAGACCAATCAGCCGGCATCTTGATCTTGGACTTCCCAGCCTTCAGAACTCAGTGAACAGAGAAGGTGGGCTGTGTTGTGCCTACAGACCTGGATCAAGACCTGGATCGAGGAAGACCTTCTGCTCTGTGAGGAAGAAGCCCAGAGTCCCGGTGGGTGGAGCCAGGATGCCCCCAAGGCCTTGAGGACACAGAGCAGCTCCCCGAGCATAGAGCCAAGACTGAGAAGCGTGGGCAGTCCCTCCCATCAGGAAACTTGCACAAGCCTCTTAGATAGCCTCATCCACCCACTTCAGAGAGACCCACTTCAGACCTAGGGACACATTCAGACTGAAAGTGAGGGGATGGAAAAAGATATTCCATGCAAATGGAAATCAAAAGAAAGCTGGAGTAGCAATACTCATATCAGATAAAATAGACTTTAAAATAAAGACTGTTACAAGAGACAAGGAAGGACACTACATAATGATCAAGGGATCAAACCAAGAAGATGATAGAACAATTATAAATACATATGTACCCAACATAGGAGCACCTCAATACATAAGGCAACTGCTAACAGCTATAAAAGAGGAAATCGACAGTAACATAATAATAGTGGGGGACTTTAACACCTCACTTACACCAGTGGACAGATCATCTAAACAGAAAATTAATAAGGAAACACAAGCTTTAAATGACACAATAGACCAGATTTAATTGATATTTATAGGACATTCCATCCCAAGACAGCAGATTACACTTTCTTCTCAAGTACACATGGAACATTCTCCAGGATAGATCACATCTTGGGTCACAAATCAAGCCTCAGTAAACTTAAGAAAATTGAAATCATATCAGGCATCTTTTCTGACCACAACACTGTAAGATTAGAAATCAATTACAGGGAAAAAAACGTAAAAAGCACAAACACATGGAGGGTAAACAATACATTACTAAATATCAAGAGATCAGTGAAGAAATCAAAGAGGAAATCAAAAAATACCTAGAGACAAATGATAATGAAAACACGAGGATCCAAAACCTATGGGATGCAGCAAAAGCAGTTCTAAGAGGGAAGTTTATAGCTATACAAGCCTACCTCAAGAAACAAGAAAAAAAATAAAGAATCTAACCTTACACCTAAAGGAACTAGAGAAAGAAGAACAAACAAAAGCCAAAGTTATCAGAAGGAAAGAAATCATAAAGATCAGAGCAGAAATAAATAGAAACAAAGAAAAGAATAGCAGAGATCAATAAAACTAATAGCTGGTTCTTTGAGAAGATAAACAAAATTGATAAACCATTTGCCAGACTCATCAAGAAAAAGAGGGAGAGGACTCAAATCAATAAAATTAGAAATGAAAAAGGAGAAGTTACAACAGACAACGCAGATATACAAAGCATCCTAAGAGACTACTACAAGCAACCCTATGCCAATAAAATGGACAACCTGGAAGAAATGGACAGATTCTTAGAAAGGTATAACCTTCCAAGACTGAACCAGGAAGAAATAGAAAATATGAACAGATGGATCACAAGTAATGAAATTGAAACTGTGATTTAAAATCTTCCAACAAACAAACGTCCAGGACCAGATGGCTTCACAGGTGAATTCTATCAAACATTTAGAAAAGAGCTAACACCCATCCTTTTCAAACTCTTCCAAAAATTTGCAGAGGAAGGAACACTCCGAAACTCATTCTATGAGGCCACCATCGCCCTGATACCAAAACCAAAGATACTACAAAAAAGAAAATTACAGACCAATATCACTGATGAATATAGATGCAAAAATCCTCAACAAAATACTAGCAAACAGAATCCAACAACACATTAAAAGGATCATATACCATCAAGTGGCATTTATCCCAGGGATGCAAGGATTCTTCAATATACGCAAATCAACCAATGTGATACACCATATTAACAAACTGAAGAAGAAAAACCATATGATCATCTCAATAGATGCAGAAAAAGCTTTTGACAAAATTCAACACCGATTTATGATAAAATCTCTTCAGAAAGTGGGCATAGAAGGAACTTACCTCAACATAATAAAAGCCACATATGACAAACCCACAGCAAACATCATTCTCAATGGTGAAAAACTGAAAGCATTTCCTCTAAGATCAGGAACAAAACAAGGATATCCACTCTTGCCGCTCTTACTCAACATAGTTTTGGAAGTCCTAGCCACTACAATCAGAGAAGAGAAAGAAATAAAAGGAATCCACATTGGAAAAGAAGAAGTAAAACTGTCAGTGTTTGTAGATGACATAATACTATACATAGAGAATCCTAAAGATGCCACCAGAAAACTACTAGAGATAATAAATGAATTTGGTCAAGTTGCAGGATACAAAATTAATGCACAGAAATCTCTTGCATTCCTATACACTAATGATGAAAAATCTGAAAGAGAAATTAAGGAAACACTCCCATTTACCATTGCAACAAAAAGAATAAAATACCTAGGAATAAACCTACCTAAGGAGACAAAAGACCTGTATGCAGAAAATTATAAGACACTGTTGAAAGAAATTAAAGATGATACCAACAGATGGAGAGATATACCATTATCTTGGATTGGAAGAATCAATATTGTGAAAATGACTGTACTACCCAAAGCAATCTATAGGTTCAATGCAATCTCTATCAAATTACCAATGGCATTTTTTACAGAACTAGAACAAAAAAATCTTAAAATTTGTATGGAGGCACAAATGACCCCAAATAGTCAAAGCAGTCTTGAGGGAACAAAACCAGAGCTGGAAGAATCAGACTCCCTGACTTCAGACTATACTACAAAGCTACAGTAATCAAGATAATATGGTACTGGCACAAAAACAGAAATATAGATCAATGGAAGAGGATAGAAAGCCCAGAGATAAACCCACGCACCTATGGTCAACTAATCTATGACAAAGGAGGCAAGGATATACAGTGGAGAAAAGACAGCCTCTTCAATAAGTGGTGCTGGGAAAACTGGACAGCTACATGTAAAAGAATGAAATTAGAACACTCCCTAACACCATACACAAAAATAAACTCAAAATGGATTAGAGACCTAAATGTAAGACCAGACACTATAAAACTCTTCGAGGAAAACATAGGAAGAACACTCTATGACATAAATCACAGCAAGATCTTTTTTGATCCACCTCCTACAGTAATGGAAATGAAAACAAAAAAAACAAATGGGACCTAAATGAAACTTAAAACCCTTTGCAGAGCAAAGGAAACTACAAACAAGATGAAAAGACAACTCTCAGAATGGGAAAAAATATTTGCAAATGAATCAATGGACAAAGGATTAATCTCCAAAATGTATAAACAGCTCATGCAGCTCAATACTAAAAAAACAAACAACCCCATCCAAAAGCGGGCAGAAGACCTAAATAGACATTTCTCCAAAGACGACATACATATGGCCAAGAAGCACATGAAAAGCTGCTCAACATCACTAATTATTAGAGAAATGCAAATCAAAACTACAATGAGGTATCACCTCACACCAGTTAGAATGGGCATCATCAGAAAATCTACAGACAACAAATGCTGAGAGGGTATGGAGAAAAGGGAACCCTCCTGCACTGTTGGTGGGGATGTAAATTGATTCAGCCACTATGGAGAACTGTATGGAGGTTCCTTAAAAAACTAAAAGTAGAATTACCATATGACCCAGCAATCCCACTACTGGGCATATACCCAGAGAAAACCATAATTCAAAAAGACACATGCACCCCAATGTTCATTCCAGCACTATTTACAATAGCCATGTCATGGAAGCAACCTAAATGCCCATCAACAGACAAATGGATAAAGAAGATATGGTACATATATACAATGGAATAGTACTCAGCCATAAAAAGGAATGAAATTGGGTCATTTGTAGAGATGTGGATGGATCTAGAGACTGTCATAGAGTGAAGTAAGTCAGAAAGAGAAAAACAAATATTGTATATTAACGCATATATGTGGGACCTAGAAACATGGTACAGATGAACTGGTTTCCAGGGCAGAAATTGAGACACAGATGTAGAGGACAAACGTATGGACACCAAGGAGGGGGGAAAGTGGCGGGGGGGTGGGTGTGGTGATGTGATGAATTGGGAGATTGGGATTGACATGTATACACTGATGTGTATAAAATGGATGACTAATAAGAACCTGCTGTATAAAAAAATATACAAAATAAAATTCAAAAAAAATAAAGTGGTGAGAGTGACCATCCTTGTCTTGTTCCTGATCTTAGAGGAAATGCTTTCAGTTTTTCCTCATTGAGAATGACGTTAGCTGTGGGTTTGTCATATATGGCCTTTATTATGTTGAGGTATGTTCCCTCTGTGCCTTCCTTCTGGAGAGTTTTAATCATAAATGAATGTTGAATTTTGTCAAAAGCTTTTTCTGCATCTATTGAGATGCTCATATGGTTTTTATTCTTCAATTTGTTAAGTGGTGTATCATACTGATTGATTTGCATATATTGAAAAAACCCTTGATCCTTGGCTTATATCCCACTTGATCATGGTTTATGATCCTTTTAGTATATTCTTGGATTTGGTTTGCTAGTATTGTGTTGAGGATTTTTGCATCTATGTTCATCAGTTATATTGGCCTGTAATTTTCTTTTTTGATGGTATCTTTGTCTGGTTTGGTATCAGGGTGATGGTGGCCTCATAGAATGAGTTCAGAAGTGTTCTTTCATCTGCAATTTTTGGGAATACTTTCAGAAGGATGGGTGTTAACTCTTCTCTAAATTTTTAATAGAATTTGCCTGTGAAGCCATCTGGTCCTGGACTTTTGTTTGTTGGGAGTTTTTAAATCACAGATTCAATTTCAGTACTTGTAATTGGTCTGTTCATATATTCTGTTTCTTCCTGGTTCAGTCTCGGGAGATTGTACCTTTCTACGAATTTGTCCATTTCTTCTAGGTTGTCCTTTTGATTGGCATATAGTTGGTCGTAGAAGTCTCTTACTATCCTTTGTATTTCTGTGGTATTAGTTGCAACTTCTCCTTTTTCATTTCTAATTTTATTGATTTGGGCCCTCTCCCTTTCTTTCTTGATGAGCCTGGCTAGAGATTTATCAATTTTGTTTATCTTCTCAAAGAACTAGCTTTTAGTTTCATTGATCTTTTCTATTGTTTTCTTCATCTCTATTTTATTAACTTCTGCTCTGATCTTTATGATTTCTTTCCTTCTACTAACTTTGGGTTTTGTTTGTTCCCCTTTAGTTGCTTAGGTGTAAACTTAGGTTGTTTATTTGAGATTTTTGTTTCCTGAGGTAAGATTGTATTGCTATAAACTTCCATCTTAGAACTGCTTTTGCTGTGTCCCACAGGTTTTGGATCATCATGTTTTCATTTTATCTCTCGGTAGTTTTTAATTTCCTCTTTGATTTCTTCAGTGGTCCATTGGTTGTTTAGTAGCGTATTGTTTAGCCTCCATGTGTTTGTGTTTTTTGCAGTTTTTTTTTCTTCTGGTAGTTGATTTCTAATCTTAGAGTGTTGTGGTCGGAAAAGAAGCTTGATATGATTTTTTTCTTCAATTTATCAAAAATTGCTTTCTGGACCAGCATATGATCTATCCTGGCGAATGTTCCATGTGCACTTGAAAAGAATGTGTATTCTGCTGCTTTCACATAAAATGCTCTAAAAATGTCAATTAAGTCCATCTGATCTAATGTGTCATTTAATGCCTGTGTTTCCTTATTGATTTTCTGTCTGGATAATCTGTCCATTGATGTAACTGGGGTGTTAAAGTCCCGCACTATTATTGTGTTAGTGTAGCATTTGCCTTATATATTGAGATGCTCCTGTTTTGGGTGCATATATATTTACAATTGTTATATCTTCTTGGATGATCCCTTGATCATTATGTAGTGTCCTTGTCTCTTGTAACCATCTTTAAAGTCTATTTTATCTGATATAAGTATTGGTACTCCTGCTTTCTTTTGATTTCCATTTGCATGGAATAACTTTTTCTATCCCCTCACTTTCAGTCTGTGTATGTCTCTAGATCTGAAGTGGGTCTCTTGTAGACAGCATATTCATCTCTTGTTTTTATATCGATTCAGCCAGTCTATGTCTTTTGGTTGGAGCATTTAATCCATTTACATTTAAGGTAATTATTGATATATATGTTCCTATTGCCATTTTCTTAATTGTTTTTGGTTGTTTTGTAGGTCTTTTTTCTTCCCTCCCTCTTTTGTTCTCTTCTTTTGTGGTTTGATGACCATCTTTAGTGTTGTGTTTGAGTTGCTTTTTCTTTTTTGTTTGTGTATCTATTGTAGTTTTTTGGTTTGCATTTCCCATGAGGTTTTGATACAGCAGTCTATATATATACAAGATTGTTTTAAGTTGCTTGTCTCTTAATTTCAAATGCAATTCCCATTTCCTGCATTTGTACTCTCCTCTTCTCACGGTGGCTGGTTTTGATATCATATTAGTGTGTGGATGACTTCCTACCTTTACTGTATGTTTTGCTGAGCATTCCCATTTCATAATTTTCTTGTTATGACCTTTTCTTTCCTGCTTAAAGAAATTCCTTTAGCATCTGTTGTAAAGCTGCTTCATGGTGCTGAATTCTTTTAGCTTTTGCTTGTATGTAAAGCTTTTGATTTCTCTGTCGAATCTGAATGACAGCCTTGCTGGGTAGAGTGTTCTTGGTTGTAGGTTTTTCCATTTCATCACTTTAAATATAGTGTGCTACTCCCTTCTGGCCTGCAGTTTCTGCTGAAAAATCAGCTTATAGTCTTATGCGATTCCCCTTTATGTTATCTGTTGTTTTTCCCTTGTTGCTTTTAATATTAATATTTTCTCTTTGTCTTTAATTTTTGTCAATTTGATTACTATGTGTCTTGGCATGTTCCTCCTGGGGTTAATCTTGTATGAGACACTCTGTGCTTCCTGTCCTTGGGTGACTGTTTCCTTTTCCATGTTAGGGAACTTTCAGCTATTATCTTTTAAAATATTTTTCATGCCCTTTCCCTCTCTTTTCTCCTTCCAATATAATGCGAATGTTGGTGCATTTGATGTTGTCCCAGAGGTCTCTTAAACTGTCCTTTTTTCTTTTCATTCTTTTCTCTTTATTTTGTTTTGCATCAGTGATTTCCACTATTCTGTTTTCCAGCTTACTGATCCGTTCTTCTGCCTCATTTATCCTATTGATTCCTTCGAGTGTATTTTTCATTTCAGTTATTGTATTCTTCAACTCTGTTTTCCTGTTCTTTATATCTTTTCTTTGTTAAAGACTTCTTGTAACTTCTCACTCTCTGCATCCATTCTCTTCCTGTGTTCTTGGATCATCTTTAGGACCATTACCCTGAACCCTTTCTCAGCTAGATTGCCTGTCTCTACGTTACTTAGTTGTTCTTCTGGTGTTTTATGTTGTTCCTTCATCTGGAATGTATTCCTTTGCTGTCTCATTTTGTTTACATTTGTTTGCATTTTTATTTATGTGGTAGGTTAGTTATTTTTCTTGATCTTGGAGAGGTGGCCCTCTGTAGGAGATGTCCTATGTGTCCCAGCAGTACACTCCCCTCTCATCACCCAAGGGCCAGGGACCAGGTGGTCCCAGAGTAGGTTCTGATCTGCGTTTGTGGACTCAGTTCTGCAGACTCTGGGATCATAGTTTTCTTGCTTCTGGTATCTGCCCCCTGGCGGATGAGGCTGGTCTAGCCGCTCGTGCAGCCTTCCTGGCGGGAATGGCTGGTGCCTGCCCACTGGTGGGTGGAGCTTGGTCTTGGCCCTCTAGTGGGCAGGGCCATGTCTAGAGGTAGCTGTGGGCTCAGGAAATCTTTAGGCAGCCTGTCTGTTGATGGGTGGGGCTGTTTACCCCCCCTGTTGTCTTGGCCTGAGGCATCCCAGCACTGAGCCATAGGCTGTTGCATAGGGCCAGGTCTTGGTGCTAATGAGCCAAGCAAAATGTCTGCCTCTAGTGAGTTCACACAGGTGAACACTCCCTGATATGTTCGCCACCAGTTTTCATGACCCCAGAGAGAGCCACAGGCACCCCCTCCCACCTCCCCAGGAGAACCTCCAGGACCAGCAGGTAGGTCTGGCCCAGGGTCCTGTGAAGTCACTGTTTTTGCCCCGAGTTCTGGTGCACGCAGGACCTTGTGTGTGCCAAGAGTGGAGTCTTTGCTGCCCCCAGTCCCGTGGAGCTCCTACAGTCAAGCCCAACTGGCCTTCGAGGCCAAATGCTCTGGGGGCTCCCCCTCCCAATGCTGGACCCCACCCCAGGCTGGGGAGCTAGATGTGGGACTCAGAGCTCTCACTCCTGTGGGAGAACATCTTTTAAAAATATTTATTTGGTTGCATTGGGTGTTAGCTGTGGCTTGCGGGCTCCTTAGTTGCAGCACATGAACCCTTAGTTGTGGCATGCATGTGGGATCTGGTTTCCTGACCAGGGATCAAACCTGGGCCCCCTGCATTGGGAGCAAGGTGTCCTAACCACTGTACCACCAGGGAAGTCCCCTGTGGGAGAACTTCTGCAATATAATTATTGTCCAGTTTGTGGTTCGCCCACCTGGGTGGTATGGGATTTGATTATATTGCAAGTGAACCCCTCCTACTGTCTCGTTGTGGTTTCGTCATGTCTTTGGATGTAGAACATGTTTTTGGAAGGTTCCAGTCTTTTATTTTGATGGTTGTTCAGCAGTTGTGATTTTGGTGTGCTCATGAGAGGAGGTGAGCTCAAAGTCCTTCTACCTCACCATCTTCTTTTCTTTCCTATTGATTTTAAAAAAATAATTTTTTTTGCTGCATTGGGTCTCCGTTGCTGCACGCAGCTTTCTCCGGTTGTGGCAAGCAGGGGCTACTCTTTGTTGTGGTGCATGTGCTTCTCATAGTGGTGGCTTCTCTTGTTGCAGTTTCCCATCGATTTTAATAAATCTATAAAAGGGTCTTATATAGAAAGATTTCTAAAATTTTTGTGCACGGTAATGAAACCACGCCCCACAGGGTTGACAGAGACTGGTGACTAACGGAAGTTCCCGAGCTTCTCACAGAACAGCAGCAAAGGGAACAGCTTAAAAACCCCTGTGGCCTGCTTTCACTGAGCAAGCTCACTTTGGTTATTTTCCTTTTCTTCCTCTTTAAATGCACGCCTCCCAGCCTCCCGTAGCCCAGGAACTTGTAATCAGCTCCTGCCCGATGCGAGCTGGCTAGGACCGGTTGGGACCACTGCTCCTGAAACTGGGCCTGGGGGTTCCCATGAACAGCCTCTGCCGCCAGAAGTCTCCACCCTCAGATGGCGCTCGGTGCCTCCACTGTGAACGTGCAGACGCACGAGCCCAGATGCCCCCGCACAGAACACCCAACACCTCATCTGTCCTCACTCCCAAGACCACCCTGCTCACAACACACACACATACCCCGAGCCCCTTGCCTTCGGGCAGGCAGACCTGAGACTCGTTCTCCTGTCTCTTCGCTTGGCTGCCTTAGGAATAAAGTCTTTCTCAGCTGCAAACCTTGGCCTCTCAGCATTTGGCTTGTTGCGTGTTGGGCCAATGGGCCTGGTCCAGTAACAGTAACTGAACAACTTCTTAGCTCTTTCATTCTTACATCCCCTCAGAAACAACTGTTCATGTGATGCTTACCTGATATATTTCAGGAACAGCAAAAGAAATGAACCTGACCCCTGACCCCAGTGTTGTGCTTAGAAGTGCGGGGCCCCATCCCAAGTGTGTCACGTCACTGGCTTTACAGCCAGCTGGGAGGGAAGGGCCAGTGCCTGTATTTCCCATGACAAGCTTGAGGGACATGAATCTGTCCCTGGTACGTGGCAAGTAAAGGGCTGGGCAGAACCAGGCTGGAGGCTAGGCTGTCTGGCTCAGGGCACCCAGGTGACAGCAGCCGACGGGGAGAGGAGGCGCCCTCCACGGGCCACTGGGCAGGACCCCCACCCCGGCCCCCCACGGCAGCTTCAGTGGAAGTTCACTCAAGTTCATCCTGGCACAAAGGATTTTGGTGTTAAAACTTCCTGAAGGAAAAGGTCTAGCATTATGTTGGTATGTGATATTCACCAAAACCTGACTGTGGAAAAGAAAATCTCGAGAACATGGATGGAAATGCCTTTTTAAGTAAAGTACACTCTTGTTCAGAAACTCTAAGAATTAAAAATAAAATTGAAAACCCCCCCACAAATTTAGGATGATTTTATTTACAAAACAGCTTCTTTTGTTTTACAAAAATTACAAAATACGACAAAAATAGAAATAGCTTCTTGGACTGTTGGGAACTACTTCTAAGCGACCAATGAGTTAAAACCCCGATGGTCTTCCTCTTTTGAAGAGCGATGACGGCAACGCTCATCTGCGCTTTATGTCTCCCCAGAGCCCCGCGGCTGTGGGCTGCCTCTGGCGGGAGGGCCGGTCAGGCCAGAGTCTGGAGCAGCAAGATCTTCTCGTTGACGCAGAACCTGTGCAGCACCAGCGTCAAGTTCTCCCCACAGCGGGACACCTGGCGCTCCATGGCCAGGCGGAAGTCCTCCTTCACGCCCTTGGTGATGCCCCGGGTGACCGTGTGGTGCCTGGGGCAGCGACAGGGAAACAAACAGACACCACAGTTAGCACGGCAGCACGGGTCAGTGACTCTGGGGCAGGAGAACAGGCTGCCTCAAATCTAGCGAAGAGTTTAAAAAAGCAAAAAGCCCCAACCAAACAGCCTCCACTGCCCGCTCCTCTTCAGAAAGACTTAAAGCCGGAGAGTCGTCTTCCCCACTCAGGAAAAGGCTATTCTAAACATCGCATGTTTGGTGAGATGCTGCCTGCTTGGCTTCTAACTTCTGCAGCCCTGATGCTGTACCTCCCTCTGTGACTCGTGCACAGTTCAGTTACTTGGGGTTGACGGAGTCCAGACCACCCTGGCCACACAGTTCGGGTCCAGCCAGGCCAGCTGAGCACAGAGGCAGCAGCGGGGAGGGGGATGCCTGAGCGAGCGTGGCCATGGCCGCAGCCCCCGGCCGGTGCCTCGTGACAGGCTGCGGGCCACAGGCGTGTCTCTCTCCCTGTGATGCCAGGACGGGACAGCTCCTCCAGGTCTTTTTGCGAAGAAGCAGGAGGACCTGGGGCCCCAAGACAAGAGTCCGGCACCGGCAGGGAGAGAGCAGCAGAGTCGCTGATGCAAAGCTTCCTGAGGGCCTGCTGGGGCCCGGGAGCCCTGCATGCTGGGCTGGGCTGGGCCGGTGGGAGCACAGGTGGGTCCTTCACAATGCCCTGGAGGGTGGGCTTCAGAGAAGGAAATTACAGAGGAAACCCCAGGAAACTCCAAACACCAAAATGAAGGAAGCAAAAGAAAAACCTAGCAAAATTCAATGGGTTCAATCAAAAGGAAAGGCGTTTTAACTACCAGTTAGTAATTTGGTAGATTTAGACAAACAGAAGCCACCTCCATCCTCCACTCCTACTGCCTAACTTCCCTAAGACACAGTCATGGGGATTTAAAATTAGATTTTTAGGTACTGGCCAAGATTAAACTGTTGAAACCACTCTAAAATGTTTCTGTTTTTAAAACTTGAATTATATAAAGTAAGTACAACAGAAGTCAGAAAGTTGCAATGTAACAGAAGGAAAAAGAAAACCAAAACAGGCTTTGTTAGAAGGGCAAGATATTACAGGACACCCTACAACGCCCATGGACAGTTTACAGAACCACACAGTGAGACAGCACAGCCAGTTCTCTGTGGACATCTCTAATCAGGTCTGGCTGGTGACTCAGTAGTAAGTACAGTGTCAGTGAGCCCCACTGGGAGCTCATGCAGCCCCTTTATGCTGCCCTGAGATACTGCTCTCGGGGGACCCAGACTGCAACCCCAAATGGGAGCCCTCCCTCTGACCCACTGAAAGACGCTGGTATTTGCAGACACTGAGCTAAAGGGCATGGATGGCTCCAAGCACACGCTCCCCTTAATACTAGTAAAAACGTAATAAAATGCTGTGTCCTGCTGGTCACGGGCCAAAGGTGTTGTTTCTACATATGAAGAGTGGTACAACTCAACTGTATTTCTATCAGAGTCTTTATTGCTCTGGCAAGTTTGGATGAAGAAGAGGACGAATTAGCTTTTGTGGTTTAAGACCAGGATAAGTCAACTAGTAAATGTAGCATTCTAGCCTACCAAATACTTTCAATCCGGACAGGTAAGGTCAGAAAAAACAGTACCAGTGGCAGGAAGATACTGTGCTTATGCCCATTTAGACCAAGACCTCAACACTAATACAAAAATCTGAGAATAAAAATTTACTTAGAATAAGTTTCAGCATCCTTAAGTATTTAGGACCGAATGCCTTATGTTTTACCAAAAGAGAATCATAATTTAGTGCCTTATCTAATGTGTACTTAGTCTTACACAGTTTTATATAACGTTCACTTATTTCCAGATCCATAATGATTTTTAAATTGAACACAAAAACACTGGCAACTTATGGAAAAAAATAAGAAATGTTACAATATTACAACCAGATGGTTTGCCAAGGAATGCAGAACAAATTAAAAAATTAAATAAAGCATGAAAAAGAGCACTGAGGAACAAAGAGCTGAAAACCATGGGCAGTAAAACATGTCGACAAACAGTACACTATGAGCAGGTGTGTCCACTTGGTACCTGTCAGCAGTCTGTATGCTGGGCTGAAGCACAGGTAAGAATTCCTGCTGCAGTAACCCCATGGGAGGGCTAGAAGGCCTTTAAAAAACAGCAAACAGCGGCATTCAAACACCCACACCGACTCAGCCTGCACTTAAAAACAACACTCCAGAGAAAACGCATGAGACGGGGGGCAGGCTGCACAGAACCGCCAGCCTCAGGCCTCGAGCAGCTGTTTTGGGAGGACAGAGGCTACCAGCCCCCCCGCTGCACGGCTGTGGCCCACATGGGTCCACAGGCCTCTCGGCTGCCAGTCCCCGGCTCAGCCCGCTGAGATCTGGCATGAAAAGCAAGAGCCAGGGGAGAGGATGGGGAGATGCCATGGAACGGCCGTGGAGAGAATCTCAAATCCAGCGCCTTTGCTCTCCACGTTTGTCACGTCCATGCCGATCCCAGAAAGACACCCGTGACTTTTTAGAACCATCTTTGATGGGACTGAAGCCCCAGACTGAAGAGGCCCTTTCAAGAGGACTGGAGAGGCTGGCAATGTTTTTGATAAAGAAAGGTTGAGTTTAAATTTCAAAAAGTATTGAGAAAAGGAACAGATGGGGGAAAACAAGAGTCTGGGCCATGGCTTTGTGGGATTCTGTAAGAACAGAAATGAGTACATTAGCCGGGTGATCACCTCTGAGAACGTCATCACGCACCCAGTTCGGGGCACACACAGGACACGGGTTTCTGTGTCACCCGGGGTACTGCAAGCATCAGCACAGAAGCATTTCTCTACTTCAGAATACACGAGAGCAGCACGTGTAGGTAAGAATCAGAGCTCGTCCCTCCTGCCAGTCAGGCCCCCGTGACCTCGGCGCTGGTACCGTACCTGCTGCAGCCCAGACGCCACAACCAGGACAGACTCACAGCCTCACCTGGGGAAAGGCTGGACTCTGCTCCCTGCATCTCTGCGCTCGGCTGGAGGGCCCCCCAGAAGGTCCACAATGGCTTCAGACAATTTGTTTGCGACCCAAAGGGAAAAGGAATGTGACAGTTTTACTCAAGATCCCGACCATACCTCAACTGTCTCAGGCGGCCCGCTTCTCCACGGTAGCTTCTCATCAGAAATTTGGAAGGCAGGTTTCAAATGAACCCTGAGACTCACACTGTCAGCTCACTAAGCAACAGCCCCTAGTCCTGCTTCCAAACTGATGGAGCAGCAGGTTTCCTAAGAGACTTAATGGTCTTCTACAGGGAGTTAGAAGAAATTAAGGGTTTCTTTAACTAAGGACACCGTCTGCGTGTCCAAAAGCCCTCGCCTTCACTACTCGTCCGAGGGCTTTGTCTGCATGTTCCCGTGTCACTGTGCAGCTCAATAAAACTGGCTGGAGAAGACAGGTTCAGTAGAATGAAGTCTGAGACTCAACCACTGATTTTCTGACAGCCTCTTCTCTCACATTCACAGCTAAGCATTATCTAGTGTGAGGATTATTAAACTCAGGTTTAATCTAAGTAAACGGAGTTGATTCTACTGAGGTTGTCTCCGTATTATGACAATTTGTATGGTGAGCATTAATGGGAATTAAAGAAAAAGCTGTTAAAGGTATGTTTGTGTGTCCAGCCTCAAAACCTGCAAATTACAACGTAAAAGGGGTTACCTAGGCTTCCGTGTCAAAAAGCCATCTTTACTCTCAAGCACGGTGAAGAATATTTTGAATCACGCAATTATTTTCCCCACGTTCTAGGGGAGCTACCAGAGTGAGAAGTTGAGCGTGTCTGGTCCCCTTGCCTGAGCCAGCTAACGTATAAAGGTCTTGCGCTTTCATGTCAAATGCTCAGAATCTTTAGTAATGTTTGCAAGGTGAAGGACAAGCACCCCACCTTCCCATTCCTGACAGGACACCGTGCTGCCTGGATGCCCCAGCCCCGAGGCTACGGGAGTCCAGAGGGACACTTCTTACTTCCCTCTCGACAACACTCCCCAAAGACAGCACGAGATGCGGATTTTGGCTTTGCACTGAAAACTCGTCCCTTTCACAAGTGAGGGAAAAAGGAGACTCTGTCAGCCTCAGCAACACTTTCTTCTCACTCGGGGTTCGGTCTCCTGCAGTGACTCTGATCCTGACCCACACACGCTGAACGTGCAGGACGCAGAGGAGGAGGTATGGACATCACACTACGCGAGGCGTCTGCAGCACAGAGGATGTACTGTCCAAACTGCAATGAGGACTGAAGGGCAGAAGCAAGGGCATTTAAAAATCATAAATGGTCACTGATTTCATCCAGGAGTGGGGAGTGCCAAGACCAAGCCCCACCCTGCTGAGCAGGCAGGTGCTCAGCAGGGCTTCAGTCAACACTGAGGCCCAAGTACAGTGTGGAAGTTAGGTCTGCAGTTTTTCCCAGTCCAGCTCAACTTTAGTTAAGCATGGCTTTTCTTAATTAAAAGCACCTACTTCTAATCAGAAATTATAGGATCAGTCTGTAAGTTTTGGAACAGAAAAGATACCATGAGTAAGACTTTTGTCTAGTGAAGTAAGTGTCAAAAGTGACAGAACTACCCCAATTTAAACAATGTTCTATCAGAAATGTAGTTAAGGAAATGCCAAGTCTTTCAAAAGGATTCCCGGAATCAAATCTACTCTCCAAAACAGAGACCAGGTTTGTATTCCTTTCTAATGACTGTGTGCAAGCCACCGACATTTACAAACGTTTCCCACGAGCACACGAAGGCGGGCGCTCAGCACGGAGGGCAGGAGGCGGTGCCCTTACTTGATCAGCATCCCTTGATTGGGCAGGAGTTCCAGATGGATCTTCCCACCTTCCTGAGTTCTCAGGTAGGCGAACTCCTCCAGCATGTCGATATCTGAGGCCAGATTCAGGGAACCACGTGAGAAAGCATGGAGCCCTGCTCTCCTGGAGGAGCAGACAGGCTCGCAGCCACTGAGAGACCTGCCCACGGCGACCGCACCAACAACCCAGCGCTGCCTGAGTCCAGACCCAGCGGTTCCTATGCCAGCCCAACGCCCTCACAAAGAGAAACATGTTTCTCAGGTAGCTGACTGAGCAGAGCCTATAGGGTCCCAAGAGCAGAATCTTTTGTTTTCTTAGTAAGAAAGAGGCGGTAGAGGTGCTATACACACCGCCCCCCTCCCCCTGGCCCAAAGGTTAAGAAATGCTGCTCTAGGTACCTGGAGAGGGATGTCAGACGCCTTGCAACTCAAAAATAATGTATTAAGAGAAGCAGACCTTTCCCTAACCAACAGTATGAAATACAATGCTCCCCCTCACGAAAGCCAGTGCTGGGTGGAGGAGATTCTCTGGCGGGTGCCCCACGGGCCACCAGCTGCTGTTGTAACCCCAGACCCCAGGGACCCTGTTCCCAGAGGAAGGCCAACAGAGAATCACAGTCTACGGCCCCAGCAGTCACTCTGGGCCTGCAGGGAGCCTGCAGGCTCTTATTTCAGGCACCCTGGGTACCTTCCTAAGAAGCCACTTGAAGTGGAAAATGCAACACGGCTGTGCATGTTCCTGATTCCTCTTTGAAGCCATTCATAACTTTCACAAAACCAGCTGCCACAATCCCATTTTAAGTCACCATTCCTTCTCCTTTTCCCCCAAATCACCAAAACCATTATTTCTACCCCAAATGGTTCGTTCATTTTTGTACCAAGCATTTCTTCTGCTCAAACAAGAAAAAGGATACTTGTAACATAATTGAAAAAATTCTCATATTGGAAGTTTCCTTGCTGGCAAATCTTACTGACGGCTTTCAAGAAAAGGGCCTCTCCCCGCGGCCACTCCTGCTGAAGCAGCACGATCACGTGCCCCAGCGCCATGTCGTCTCTGCTGTCTGTGAAGGCTCTCAGCTGCAGGACAGAGGGGAGGGAGTCACGGGGTGATCTCACACATGCCCGATACCACCTCCCCCAAAACACTGTTGCAGGGAAGTGCGTGACTACGGTCACTAGTCAGAAGGGACAGCAGAAGTCAAGCCTGCCTGGCAAATGTCACCGCTGCCGGCGAGGAGGGGCCCCACCACAGAACCCGGCTCCCCGGCACCCTCGTGAGCATCCTGGCGGGAGCGGGACACGCAGGGTGGGCCTGAGGCTCTGAACGCGGGGATGAGGGTGCGAGGAAGGTGAGTGGTCTGGGCAACAGAGGAGAATTTGGGGACTTCTTTTAAGGGGCCGGGGGGGGGATGGAGGGCGGGCGAGAGGCCCCCTTAGACAGAGGGGTCTGAGGAGACCGTGGGACTGGGGAGAAAGGCCGGCGGGAGCCACGGGAAGGAGGACGCAGGGGTGTGAAGTGAGAAGCTGTCAAAGGGCTTCTGGTTCTAAACCGGCAGCTGTGCCTGAAGTCACTTCAAATTGTTTCTGCCGCCTCAATGCTTCAGATCAAGAGTCAGGTTTGGGGTATAATTGCTTTACAATGGTGTGTCAGTTTCTGCTTTATAACAAAGTGAATCAGTTATACATATGTTCCCATATCTCCTCCCTCTTGCGTCTCCCTCCCTCCCACCCTCCCAATAAAGATGTTAAAAAAAAAAAAAGGGGGGGCGTGGATAGGACGAGATGAATAACCTAAATGTCCAGCACCAGGAGAAAGATTAAATACGTTGTGGTACACATCAATAAAGTGGACACAGCCATTCAAAAAAAAAAAAAAGAGTCAGGTTTGGGAATTACCGCCCTGAAGGGGAGACCCGACACTGCTGCCCGCTGCTCATGAGCCTTTGTAGACAATTCAGCCTGTCTGCCCCAGGCCTCCACTCCCCACAGCCCGGTCCTTAGGCTTTCCTGACTCTGCTGGGCCTCTGCACGTGCCCAGCCTCATGCCCTATCCCTGTGATAATGAACTCACATCCCTCCATAAGCCCAACAGCACTTGTGCTCCCTTCTTCTGTAGCTAATATATCCTGACTCGTAGGCTAATTCATAAAATATTTACTGGACACTACCACAGGCAAGGTTATTTGTGTATCCACCCCACTATTACCTGTAAATTATCTGCCCCACTGTTACCCATAAACCTCTCGAGGATGGGGATTATTTCCTACTCATCTTTGCCTAGTGCAGTCGATATTTAATAAATATTTGTTAATTCCTTGCCCATGTGCTTTCCTCACTACACCAACCTGTTTTCAAAGGACTAAACTAACATTTGTGCCTAAGGCTCTCAATTCAAGTCATTCTAGATCATCAGAACAATCTTGCAAATTAATTTCCTTTACACTAATCAATGTGAAGCTTACCTTAAAACAAGCTAACATTAAATGCAGGCAATAGGGCATGATAGCCTTGCTGGTACAAGGCAGAAGCTTCAGATCTGAACCTAAGAAAAGTCCACAATATATTTGTTAGTAGCAAAGAAAAGAGCTTTGAGAAGCAAATGTTTAAAGTGCTTTCCTTAAAAGGAGAAGGATAAGCAACAATCACATGGTCTCAACACAGTTAAACCGAAATTACATTTAGTGAAGGTGAAACTGGTTTTTCAATCGTCTCTGGATTTCATTTCTCAATCTAAATTTCTAAAGTTGCTTAAATACTTATTATTATGAAACATTTCAAATACATAGAAAATAACAGAGATTATTACAAACAGCAGAGTGCTCACCACTCAGCTGTATAAAATGCTGACATCTGCTTTAGTTTTAGATTTTAATATAAAGCATCGCAAGCTCACTTCTCTTCTGATGCCACTCCTGCCTCCCTCCTGAGAGAAGACTGCTATTCTGAACGGGGGTTCATCATTCCTGTGCACACTGCCTGCTTTTAACACAGGAATCTATATTCACGCACTGCAGAGAAACGTTTCGTGTGTTTTCAGTCTACTATATAAATGGTGTCATAGCGTACGTATCTTTCTGTAGATTGTTTTTGGTACTAATATCTGTGGCTCTAGCTCATTGGTTTTCTGTGTTACGTAGTGTTCTGTTGGTTACACTGACCACACCTGATTTATCCATTCTTTTATGGTAAACACTGAGTATTCCAATTTTTCACTATTACCAATAATGCTGAAATAAACATTCTTATATATATTTTCTTGTGCACTTGTGGAAAAAACTTTAAGCAATGGTTGTTTTTCAAACCAAGACCACAGTCCTTTCCTTTATGCTGTGTGCTCTTTCTATCCTAAATCCTCTGTACCCCAGAGGCAAGAAGTAGCAAGAAATAAATATGCTTTTCACGTGGCAACCCTGTGCACACACACTTACACATGTTCATACAGCTGGCTTCTGAGCAACACAGGTCTGAACTGCACGGGTCCACTTATACATGGATTTTTCAGTAAATACAGTGTCTGCATGTTCATCTTACAGATCTCTAAATGAACTAACTGTGGGGAAAAGTTTGTATTGGATTAGAGATCACAACATGTGGAATCAAAAGAATTGCGGTCTGAGCCCTGATTTTATCCAAACTGTTCCAGCTTCCTGCCCTAGGCTGAGTCACTGGTCAGTTCCTGTTTTTGAGGCAGAGGGCAGTACCCAGATTTTCGACCGTTGCGGGGAGGGGTGGGTCTGAGCCCCTGGGTTAACTCCTGCATTGTTCAAGGGTCAACTGTGTCTAAAACAAAAGGTTCATGAAATAAAATTTACCCTTTTTAGTGGAGATACATTCATTTTAATAATACTGTTACAGTCTATCTCATTAAAAAAGAAAATTTCTATGGGAAATTCATGACCCAGTAGGTGAGGGCCCAAGTTTGGAGATCACTGATCTAAAGTCTATACTTGGAAGGGGCACATAACCAGGTAGTGAGATACGCAACTTGGTACTGCTAAACTGCTCTCCAAAGTGACCATATGAATCTATGTCCTTCCAGAAGCACGTGGGCGATGCGTATCTTCACGTCCTGATGGTCAATACGGCCACCCTTTACTCTCTGCATCCTGATGTAAAATGATAGCTTATTGTTTTAATCTGAATTTCCTGTATTAATAATAGGTGGAGAATCTTTCCAAGTAGTTTTTGGCCATTTGGCTTCTGTGAATCTGTTGTTCATATTTTTTGCCTATTTTTCTATGGGGGGTTGGTTATTTGTTTCTTATAGGAGCTCTTTCGAAATTCTGGATACTAATTTTTTGTTGAATATATAAGTATATAAATATATAAATTGTGCTGGACAATTTTCTTATAGTCTATAGCTTTTCACTTTGATCATAATATCTTTTGTCGGTATTTTGATTTTAACGTGATCAAATCTTTGTAGCCTAAATCCTTCTCTAACTAGAAAGCAACAAAGATCGTCTTCTGTATTTTCTTCTAAAAGTTTAAAAGTTTTAGTTTTAATATTTAAATCTTAAAATTTAAAGGGTTCTTTTGTAGTATGAAGGAGGAATCTCTTTTCTGTCGTTTTTGTATTTGGATAATCAACTGTAACAGTACCACTTACAGGATAAATTCATTCTTCCTCCCCTGAACTGTAATGCTACCAGTTTCTTCATTCTCTATTCTGTTCCTGGGGTCAATCTCTACGCCAATGCTACACTTTAAAATTAGTCTTGATGTCCGCTAGGTCAAGTCTTACCCACCTGATCTGTTTCTGTTCCACAGACATATTAATTTTTGAAGGGGTCTGGGCTATGTCTAGTTTTTTCAACCTTTTGTTGTGGAAAATCCCAAACATATAAAAAGTAAACAGAATAGTATAATGAACTCCCAATAAGTATCAAAACTGTCATGCTTTTGTCTTCTAGAAAGCTTTTAGTGTCCTAAGGAACCTACTACCAGTCTCAAAGAAATTTTCTTCTAAAAAAATGTTATCATTTAGCTTCTCCTTTTAGTCTCTCTGCTCCAGCTCAAATTAATTTTTGGGAAAAATGTGAGGTAGGAGGTGAGGATCTTTTTTTCCTCTACATGAAGATCCCTTTGTTCCAGCACCATTTGTTGAAAAGGCTTTCCTTTCTCCATTGAATTACTTTGGCGTCTTCATGGAAAATCATTTGACCATACTTATGTGGGTCCATTTCTGGATTCTCCAATCTTGTGCCAATACTGTCTGGATAACTGTAGCTTTATATTAAACCCTGCTATCAGGTAGGGTCACTTGTCATTTTGTTAGTCTTTTTCAAAACTGTTGTAGTATTTCCATATAAATTTTAGAATCAGTTTGTCAACTTCTGTTAAAAAAAGAAAGTCTGCTGGGATTTTGACTGGGATTGCATTGAATCTATAGAGACATTTGGGGAGAACTGGTATCCTAACAATATTGAGTCTTCTAACCTACAAAACATGATTTTGCACATCTTTCATTAAATTTATCCCTAAGTATTTTATGGGGTTTGATATTATTCTACTTGGAGATTCCTTGACTTTTCTACGTAGCCAAATATGTAGCTGCGAATAAAAACGGTTCTTTTTCAACCTTTCTTTTTCTTGCTTATTGTGTTTGCTAGAATCTCCAGGATGTTGAATTGAGGTGCTGACAGCAGACACCCCTGTACTGATGCTGGTCTTGGGGAAAGCATTCAATATTTCATAGTTAAGAATGATGCTGAGGAAGTTTCCTTCAATCTCTAGTTTACTAAGATTTTAAAAAAATCATGAATAATAAATACAGACATAATTGAATTCTGTCTGCATCTATTAAGATAATCTTATGATTTTTCTCCTTTAATCTGCTAATGTGGTGAACTGCAATGACTGGTTTTCCTGTGTTAAACCACCTTTGCATTTCCGGTATACTTGGCCATTATGTATTATCTTTCTTATATATTGCTGTATTTGCTTATATTTTGTTAAGAATTTTGGCATCTAAGATCATGATAGACACTGGCCTTTAATGTTCTTCTCTTGTTTGGTTTTGCTATCAGGGTTACGTTTGTCTTAAAAACTGAATTGGTAAGTGTTCCCTCTTTCTCTATTTTCTCCAAAAGTGTGTACAGGATTGGAGTTATTTCAATTTCACTATTTTTTTTCAGAAAACCGACTTTTTGCTTTATTAATTTCCTCTATTTTTTTTTCTATTTCATTAGTTTCTGCTCTTGTCTTTATTATTCCCCATTTTCTACTTGGCTTGGGTTTGACAGATTATCTTTTTCCAACTTCTAAGATGGAACTTAGATCATGACAGTGGGGCTCTCTTCCTTTCCTATGAAGCATCACAGCTCAATTTACGTAGTTTTTCAACAATGAGCAACTTGAGATAAAGCTCAAAACAGCCCGAGAGACAAGCTAAGAGATCCTTCTCAACTAAGTATTATAAGATTTCCTAGAATTGGTAAAGATAGGAAAAGGAGCTCACTGATATTCTTCAAAGAGCCAACAAACTCAGGAACTGATGAGAACTTTGGAAGAAGGACAGATGTATGGCTGCTTATGAAATCAGAGCCACGAAAAGCTTGGCGAGCACTTCGCTTCTTATACAATTTGTCAAGCTCTGCAGATCACATGGTATTATGTTGTCAGGAATTACAAAAAATTCCCAGCCTTAGGTCCTAAAGCTATTTCTATAAAATAAAAATAAAATTTGTCACTGTACCTTTTCTAAACTTGGGCTTTATTTTTGAGGGTTCTTCCTGTGACTTGCCTCCGTCCTGGATGGGGAGGACCATGTAGCACATCAAATCAAGGACCTTCTCACACGTCATCTAGAGAAGACAAGACCAGAAGGAACTAACTGAAAGTTTCTGACTGAAACCAAATCTACGTAACTAAAACCTATGCAGCACAAGTGGGGCCACCTGTGCACAGAGCTCGGGAGCATGGTCCCAGGACGCCACGTGACCAGTACTGTCTGCTTGACACCGTGTAGAAAAATAACTGAGATCAAATCCACGTACTAGACCATTCAGGGAACACTAACTCATTCTTCACTGTTAAAAAACAAAAGAACAAAACCTAAAAATTAATCAAGTATTAACTAAACTACCAAAGTGTATCACAGCACAGTGGAATCCAAAAGAAGTATGTCCCTATCTTAAGGACATTTACTAACTCACTGAATAGAAAAATTAACAAAACGGGACACATGGTGGCGGACTAAAATGTTATGTTTAGAGCATAATTTAAAACTAAGTAGAAACACCCACAGACTAAACTAGCAGGAAAAATTTCAGGCAGGGAGGTGATCTAAGCCTTAAAGGGGGGCAGGATCTGAAATATGGAAAACAGAAAAACGGGTTTTCAAAGGAGGAGAGAAAGACGACGTGGGGAAGGCTTTCTACTGGTTTTGGCAATTCCCTTGAGGTGAAGGAGGGCGTGGTTTAGGAAACAGAAATGAAACTGGACCAATGACGTGCTGCTGGATGAGAGGCGGCCCCAGGTGCCCACGGAGCAGGTGGTCTCAAGCCACAGAGAGCAGGGCATCACCTTCTGTCCACCCATCAAATTCCAGTAGTAACAGTCCGAATCGGCTGAGGGAGCATCTCCTGTGTGTCAGGCACAACCCCCTACTACCCCCATTTTACAGATGACGAAGTGGAATCTTCCCAACCTTTTTCATGTCTTGGCACTTCCAGAAAATAGTATTTGTAAGGCTGCTCAGAGCTGGCAGCAAATGATCCGGGGCTTAGCTGCCCAAGCCACAGCTAACTGCCTGGGGCTAAGGGGTCGGTATCCTGGCACATCCAGAATCACCCATGGCCACAGGGTCGTGAAGCTCCAGCTTTGAGAGATCGGCAGCTGGGGAGTTAAGAACTTGAACCCTGGAGTTAGACAGGTCACAGCACTAGTGAGTAGTGAGACCGGGAGTTAACTCAGAATCATATGGCGCCACCCTTCCTTCAATAACCACCTTCTTTCCCTGAGGGTGTGGGCCCGGGCGAAACCACCCTTCCCTGAATGACTGCTGTGCACAGGTCTGAGGCAAACTGCTAGTACTGGATTTTTAACTGTCTTACATAAACACCTGCACTTCTCTCTCCAACTCAAATTAGATGTCCTTGAAACAGGGATCCCACCCTGGGGCACCCAGGAAGTCAACACCTCGATGAAATGGAATGATGACAGCAATGTTGTAGAGAGCTGACCATAAGTTATAGGGTTGGAAAAATGGTTACAGGCAACAAACTCAGTTAAAAGCCGTGGGTTAGGGTGGTGGCAGTGGAAATAAAAGGCACTATGCCAAAAGCACTGGTGCCCCATCCTGGAAGAGACAAAAGGACCAGCTTGAGTAAGTCTCTGTGATTTGACAGGTGGTGTCTAAGGTCCAGAGAACTAAGGAAATGCACATCTGGACATGCTGAGTCCCAGCCAAAGACAGGCAGTCAGAGACTCAGGAATCAGGTAAGGTAGAAACCAAAGATGAAAGCCTAAGAGCGACCCGCACGGAGGTGGTAACAGGAGCCCTCAGAGAGAATGAGTCTGCATAGCTTAATCAAATCTACCAGTTTATCGTACGTTCCCTCGTACAATGCAGAACAGCAGTACCGTGCACGGCTGTCTAATTCTACACGACACATGTGTATCTGTGTGCATAACCATGTGCTCTCTTAAGTTCTCAAAAGGAATCAACTGAAACTTAGAATTAGGCACCTGACAACGTAAGTGATGGTAGAAAAGCATTTCAATTTTAAATGCACATACTTCACATACTTATTAACTTTTCCTTTCTAAAATTCATCATGGCAAATTGTAAATCATATTTCAAAGTTCAAGTGAAAAAATTTAATTTAGCGTTTTTAATCACAAAGTAATCAACTTAATCTCTATAGAGAGACAAGAAGAAATCCGAGTTGGTGTGTTAAGGTGTGACCTGAATCTATCCAGTTAACTGTGCGTATAAAGCTGCGCTGGTCACGCTCACCGCATGCAGGTGTTTACTGCGGACCGAAGCTGTGCGGCCACCATGCAAGGAGGGTCTCACAGCATGGAGAAGGCATACAGCTGCTCCTGCAACACCCCTAAGAGGTGTCACCACCACGTAAAAAGAGAACCTGAGGTTCAGATATGCTATTGTGAATCTCCATCTCCCACTGGGTGAAGGCCTCTTCTGTCCAAGTACAAGAGGACTGACTCACTCTAAAGGGATTCCAGGCAAGAAAGTAAAAATCATCCTCAAACAAATGGAATAATGAGCGGGAAATGTGAAAAGTATGGAAGCCTAACTTGAGGGAAGCTATAGAAAGGAGGAAATTAAACAGCATCACTAACCTTTTCACCAGCAGATGAGATAATAAAATCTAGGAAGAAAGAGCAAGCTTCAAGTAAACATGCACTGAATTAAAAAGCCACTCTGGGAAAAAAAAAAAAGAAAGCCCCAAGGTTACCGAGTGCGCCTCCACGTCCCCATGCCAGGCACCCAGTACTCACTCTGTACTCCCCCAAGGCAAAGTGGCAGGTTGCCAGCTGGATGAGCGCCCTCTGATGCTCCAAGGTCCCCTGTCCCGAGATCTGTGGCTGAGGAAGCGGTCCCTGGAGAGCTGCCAAGTGGTGCAGGCTGGCTATGGCCTTTTTATATTGACCCTTAGAAAGTCACAGCAAGGAGGGAAACACAGTGCCATTAAAGAATCTCCAGAGCTAATTATGCCCCTAGCAAGCAACCACAAATCAGGCACCTGTGCTTAATCATTTGAGGAGGAAATGGACACAGCTACAGAATCAAACAAACTTAGCTAAAGCTACATGGAGGATCTGTAGGGGGACTTCATAAATACAAAGATTTTTCTTTCTAGTCTTAATTCTTGAGACTAAATAAAATGACACAAGCTTTTTGGTAGAGTACATTTTGGATATACCACTTCTTTATGAGTATTTTACTACTAATACCATTTCTCCTCATGAAGGCTGGAAGCTGCAACCTGCCCATTTCAACAACGGGGGTTGGAAGCTCTCCCTCTCGTTACAGAATCCTCTCTCGCTTCTGGACATAAGTAGCTCGAGGACAGCAGAGCAAGGCAGCAGGGCTCCCCCAGAGCAGAGAGGAGGGGTGAGCAGTGTTTGTCTTTCACTGAGAAATAAAACTCTTACTTTTACAGAGGGGTGTGATTGGACCCCCCAAAAGTAACCCAGATGTGGGCCTGCCGTCTGGAGCTGTTCTCAGCTGAAAGTGGACCACAATCCCCTCATCAGTGAAGAAGAAACATCTGCCTTCAGAGCAGGAGGAAACGCACACACCTTCACGCTGAAGATGCTCACAGCAACCGTGGTCAAGACACAGGTACTTAAACACACATTACCTGATAGATGATCACATCGTTGAGGAAGATTCTCAACCAAAGCCAAGTATCCGTCTTCCACGCCAAACAAATTCTTGTAAATTCTGAGCAAGAATTCAAAAGCTAATTTACCAGAAATATGTAACACAGAAGCGGAGAATAAAACTGACATACCCCCCAACAGAACAATAGTCAGAGAGAAACAAATTACCAAAAATGGATGTAACTTTAGACTTTGATTTCTAAAACAATGGTCTGGACTTTCAGTTAGATAGTAAAGTTAGGGCAGAATACTTACCAGTAATATACAAGCAATAACCTTATTAGGCACCAACACTTACTAAGCACACATCATGTGCTAGCAGCTGCTCAAAATGCTTTTCACACATTACTTTATCTTTTAAACTGCTTTGCTTTCACCCAGTTAGAGTAATAAATATATGACACTAAGAGTTTCACTCATCTTTTTAAGTCGATTTATGCCTAAAGAAAAACATCCCCTCCAAAAGTCACATACCTGTTCACCATTCTAGATGTGACAAGGAGGAACTGGACGATGCAATGTTTACTTAGAAACTATGACATGACACATCAAACAAGGGGCCTGTATAGGCACGTGACAGGAGCAGGCCAGGGACAAATGTCCACTGGCCAGGAGGAAAGTAACGGCCTTGATCCCGAAGTACAGGAAAATATGCTGGTTAGCAGAGTGCTAGTGATTTCTGAGTAGTGCTGAAATACTCAGTAGTGTAAATATTATACAGAGGAAACTCCCTCTCATTTCTGTCTATGCTCAAAGCGGGCTTTCTGCAGTGTTTGGAATTTGGGCTTTCAAGCAACGGAGTCAAGTCAGGCATCACAGCACCACCCTCTGCAGCCTTAGTCACATGTGGCTGGAGGGGGCACAAAGCAGCGGGCAGAGCGACTAAAAGCACCAGACAAACCCAGCAAGAAAAAGGCCAGCAATATAAATTTTAACAGAAAGACCAACCCCCCCCCTCCAAGTCCACCCCAACCCTGATTATAATACACCCCCAGTGCACGAGCTAAGAGGTAAATGGTTATTTGAATATTTATAACTGATTAGATTTCCTGCTGAAAAAAGAATCCTATGAAATGTGTGAACTACTGTAATCAATTTAATCAGCCGTCAGTGACGACATTTCGAGTAGAATAATGAACCTTTTCGGCATGATGATTTCCCATAAAAAATGAAGTATCACAACAGGATGAGCATGCCTTACCCTTGTCAAGGAATTCCAGGGAATAGAGCAGCTCCCAGCTCTCTCTGGCCAGCTTAAAGCTTTCCAACACCTCGATGGAGTTAGCAAGTTCTGCCTTATTGACAACGATGTGACGATTCCTTCCTTTTGCTGAACAGTCTTCATCGTCTGAACTCTGCTTAGAGAATGTGAAGAACATGATTAAAGTTATAAAGATAGTCACTACTTAAACATTATTACATTTATTGTTGCCAATTCTGATTATTATATGAATTTCGTATCAAAGGATACTATCATGAGTATAATACAATTTTTTTGAATTTAACAATTTAGCTTTAAAAAGTAACATAAAATTTTCATCCTTTCACAAGTTTGATAGTTACTTTTAAAATTAAGGTTTTCTGATGATAAATTCTAAGCTTGGGCTTCCCTGGTGGCGCAGTGGCTAAGAGTCCGCCTGCCGATGCAGGGGACACGGGTTCGTGCCCCGGTCTGGGAAGATCCCACATGCCGCGGAGCGGCTGGACCTGTGAGCCATGGCCGCTGAGCCTGCGCGTCCGGAGCCTGTGCTCCGCAACGGGAGAGGCCACAACAGTGAGAGGCCCGAGTACCGCAAAAAAAAATAAATAAATAAAAAAAAAAATTCTAAGCTTATGTTGGTTTCAGAGTAAAGCTATAGAGTTAAAACTTCCAATAACTTTAAAAATATACCAATGTTATAAAAGCCAAAACTTACATTTTTACATTTAGGGATACAGCTTAATTAAGTAGCACCTGTTTTACAGTTTACTTTTTTCCAATAGGTGACATTTAATTTGCTTCCAAGAAACAGTTTGTTCTGTAGTGCAATAAAATTAAAGCCTGAGTCCTCTGAGAAATAATTAAGAGAAACTGTTACTTATCTTTTGTTCACTGCATATAACTTCTCCAATGGCCACCCAATGCAAGGTGTCTGCCCAGGAATTACATTTGTCTGCACTTACCCATTTTACTTTATAATAAACTTTCCTACATTTCTTGCTCTTCATCTCAAATAAAGCCAAAGAAAAGAGAGGGCCTCAGAGAAAGGCAACTATTGTAAATGCCACTGAGTATGGTCAGACTTTTTGCCAAAAGCAAGTAAAGTCAAAAAAGCTCCATTTCACTTTATTTTCCTGAAAATTTCTTGAATCTTTTATTCCACCTACGTCATTTTTATTAATTAATTGACCCAAATTAAATTTTCCCTGCAGATTTTTACCCCACTAAGACCGTCTAAAAATATGTACAAATAAACACATCTATGAAACAGAAACAGACTCACAGACATAGAGAAGAGACTTGTGGTTGCCAAGGGTGGGAATGGGGGAGGGAAGAACTGCGAGTTTGTGATTAACAGATGCAAACTATTATATATAGAATGGATAAAAAACAAGATTCTACTGTATAGCACAGGGGACTATATTCAATAGCCTGTGATAAACCATAATGGAAAAGAATATGAAAAAGAATATATATGTATAACTGAATCAATTTTCTGTACAGAAGAAATTAATACAACACTGTAAATCAACTGAGTTTTTTAGATTCAATAAAATTTTTAAAAAATATGTAAAAATATTTCACCTAAAAGCTCCAATCCTCATAAACAAAACCAACAAACCTCTAGCCAGGCTCACCAAGAAGAAAAGAGAGGAACTAAATAAAATAAGAAATGAAAGAGGAGAAATAACAACCAGTACTGGAGAAACAAAAAAAATCATAAGAGAGTACTATGAACAGTTATATGCCAATGAAATGGACAACCTAGAAGAAATGGACAAGTTTCTAGAAACATACAGCCTGTCAAAACTTAATCAAGAAGAAACAGATACTCTGAACAGACCAATCACTAAAACAGAATCTGTAATTAAGAAAACTCCCTGTAAACAAAAGTCCAGGATGAGATGGCTTCACTGGGGAATTCTACCAAACACACAAAGAAGAACTCATACCAATCCTTCTCAAACTCTTCCAAAAGACTGAAGAGGAGGGAACACTCCCAAAGTCATTCTATGAAGCCACCATCACCCTGATACCAAACCAGACAAAGACACTACAAAAAAAGAAAATTACAGGTCAATATCTTTGATAAATATAGATGCAAAAGTCCTCAACAAAATATGAGCAAACTGAATCCAACAATACACAAAAATAATCATACACCAATGATCAAGTCAGATTCATTCCAGGGTCACAAGGATGGTTCAACATAACACTAATCAATCAATGTGATACACCATATTAACAAAAGAAAAGACAAAAACCACATGATTATCTCAACAGATGCAGAAAAAGCATTTGATAAAACTCAACATCTGGACTTCCCAGATGGCGCAGTGGTTAAGAATCCGTCTGCCAATGCACGGGACACAGATTCAATCCCTGGTCCGGGAAGATCCCACATGGAGCAACTAAGCCTGTGCGCCACAACTACTGAAGCCTGCGCACCCTAGAGCCTGTGCGCCACAAATACTGAGCCCATGTGCTGTGACTACTGAAGCCCGTGCACTCTAGGGTCCACGTGCCGCAACTACTGAGCCTGCATGCTGCAACTACTGAGGCCCACACGCCTAGAGCCCATGCTCCACAACAAGAGAAGCCACCGCAATGAGAAGCCTGTGCACCGCAACAAAGAGTAGCCCCTGCTCACTGCAATTAGAGAAAGCCCTTGTGCAGCAATGAAGACCCAATGCAGCCAAAAAATAAGAAAAAAACAAAACAAAACAAAACTCAACATCCATTCATGATGAAAGTTCTCACCAAAGTGGGAATGAACATATCTCAACATAATAAAACCACTTACGACAAACCCACAGCCAACATAATACTCAATGGTGAAAAGCTGAAAGCCTTCCCACTAAAATCTGCAACAAGACAAGGATGCCCACTCTTACCACTTCTATTCAACACAGTATTGGAAGTCCTAACCCAGCAATTAGACAAGAAAAAGAAATAAAATGTATCCAAATTGGAAAGGAAGAGGTAAAACTGTCATTGTATGCAGAAGAAATGATACTCTATGTAGAAAATCCTAAAGACTCCACACAAAAACTATTAGGACTAATAAATGAATTCAGCGAGGGAGCAGGATACAAGATAGATATACAAAAATCTGTTACATTTCTTCACATTAACAATGAAATATCAGAAAGTAAAAAAAATAATAATCCCATTTAAAATCAGGTCAAAAAATAAATAAACCTAGGAATAAACCTAATCAAGGAGGTGAAAGACCTATACACTGAGAACTCTAAAACACTGATAAAGGAAACTGAAGATGATTCAAAGAAATGGAAAGGTATCCCATGCTCTTGAAATGGAATAATTAATATTGTTAAAATGGCCATACTACCAAAAGCAATCTACAGATTTAATGTGATCCTTTATCAAATTACCTATGACATTTTTCAAACAGCTAAAACAAATAATCCTAAAATTTACATGGAACCACAAAAGAACTAGAATTGCCAAAGTAATTCTCAGGAAAAAGAACAAAGCTGGAGGCATAACCCTCCCAGACTTCAGACAATACTACAAAGCTATAGTAATCAAAATAGCATGGTATTGGCACAAAAACAGACATACAGATCAATGGAACAGAATAGAGACCAGAAATAAACCCAGACACCTCTGGTCAATTAATCTTCAACAGAGGAGGCAAGAATATACAATGGAGAAAATACAGTCTCTTCAGCAAGTGGTTCTGGGAAAGCTGGACAGCCGCATGCAAATCAATGAAATTAGAACACTCCCTCAAACCATACACAAAAATAAACTCAAAATGGCCTAAAGACTTATATATAAAACATGACACCATAAAACACCTAAAAGAGAACATAGGCAAAACATTCTCAGACATTAATCATAGTAATATTTTCTTAGATCAGTCTCCCAAGGCAAAAGAAATAAAAACAAAAACAAACAAATGGCACCTAATCAAACTTATAAGCTTTTGCTCAGCAAAGAAACTCATAGGAATGCAAGAGATTTCTGTGCATCAATTTTGTATCCTGCTACTTTACCAAATTCATTGATTAGCTCTAGTAGTTTTCTGGTAGCATCTTTTTGTTTTGTTTTGTTTCTTGTTTTTTTGTTTTTGGTGGCATTGGGTCTTCGTTGCTGCACGCGAGCTTTCTCTAGTTGATGTGAGCGGGGGCTACTCTTCATTGTGGTGTGGAGGCTTCTCACTGCGGTGATTTCTCTTGTTGCAGAGCACAGGCTCTAGGTGTGCGGGCTTCAGCAGTTGTGGCTGGCGGGCTCTAGAGTGCAGGCTCAGTAGTTGTGGCGCATGGGCTTAGCTGCTCCGCAGCATGTGGGTTCTTCCCAGACCAGGGCTCGAACCTGTGTCCCCTGCATTGGCAAGCGTATTCTTAACCATTGCGCCACCAGGGAAGCCCTCTGGTAGCATCTTCATGATTCTCTATGTATAGTGTCATGTCATCTACAAACAGTGACAATTTTACTTCTTCTTTTACGATTTGGATTCCTTTTATTTCTTTTTCTTCTCTGACTGCTGTGGCTAAAACTTCCAAAACTATGTTGAATAATAGTGGTGAGAGTGGGCAACCTTGTCTTGTGCCTGATCTTAGAGGAAATGGTTTCAGTTTTTCACCACTGAGAACAATGTTGGCTGTGGGTTTGTTGTATATGGCCTTTATTATGTTGAGGTAGGTTCCCTCTATGCCTACTTTCTGGAGCGTTTTTATCATAAATGGGTGTTGAATTTTGTCAAAAGCTTTTTCTGCATCTATTAAGATTATCATATGGTTTTTATCCTTCAGTTTCTTAATATGGCGTATCACATTGTTTGATTTGCATAGCAGGATACAAAATTAATGCACAGAAATCTCTAGCATTCCTATACACTAATGATGAAAAATCTGAAAGTGAAATCAAGAAAACACTCCCATTTACCACTGCAACAAAAAGAATAAAATACCTAGGAATAAACCTACCTAAGGAGACAAAAGACCTATATGCAGAAAACTATAAGACACTGATGAAAGAAATTAAAGACAATACAAACAGATGGAGAGATATACCATGTGCTTGGATTGGAAGAATCAATGTTGTGAAAATGACTATACTACCCAAAGCGATCTACAGATTCAATGCAATCCCTATAAACTACCAATGGCATTTTTCACAGAAGTAGAACAAAAAATTTGTATGGAAACACAAAAGACCACGAATAGCCAAAGCAATCTTGAGAAAGAAAAATGGAGCTGGAGTAATCAGACTCCCTGACTTCAGACTATACTACAAAGCTACAGTAATCAAGACAGTATGGTACTGGCACAAAAACAGAAAGATAGATCAATGGAACAGGACAGAAAGCCCAGAGGTAAACCCATACACATATGGTCGCCTTATCTTTGATAAAGGTGGCAAGAATATACAATGGAAGAAAGACAGGCTCTTCAATAAGTGGTGCTGGGAAAACTGGACAGCTACATGTAAAAGAATGAAATTAGAACACTCCCTAACACTGTAAACAAAAACAAACTCAAAATGGATTAAAGACCTAAATGTAAGGCGAGATGCTATAAAACTCTTAGAGGAAAACATAGGCAGAACGCTCTATGACATAAATCACAGCAAGATCCTTTTTGACCCACCTCCTAGAGAAATGGAAATAAAAACAAGAACAAATGGGACCTAATGAAACTTAAGAACTTTTGCACAGCAAAGGAAACCATAAACAAGACCAAAAGACAACCCTCATAATGGGAGAAAATATTTGTAAACAAAGCAACTGACAAAGGATTAATCTCCAAAATTTACAAGCAGCTCATGCAGCTCAATATCAAAAAAACAAACAACCCAATCCAAAAACGGGCAGAAGACCTAAATAGACATTTCTCCAAAGAAGATATACAGACTGCCAACAAACACATGAAAGGATGCTCAACATCATTAACCATTAGAGAATTGCAAATCAAAACTACAATGAGGTATCACCTCACACCAGTCAGAATGGCCATCATCAAAAAATCTACAAACAATAAATGCTGGAGGAGGTATGGAGAAAAGGGAACCCCTCTTGCACTGTTGGTGGGAATGTAAATTGATACAGCCACTATGGAGAACAGTACGGAGGTTCCTTAAAAATTTAAAAATAGAATTACCATATGACCCAGCAATCCCACTACTGGGCATATATCCTGAGAAAACCATAATTCAAAGAGTCATGTACCACAATGTTCATTGCAGCTCTATTTACAATAGCCAGGACATGGAAGCAACCTAAATGTCCATTGACAGGTGAATGGATAAAGAAGATGTGGCACATATATACACTGGAATATTACTCAGCCATAAAAAGAAATGAAATTGAGTTATTTGTAGTGAGGTGGATGGACCTAGAGTCTGTCCTACAGAGTGAAGTAAGTCAGAGTGAAAAACAAATACCATATGGTAACACATACATATGGAATCTAAAAAAAAAAAAAGTGGTTCTGAAGTACCTAGAGGCAGGACAGCAATAAAGACACAGACATAGAGAACGAACCTGAGGACACGGGGAGGGGGAAGCATAAGCTGGGACGAAATGAGAGAGTGGCATGGACATATATACACTACCAAATGTAAAACAGATAGCTAGAGGGAAGCTGCTGCATAGCGCAGGGAAATCAGCTCGTACTCTGTGACCACCAAGAGCGGTGGGGTAGGGAGGATGGGAGGGAGAGATGCAAGAGGGAGGAGATATGGGGATATATGTATATGTACAGCTGATTCACTTTGTTATACAGCAGCAAGTAACACACCATTGTAAAGCAATTATACTCTGGTAAAGATGTTTTAAAAAAAAAAGAAAATCGTAAGCAAAACGAACAGACAACCAATGGACTGGGAGAAAATATTTGCAAACAATGCGACCAACAAGGGAGTAATTTCCAAAATATACAGACAGCTCATGCAGCTCAATATCAAAGAAACAAACAACCCAGTCAAAAAATGGGCAGAAGACCTACACAGACATTTTTCCAAAGAGGACAAACAGATGGCAACAGACACGTGAAAAGATGCTCAACAACACTAATTATTTGAGAAATGCAAATCAAAACTACAATGAGGTATCACCTCACACTGGTCAAGATGGCCATCATTAAAAAGTGTACAAATAATAAACATTGGAGAGGGTGTGCAGCAAAGGGAACCCTCCTGCACTGTTGGTGGGAATGTAAATTGGTGCAGCCACTATGGAGAACAGTATGGAGGTTCCTTAAAAAACTAAAGGTAGAGCTACCATATGATCCATCAATCCCACTCCTGGGTATATATGTGGAAAAGACGAAAAGTCTAATTGGAAAAGGTACGTGCACCCCAATCTTCATAGCAGCACTATTCACAATAGTCAAGACATGGAAGCAACCCAAGTGTCCACCAACAGATGAATGGATAAAGAAGATGTGGTATATATGTACAATGGAACACTACTCAGCCACAAAAAACAATGAAATAATGCCATTTGCAGGACCAATGGATGGACCTATTATACTAAGTGAAGTAAGTCAGAGAAAGACAAATATTATATGATATGACTTGTATGTAGAATCTAAAAAAGACACAAATAAACTTATTTACAAAACAGAAACAAACTCACAGATATAAAAAACAAACTTATGGTGACCAAGGGGAAAGGGGGGGCGGGGGGAGATAAACTAGGAGTATGGGATTAATAGATAAAAACTACTATATATAAAATAGATAACCAACAAGGACCTACTGCACAGCACAGGGAACTATATTCAATATCTTGTAATAACGTAGAATAGAAAAGAATCTGAAGTTGTACACCTGAAACTAACACAACATTGTAAAACAACTATAGTTAAAACAAACAGAAAAAGCTCCAATCCTCAAGCTAAACTCAGAAAAAATTGGCACCTCCCTCCCACTACCCACCTTTCTCCCCATTCGTTGACAGCTGGGGACCCTCCCCGTCCCACCCTAGTTAGCTTCATATTCTTATCCCCTTAGTAATGACACACACCCCAATTCCTTTCAAAACCAAAACCATCTGTCAGGCATCTTAGCTCATTGGGGCCACATGTGGGCTACACGTGGGCCATCTAGTGAGATACAGTAATAGGAATGGTGTGTTCATCGCCGTGGCAACTCTTGGAACACATTCCTGCCTCAAAATGAGATCAGGAGTTTCTGGAAGGGCCTCAGATGTGGTGGGGATAGTGTGGAGTTCCAAACAGTCTGTAAAATTTAGAGAAATTGATTTCGAAATACAGAAATGCACTCTGAGGCTCTGCGGGGATGCTCTGAAGCAGGAGTCTTGACCTCAGGGAAGGTACACGAGTGTATGTGGTGGAACACCCTGCCCACAGGGAAGACTGCCCCCGGCTCCAGCTGCCTGGCAGGCACTTAGGCTGCGGGGAGAATGTCCACCCCACTGCAGGGGTGGGCCTCCACAAGGGCCAGCATTATCAGAGACACCAATTATTAAAGGGAAGTCAGACATCTGGATAGTGAGAGAAAGCTTCCAAGTTTTAGGTGCTAGGTTAGTAAAAACAAAACAAAACAAAACACTACGAGTAAAACAAGACAGGTCTGTGAGCTGAGCTCATGGGCCACCAGGTATGTCCCTTGCCATAGTGGGACAAACAGACCTGGCTGGACCTGCACTGGGTGGGGCAGGCAGTGGGACAGAGACTCCAGACTGCCTGGAGGGCCAGAGCATGAGAGCAGAGCCTGCTAGACGGCACACGACGAGTGAAGGATGGAAGGAGGAACGGATGGGCCAGAGGCTAAACAGCTGTACCACTGCCCGGACCCACACCCGGGAGGGCATGTGTGAATCCCCTCGCACACCAGAGCTCACCGAAGGCCTGCTGGGGCGCAGACACCATTCAAATGGATGCCCAGACACTGTCACTGGCCCCGTGGAGCTTGTACTCTGGTGAAGGGACATGGACAGCAAACCAACCAACCAAGAAAGAATGAAAAATAAATAGCAATAAGGGCTATGCAGAATTAAGATACAGTAATAAAAAGAGAAAACTGATGGCCATTTGGAGGCAGCCTCCGGGAGAGAGCTCAGCTCTGGGCTGAGCACTGCCCGATGGGACCCAGCCAGGCACAGAAAGGCACTCCGTCCCAGTGCATGGCTATGAGCTACGCCAGGGCCCGGGCAGGAGCAGCGGTAGCGGCAGCCAGCGTGTCTGCAGCACCGAGGGCGGCTCAGTGCATGTTCTGAAGCCAAAGGAAAGAGTCTGGATTTTATTCTTAGAGTGATGCGGAGCCGTCAGAGGCAGAAGCCATGTCTGACTCACATTGTAAAAAAGGTCACTAAGGCTGCTGGGGAGAGGAGAGATTGTGGGAGGCAAGAGTGCGAGCAGGGAGCCAGGATGATGACTCGGGTGAGCCGGGGCAGAGGCCGCGGTGCCTGGACAGGGAGGGGATGGAGAGAAACTCAGGGCGCGGCTACGCTACATACACTGAATGACAGGCCACTGCTTTTCATTGAGACTAGGGACACACAACCTACCACCTATGTGGGTGGGAGAGGTGTCTGTGGTCTTACTGTGAAACCACACACCCTCAGAAAGCAGAAGGGAGAGCTGACGAGAGCTACCCCGCCTGGGAATGTCAGGAAAGAACGAAAGAGCAGACAGAGGGCATCTGGGAAAGCCTGGTTAGCATGGAGATCTCAGCCTGGGGTTCAGGGTTGGGCTTCAAAGCAAAATTGTGCATGTTGAGCATTTTTCTGTGGAAGGAAACAAACCAGTTTTTCAGAACTAGTTAATACCCTTACACGCACATTCAGAATGGGCCACGTCTTCCCACTCCAAACCATTTTATACTCCAGAACCTTGGAGACATCAGAGTAAACTGATTTCCAGACCTGTCTCTCACCAAGCCAGGGTCTCGTTAAATGTTACCCAAGGGCTGAAGAAGAGCATGTAAGAAACTGAAAGGCGGAGAGAAGCGGGGACAGAAGTTGGGTGAGACTCCTGGCTGCCCTCACACTTCCACCAGAAGAGGGGCTGGCACGCTATGCCCTGCAGGACAAACCCTGCTGTCTCCCGCTGTCTGTGGCTATTTCTGCACTTTAGGAGCAGAGCTGAGTATCTGCAATGGAGACGCGTGGCCTGCAAAGCCTGAAACATTCACCACCCGGCATTTTACAGGACAAAGTTTGCTGAGACCTGACCGAGAGCATCCCCACTGTCACATTACATGATGGGCCTCCACAAAAGTGTTCCTTGAAAGAAAGGATTCCTCTGCTTAAAAAGAGTTCGAAAATCAGCGCTGGGTACTGGCTTGCCGGCAGGCCAGACCAGAAGACTGATGGTTCACTCTCTCTGGTTTCCTGCATCTTTGTGCAAGCTGCCCCCTCTTAACAAAATCTACTTTCCAATTCCAAACAACAAAACCCTACGAGGCTGGCGTCAAATGCCAACCTCCTTCATGGGACCTTTCCAACATCTCCCCTTGGGTTATGACTTCCTACCCCGATGGCTAAGAACTCCCCGTTCAGCGGCCAGTGCCCCTCGGCACCCCGCTCTATATGTCCAAGGTAGTTTATTTGGTTTTGCCTTTTAAATTTAATCGATGGCACTAAGTCAAACAGGTATAAACGACTTATACCAGGGCTCCCCAGCCTCAGCACTAGCGGCCTTTGGGGCTGGATAACTCTTTGCTGTGGGGCTCTCCTTGTGCACAGGAGCATGTTTAACAGCATCCCTGGCCTCCGTTCACTAGATACTAACAGTAACCCCTCCCCACTGAGCCATGACCATCAAAAATGTCCTTGGACACTGTCAAATAACCCAGGGGGCAAAATCACCTCTAGTGGAGAACCACTGATTTTATATAGTAATTATATTTTATAATTAAAAGACCCAAGCTTTATCAATTTAGCTCCAGAGCCATGTTTTACAAAGATTCATTTCTAGCAAACCATAAACATATAATCTGTTAACAATTATATCTGAAAGAATTACCATGGTTTTTTCTCTTCCCTCAGCTAGTTTCCTCTTTTTATGTATGTGTTTACTGCGATCAATCTCTACATCACCGTATACATTTGATATGTCCTCCAGAAGAACCAGTGGAACTTGGCTAGGGGCATTAGGACCTGTGGATGGAGGGAAAACACCAACACTTAAAAATGCAGCAGGGAAAACAGTACTTAATATCAGGTGGAAATTTACTCAAACATCGTGTGAAAATACATTCAGTATCATCCCAATTAGGTAAACAAATAAGTATACATATACATATACAGAAATGAAAAACTATACAGATATAAACCAAATTGTTAATAAAGGTTCTTTCTCAGTGGTGGACAATTTTTTACAATGATCACGAAGCATAAAATTACCAAAAAAAGAAAAACTACCAAGTCACACATACACACATACATTATTGTTATAAATTCCAAACAAATCTAAATATATGAAACACTATAGTCAATACACAAAAATGAGAGCTGCATTATACTGGATGTATTGTGGGTGATTTCACCCTGTAGGTTTCCTGTTTTTCACATTCTCTAGAATTTATATGCATACATCTTATTTTAAAAATCTTTGTCTGTTGAGAAGTCATTGTGAAATCTACTTCAGTACTTAGCTACATCTGCTTTTTTAAAAGAGGCGTTCAATATCTGTAGTTTCACAGTACCACTACATCCTTTGATATATAAGTTTTTAATGAAAACTTTCTTACATAAAAACCAACAACTAATGAAAGCTCTGGCATCACCCCGCAATTACTTGGATCCAAGAACAATGTTAAGGTAAACATTTTCATCTTCCTCACCACCTACAATGAGGCCAGTATTTTGAGACACTCTAAAATTCTTCAACCAACCTTGGAATAGAGACGGCTGTATGCTGTTGACATACTGAAATGCATTCTTAAAGAAGACCAACATAGTGGAATAAACCACTTGGTTTTTATATTTTGCATGAGCTTCGTTATCAAAGTTGTTCATGTATCTGCAGAGATCCTTCATTCTATGCAAAATATCACCATAGCTTCTGAAAGGTGAAGGACAATAAAAATTATTTAATTACTCTGGGCTTGTCAGCAAAAGGTCTACCAGAGAAAAGCCCCAATAGAACCATTACAACTACCAAATGTGGCTCTAGGCATGTAAAACTATTCTTCATTGTCTGCATATGGATGCAAATTCCTCTTCCGAATTAGAGCAGCAACAGGCCAAGAGTTCATGACACAAACATGCCAAGTAGCTTCTCTTTCCTCTAAACATCAAGGAGTTCTTCAAGCTCAATATCACCTTAAGAGTTCATACTCCCATTGGGAATCTTTTAATAAAGTGAAAAACCACACTCTTTTGCATAAATACTGAGTGTTACAGAATTTGCCCAGACAGAGGTGTACCTATACATTATATGCTTTTAGAAAAAAGTATTTTGTTTTATAGAGAGTATGCTATCAAAAGATTTGTTATGCAATCTTAGAAATGAACAGTTTTGTACCGTCTTCCTTTATCCATCTGCCAGTCACATCTCATTCCAACAACATTCAAAATCTTAAACAACCTCTCCCAAGGGTCCACGATCTGGGATGATTTTTCAGTCAGCCCCTCTATTATGTACTTCTGAGAGCTACGTTTGCTTGGTGACATTAAATCAGACGTTTCTTGGGTACCTGAGATGTGAAAAAAAAAAGTAGTTTACAATTACCATTACTACTTACTATTCATGCGGTACTTTATAGAGAAAAAACGTCTAACTCCCCATGCAAGAGGCAAGAACACAGAACTTCAACATGTTGTATGTTTTATTCAAAGACCCACCACTGGCCCCGGTAGAGTAGGAAGGGACCTTTGAGCTGTGGTTAACGTATGTAGCTAACCTTACAGTTCAGCAGGTTCACTGCTTCAATCGAGGGGTAAAACTGGCTCCAGAAAAGTCTCATCTTTTAACTGTAGTGTTTTTTTCTAGGAACCATCTTTTAGCAAGACTATCAAACTGGTATTGTATCCAGAGGAGAATAATCAGAATGTTGAGGGATTTCTGAGCTTGAAATTTTACAAAATAAAAAATACAATAAAATAAACTGCAGGTTATTCCCACTTACCTTGATGCTGACTCTCTATTTGAGTAGACCTAGTGACATAATTGATATAAAATTCAGCTGCTTTGTTCAAGTACTTATACAACAAATTGGCGGGCAACCGAACATCATGGTTGTTAATTATTAGAGGAAGGACATCACACACTGTTGAAGAGGGAAAATGAGGAAAAACCGATTAAGCTGTTTGTCTACTCTAGGGTTCTGGCAAAAACAAAATTTATTTTAGAGTTCACTTAATGTAGTACCTAAAATATATAGGCAAAAAAGAAACCCCTTATGGCACATTTATTTAAAAACTGCAGTGCAGAGGGACACCAGTGGATGGAGCCAGGAAGGAAACACACAGGCAGATTCCACATTATGAGTGATGTTTGGGTGGAAATTCAGGTGTTTATTAGCATGCTTCATACTCAAACACATGGTTACACATATTCTTTCAGAGGTATCAACTATTACATAATAAAAATTTAGGAGTTGTTTAAAATGCTTTCTGAACTGAAAAAATAAACACGGATTTAAATCCCATAATACGAAGAGTTCCTCTGCTTTCCACAAATGACCTTATTTCTGAAATGACACTTACCCCCAGCATATTCTACTTAGCATAAGGAATGAATACAAAATGTAATTTTTCTTACCAAATAATTTTCTAAAGCAGTTAACAGGAGATTCTTGCTCTTCAATAGTTTCAGCCTCCAATAGTGCCTCCCCAAGGCCAACCTGTTTCAAAATACAATTAATCATTTGTGTTAAGTTTCAGATGTCAGAATTACATGAATAAACACCATATTTGATTTACCACATAGTTTGTATATTCAAACTTACCCAAGAAACAAATATTATCATTTTAAAGACTAGAAAACAAAAGAATGCATCAGCAACACCACCCAGAAGGGAACCCCACATTCACCTGACCACAGACCACTCTGTCTTGGTTATTCTCCCCTGAACTAGTAAAATTAAAATGTCTAAGAAACTTAATGGAAGCACTGGAGCTAGTTTGATAATACAGATGTAGAGATTTTTCTAAGAAATGTAGAAACTAACTTTATTCTCTACATCAAGATGTATTATGTAGACAAAACTTAACATTTTCAAGAGTTGCCGGGAGTAGTCAGTCATACAGCCTGGACTAGGTCGGACACAACTGTTTGAGAAGGCCACCTTCCCATTACTGATGCCCTAGCCTAGTAGAAAGCTTGGCTGCTCCAAATCCACCAACACCTGCATCATCTTCCTGGCAACCACCTGGGGATGCATGGGGTGGGGGGAGAGGGGAACCATGTAAACAATTACATGAGACAGAAAGTTAAAAGAGTAATCATCAGGGAGGACACCAGGTTGAACAGCATCACCCCCAAAATTCACGTCCACTCAGAACCTCAGAATGTGACCTCATATATTTTTTATCTTATAAAAAAGGTCTTCGTGGGACTTCCCTGGTGGTGCAGTGGTTAAGAATCTGCCTGCCAATTCAGGGGACACAGGTTCGAGCCCTGGGCCAGGAAGATCCCACATGCCGCCGAGCAACTAAGCCCGTGTGCCACAACTACCGAGCCTGTGCTCTAGAGCCCGCGAGCCACAACTACAGAGCCCGCATGCTACAACTACTGAAGCCTGCATGCCTAGAGCCTGTGCTCCGCGGCAAGAGAAGCCACCGCAGTGAGAAGCCCGTGCACCGCAACGAAGAGTAGCCCCCGCTCGCTGCAACTAGAGAAAGCCTGTGCGCAGCAACGAAGACCCAACGCAGCCAAAAAAAAAAAAAGTCTTCGTAGAAGTCATACTGGATCAGGGTGGGTCCTAAACCCAATGACTGGTATCTTTATAAGAAGGTCATGTAAAGACACAGGGACACAGACCACAAAGAAGGCCACGTGACAACAGAGGCAGAAACTGAGAGATGAAACTGCAAGCCAAAGAATGACAAGGATTGCTGGTGCCCCAGAAGCCAGGATGAGGTGAGCAGGAGTCCTCCCCAGAGCCTTCACGGGGAGCACGGCCCTGCCCATACCTTGCTTTTGGGCTTCGAGCTTCCAGAATTGTGAAAGAATAAACTTCTGTTGTTTTAAGGCACCCAGTTTCTGGTATTTTGTTACGGCGGTCCTTGAAACTAATATATGGACGTACAGAGAAGGTTAACTGGGGCCAAGAGCCAGAAAAGTGGAGCCAGAAAGAATAAGCCAAAGAGGTTGAATTAAGAAAGTTAAAGATTTGAATCCCACTTCTCCATTACTGGCTATGGGAAGTGACTAACATATATGTAAAGTAGGATGCTGTCTACCTCAACGGATCTAAGGAGTATAGAAGGACCTACTGAACACCGACCAATGCCTGCCAGTAGCACTCAATAATAATTAGAGATATGAGGAAAGGGCAGAGTAGAGGGAAAACAGTGACCATATGGCAAAAGCGTGTGAAAAACGTTAAGAATACAAACTATGGCTCTCCTTTAAATTCAAACACACTGTTCAATACAATGAAACAGATTATTTTTTAAAACTTTAGTGAACTTCGCAAATTGAAGATAAGTTGCACTGTCAAAGCTTGGTGATTGTTTCCTCACACTGGTAACACAACTCCTACTGGATATTCATAGAGTTTGGTAACAGTGACATCCTTTTAGCTTTACTGACAAAGATTCCTTGATTTGAATTCAGTCTTATCTGGTACTCCTCAGAATTAGAATAATCTACTTTAGAATAATACACACTGTAGCTCTTAAACATACTCGTGAGTCCACTGATCAATTTTATACTCTTTTATGAAAAAGGAAAGGATCAAATCTTACCCCATGCTGTACCACCGTTTCAGGGAATCGTCTCAAAAGTAGAAGCAACATTTCTGATCGTTCCAAAGTGTTGAAGCATTGTTCCGTAACCTTTAGTAACATTTCACACTGGACCCGACCAGGAAGAGTTTCAAATAAACCTGTATATAACACATTTCACTTTTAAAAGTTTCTTTCAGAAAGAAAATACGGAAGCAAAAGTGGAAATAAGGCATCATCATGTACAGAATGGTATATACTAAGTGAAGAATCACTATTGTTGGAGTTCACCTACAACCTGGAAGGCTTTGGGGTCAGATATTATTGGGCATAAGATATTTGCTGAAGGACGATAAAACCTTTGGAGGCCTTACTGGATCTAGAAGAGAAGAATGATGTCTGGGAAGGGTCACAGCAGTGTTTGCTGCTGACTGAGATAAAAAACACTCACTTAAGTTGAAATGACCTAAACAATCTACTTTCTTTTTTATCCAACATCTGAAATACTGGATTGGCTATAGCAACCAACACAGAGTGAAGGTTAATGAGAAAGGTCATAAATTACTAAAAGTTTCTCTCCTGTTCTGTGGAGATCTGTCTAATCTACAGATGTTTTATGATTACTGTAGAACTTGTTAAAATATATTCAGTTTCCCAGGCTAACTGATAAATCCACATCCTTTAAGGAAGTTTAAAGGGTTCTAAGCATATGCTCAAGGGATCAAGTGACGTCATTTGTACAGGCTTCAGTTGCCAAGAACAAAACATGCATATGGGTACCAATACCACAGATGTGACTGTTTTGTGAAATTACTACACAGAACTTGGTATTCCAGAAGTTTTAAAAAGAATTATATGTTTTTTATTATAATATAATTCTACTTGGAAACATTTTGGTATATCTACAACTGTATTATATGAGATAGCACCATATTATGTTCTAATAACAGTAAAAAGAATGATCACTTTCTAGATATTTCTGTTTTTCAGAAAATTATTATTTTTAAAATTAACAGCTCAATAAAACTGCATCTTATTGGGTTCACAGTTGTGAGTCACTTTTACTATGGTGAAGTAATTGCTAGTATTTTTACCCAAGTAGGCAAAACTTCCAAAACATAATTACTTTTAATCTCATACAGACATTTTATAAAAATTAGATGAATTATCTTCTTTTACATTTTTGCTTCTAATTTTATAAATTATGTATATTGCTAGAGTATGTAGCATAAAACACATTATTATATCTTATCTCTGATATCTTAATGATAGCTTTAATACCTTAGCTATTTATCGATGTTGGTAATTTTACTTTTTACATCTTTATTGGAGTATAACTGCTTTACAACGTTGTGCTAGTTTCTGCTGTACAACAAAGTGAATCAGCTATACATATACATATATCCCCATATCCCCTCCCTCTTGCTTCTCCCTCCCACCCTCCCTATCCCACCCCTCTAGGTGGTCACAAAGCTGATCTCGTAGCAGCTTCCCACTAGCTATTTTACATTTGGTAGTGCATATATGTCAGTGCTACTCTCTCACTTTGTTCATCTTCCCCTTTCCCCCTGTGTCCTCAAGTCTGTTCTCTACGCCTGTGTCTTTATTCCTGTCCTGCCACTAGGTTCATCAGAACATTTTTTTAGATTCCATATACATGCGTTAGCAGACGGTATTTGTATTTCTCTTTCTGACTTACAGAAGTAGTAATTTATACACCAGTAAGATATCATTGTATTCTTACTTCTTAAAAATTGGGTTTGTTTATCCTGTGAATCATTTCTTAATGCTGATGTAATAATGCTGATTTCTCTCCACACCACGGGCTGATCTGGGAAATTCACAAACCTATTTTTAAAATGAATGCATTAAATTAAAATGTCAGATTCTAAATAGTATCCAAAAAAGAAAGTAAAACGCTAGCATCAGAGAAAAACACATTTTACTGTATTCCAAGTGAATACATAGATGTACCAAAACAAACTGAAATAAAGATACAAAAATAAAAACTAAGAAAAATGAGGGTACTCACAAAAGTCTTTAGTTTTTTTTAATAAGTGAAAAGACAAGTGTCCATAATATGCAAAACACTACTAAATGGCAAACAAGAAAAAAAAACTCCCCCCCCCAAAAAAATGGGCAAAGGTAAATCACAGAAAAAACACAAACAGCCAAATATTTGAAAAGATACTCAGTCTTATTAGTAATACAACAAACACAAATCTTTAAAAAATAGCAAGATATTGCCTTCTCCTACAGCACTGGCAAAAATTGACAGCTGAGGGAAAGACGGATAATATCCAGTGCTGGCGAAGGTGTGGGAAAACAGGCACTCACACACGGTCAGTGGAGATGTAAACTGAACAGTACTTTTTGGAGAGTAATCTGACAGTGCATCGAAATTTAAAATGCGCATACCCTTCGACTAGGAAAACCTACGTCTAAGAATCTACTCTACAGAAAAACACCCAAGTGTGAGTACAAAACTGCTTTCTGACACTCTGAATATAATTTCAAACAACTGGAAACTACCTAAATGTCCGCCGAGAAAAGAGGGCTGAAACGCTATGCAGACAGGAGAAAGAACCAAGTAGATCCCTACATGCTGGCCTGGAAAGAGCCCCATCACAGTGGGTGAGCAGCAGGCGCTCACCGCTGCAACTCCTCCCCCAGAACCTACTGATGCGTCCTGGGCCGTACATGCACACAGACACACACACTCCTGAATTCGGGCCGAGGTTAGGAGGGACTTCCACTGATTATTCTCTATACTACAGTACCGTCGCAACTTCTGCGAGGAGCCTGTATTACGTTATTCCCAAAGTAAAATAAATGATTGAATGGAAGAGCTGTAACAAGAATAAAACCTAAGAAGACTTCCCTGCAGTTAACAGAAGGCCTAGACCACTACCAAGTTAAGCTTTAGGTGCCGGACACGCAGATGAACTTGAGGACTTTCCCCCAACTCCCTCTGCCACAGACAGAACGGAATCCTCCCGAGAGGTGCGGGGCGGCGTCCCCACTCACATGTCGTAGAGCAGCCTCCCGGCGGTGGCCGTCCGCTCCGCGTTCCGCTCGATGGTGTACATCTCATACTGCAACACGGGCCGGGGCCGCGTCAGGCCCTCCGCCCGGCCGGCCCGGCTCACCCCACCGCCCCGGAGGTCCCAGGGTCGGGCATCACGTGCTGACGGAGCCCCAGGGCTCGCGCCGCGCGGCCCCGGGGCCCCGGATTAGCGCAGGCACGTCTCCGGCGGCCAGCGGGGCTTCTGACTATCCCGGACGGCAACGCGGTGCAGGTCTATGCCGTTCGCGTCACTCGGATGCCTTTATCAACCGCGGGGCCCGCAGATGCGCGGTGGTCCCCTCACAGAGCCGCAGCCCGGAGCTGGCGCCTGTGTTCACTACACTGCACCCCAGCTCCCTCCCACGGGGACCTAGAACACCCCCACCCCGCCCCTGCCCCCGCCACTACCCGCGCCCACGCGGCTGCCGTCCGGACCCACGAGCCGGCGGGCGGCCTTCCCAGGCGGCGCGAGGCGCTGTCCCGACCGCCAAGAGGGTAACGCTCCCGTCGCCCTGACCCGGAGCGGGGCCCGGGGTCCCCTGGGCCGGGCTCGCTGGGGGCTCAGGGAAGCGGGGAGGAGCGCCCCACCTGCGCCCCCGCCCGGCCTCACCTGGATGTTGAAGTCTGCGGGGTAGAGGCTGCGGGCCGTGATCAGCCAAGCCTTGGCGGCCCACAGGTCCTGCTGCACCAGCTCGCGGGCTCGCTGCACCAGGAACTCGCAGTCGCCCTGGGCCGACATGACGCGGGAGGCCTCGGTCGGCCTGAGGCTGCCGGACCTCCCGGCTGGGGGACGCCGCGGACCTCGCCGCCGCGGACCTCGCCGCCGCGGACCGTGCTGCCGCCGCGGACCGTGCTGCCGCCGCGGACCGTGCTGCCGCCGCCGCCGCCGCCGCCGCCGCGGACGCTACTGCGCAAGTCCGGGGTCGCGCGGCCGCCGCAGGGTGGATCCGGGAGGGCTTCCGGGCTTTGCGAGTAGCCTCCTCCCGGCCACTCTGCGCTTCTGCCCGGCGGCTTACTCCTCTGGGGACCTAGTGCGTTTGTCACGGCTCTTCCAGGTCGCTCCAAGACGCGGAGGAGCGGATTCTCACCCTGCTCGGGAGCGACCCCGGTGCAGCCAGGGAGCATGCGCGGAGCCCGGTCCTGGCGGCGCCGGGGAGCCGGGTGGTCAGTCTTGGCTGGGCGGCCGGGGGCCGGGCGGGGAAGACGCTGGAGGGGGGAGCGCCGAGGGGCTGCGCGGAGGCGGCGGGAAGAGCCCCTCGGGACCTCCGGATCGGATGTACAGAAAGGCTCGCGCTGCTCTCGGTCAGGCGGTAAAGCCAGCGTTTGGACCGGTCCTTTCGGTCCTCAGCACGGTCATGTCTCATGGTCGTTGCTTCTTTATTCCCTGGTTTCTCCGAAAAGCATTTATTGAGCCAATTGCAGTCTTAGTACTTTGCAGGTGCTTGGCTGCATGCCGGAAGCTACCGAGCCGTTTATCCTGTTCCAACCTGAGTTTACAGTGTTAGGGACCTGTGACCTACAAAAAATAGCTGTTTTAATTCTGTTTCAACCAGAATCAGTGTCATTTTCACCAAATGAAAACAAAACAGTCTACCTGATCTCGTGAAGGGAGGCCACACTTAGGAACCGGAGGAAGCAGCATTTATTCTCCTAATAGGAGGCATGTGCCAAAATGTGTGTTTCCAGCAGTTCGTTGGAGTCTCCAATCCAAGGTCTATATACGAAACTTTTAGCAGGTTCTAGTACCACTGATATCTTGGACTTAAAACCGAGATTAGGGATTCAAAACTGATTTTTTTGGAAAAAAAATGACTATATACTTCATACATGGAAACATTATAAATATGGTAAATAAATATGAATATATACTTACTATCGAGGGCAAAGAATGTTGCCTGCCATCCTAGTAAATAATGACTATTGCCTGCCCGCAAGCGCAAGCTATCAGCCACTGTAGCCTGGCCCCCCCTCCACCCCCCGCCCCCCATTAGTGCCCCATGAGCGGAATTCAGGATGGAGAAAAACAGGATAGTGGCCCTACATAAAGATGCATACCTAAGGAGTAACTTTAATGACCCAGACTCTTGCATCTTCCCATGTGTGTTTTTCAGAGAAACTCTTATATATCCTCACTCCCCCTTACCTCTTTGGAACAGTCCTGCAGAGCTACCTGAGAGGCTGTCTCCCAGGCGATGGTCCTCAGTAAGGTCCCCAAATAAAACATAACTAGTAATTTTAGGTTGTGCATTTTTCTTCAGTCAACACTGTGGTTATACGTAAAGTATAATATGTACTTCGTAATTATAATAATTTAAAAATAAACAACCGTGGGACTTCCCTGGGGGTCCAGTGGTTAAGACTGCGACCCCACTGCAGGGGGTACCGGTTGGCTCCCTGGTCGGGGAAGTAAGATCCTGCATGTGGTGTGGTGCGGCCGAAAAAATAATAAAATAAAAACAACCGTAAAGTTAGTGGTGAATTAGTGTGTTAGTTTTAGAGGAAAGTACCAAGAAGATGAGGCTTTAAGGAACACCATGTAAAGCGCCAACGCTACCAAATCCATGAATGTCCAGGCTCTTTTGCTATTTCGCTCATAATACCAGTCTAAAAATGATAACTTTAGTATCTCCCCTCTTATTTTAAAACCTTGATTTTAAAAACTCGATTTTGTTTCATTAGTATCCTCAATGATATCTTTAGGTAAGAGTCATTGCTTTACCCTCAGTCACTCTGATACATTAATTGTATTAGCGCTTTGGGAAGCATTATGGTTCCTAACGCTATTTAATGTCCTCTGATTATGCACAGGAACAGCGTGATTATGCGATCTCTTTGTAGGCTGGGATGGATTGCTCAGTGATAGAATTCTTTCAGCTTTGTAGAAAGGAAGGTAGAAAATTGAATTTAAACAGATCAGGGGACTTCCCTTTGGTCCAGTAGTTAGGACTCGGCGCTTTCATTGCCACGGCCCCGGGTTAAATCCCTGGTCGGAGAACTAAGATCCTGCAAGTGTGGCCAAAAAAAGTAAAAGGATATATATACGTATATATATATGTATATATATACATAAATATAAAAATCAGGATAATTTTTATCTTACAAAGTGTAGACCAAAAAAAAACAGATTGCTAGCTTAAATATTTTTTTCATTATTTCATTGATTTTAATGTATAAATTGTATAATGTGTAAATTGGCAAAAATGACTGATTAGACTTTAATCTTTAAACTTTATGTTTTGGTTATGGGGTTACAAAACAGAAACCAAAACAAACCTGTGTACCTGTTCCTGAGTCTTTAGTTCTCTAGTGTTGTATTAGGTAACAACCGAAAATTAAACATTTTAAAGCTAGGGCTAAATAAGGGAGCTCTGGTTATAATTTAGATGCCAATCAATTGAGTTTTTGCCAGAATACAAGATAAGACTTGTGGATATTTTCTAGCCAACCTCTTAATTTTGAAAGATCTCCAGATAAATATTTGTCCTAGGGTATCATGCTGGCATCTTAAAGTACAGAAGAGAGGTACCACACCGTGTGGGTTTTTACGTCTTTTGGGCCTCCTTGTCCTGATCTCGAAGCCTCATTGAGCGTCTGGGCACCTGGCTCCCGTTCTCCCTGACAACTTCTAAGTCACATAAGATGCCCAGCATCCAGCATCCAGCATCCAGCCTCAAGCTCCTGGACCTCAGTTCAGTGATTCGTATTAAACTCTATATTGCTTTTTACCTTCCACTTCAAAATCTCAAAACTCATAAACACAATCTCTTAACTTTCCTGCCCTCAACTCTCTCCTTGGTTCTTCTTAGCAATTTCCTACTTTCTTCCTCCCTGATGTTAGCTTAACAGATCTATCTTTTCCTCCTAGTTTATCTGCCTCCTCATGCTGTAGCCTTGCTTGGACACTCAGCATGCTCAGCGTCTTTGCTTCTTATCCCACCTGTATCCACTCTTCAGATGAACAGCCCTGGATCCACCCTGTGGTGCATCTTGCTGGATGTTGCGACTGGCTTGAAATAGGGGCAATAACTATATAGTCAATGAGCATTGAGGAGGCTGAGTCCTGCTGGAGAATAGCACACACATGTGCAGATTGATGCTGTAAGAGATTCCTGGTCTTAGTATCACTCTGGGCTCTCAACGACTCCACCTCCCACTCTTTCAGTTAGGACTCTGGATCTGTGAACTGATGGGAATTGGGTACTTTCTGTATAGTCATTCAACTCAGATTTCTGCATACCTGGCTTAGATTTTCTCTGATTTTGCAGATCAAGCCGTACTTTGGTGGAGGCTGTCCATCTGTTTTATTCCTGGGAACTTTATGATCAATTAGCCACTGCCACAGACCTTGAGAGCCAAAATGCTCTGATGGCCACTCTGTCCCCGTGTTTTATTATGCTAATTGTGCCTACTTTGTCCTCGATGGTCAAGTGCTGCCACCACACTGCTACCACACAGGGATCCCATTATTCCCATTGAAATGAGGGCGCCCAATTCTACTGCAGTTATCTCCCACCAGCATCTCTGGTGTACAGAGGACAGTTGGCACTAGGACTTTTATGGATTCTGGTGCTCCCTTCACTAAAGCATTTCTGGGCCTCCTGGGTTGTACGGTAGGGGTTGGCTGAGCAGGCTGCACGTAATGAATTAACTCTAACATTCCCATCTCAGTGAGCCAGTATAGTCCTTCCTCTAACATATGCTGGGAAAATTCCAGCCTCTCAATCTAGGCCATCTATGAACCAGTCTTCACAAGCATACTCTTAGAGCCATTTGGCACCTAACAGCTGTTCAACTATCTATAATAGCTGCAGATCCCAAAAGAAGGATCTGCAACTATTATAACAGATCCAACAGAATTCAAAATGGCTGTGATGGATAGGGATGCTGTATGCAGCCCCTGACAAGGCCTAATGGAGCAAAACATGCCCATTTGACAAGCAGTTCCTAGACTGTTACTGGACGTGTTGAACTAGAATTCTTGGTAAGTGAACCCATATTGATAAATTTGGTCCTATCTCATTGAATGATTTATCCTATTTGGTCAATTCCAAGCATCTTGTGGATGTGAGTTGGTAGAATCCTGCAGTTCCTTTGGGATATACTTTTTCTCTTCCTGATTTTGTAAGTCACTCTTTAGGCCATATAGGAATTTCTTTTCCTTAAAAAAAATGTTTTACCTGGAAATAATTTCAAACTTACAGAAAAGTTACAAGAATAAAAATTGTATAAAAATTATCCATATACTTGTTAGGGGTTGAATTGTGTCCCCCCACCCCCGCCCAAAACAGATATGCTGAAGTCTTAGTCCTGATACCACAGAATGTAACCTGATTTGGAAATAGGGTCTTTACAGGGGTAATTAAACTTAAGGTCATTAGCTTAGGCCTTAATCCAATATGACTGGTGTCCTTATGCAAAGGGGAAATGTGGACACAGAGACACACACACACAGGGACAATGCCATGTGAACATGAAGGCAGAGATGGGGGTGATTGTCTACAAGGCAAGGAACACGAAAGGTTTGCAGCAAACCACCAGCAGCCAGGAGAGAGGCCTGGAACACTTCCCCGTCACAGCCTCAGAAGGAACCAACCCTGCTGACACCTTGATCTTGGACTTCCAACCTCCAGAACTGTGAGACAGTAAATTTCTGAGGTTTAAGCCACCCAGTTTGTAGTACTTTGTTTGACCACCTTAGCAAGCTAACGCATACTCTTTACTCAGGTTTACTTATTGTTAGCATTTTATTTCATTTGCTCTATCATTTGCATGAGAGAGAGGATTCTCTCTCTCTCAATAAATACATGCATAATATATATTTTACCGAACAATTTGAGAGTAAATTGTATTTGTCATGGCCCTTTATTCCTAAATATTTCAGCGTGTGTTTTCTAAGCATAAAGATATTCTCTTACATAGCCAAGGACAGTGGTCAACTTCAATACCTTTTTTTTTTTGCGGTGTGCGGGCCTCTCACCGCTGTGGCCTCTCCCGTTGCGGAGCACATGCTCCGGATGCGCAGGCTCAGCGGCCATGGCTCACGGGCCCAGCCGCCCCGTGGTATGTGGGATCTTCCCGGACCGGGGCACAAACCCGTGTCGCCTGCATCGGCAGGCGGACTCTCAACCACTGCGCCACCAGGGAAGTCCAACTTCAGTACCTTTAACCTTAATAAAATAGTTTCATCCACTCTACCATCTACATTCCAGTTTTTAAATTGACCCAATAATGTCTTTCACAGAATCCCCCTTCTAGTAAAGGAGCCAGTCTTGGATCAGGTATTGCATTCACTTTCCACTTCGTGTTCCTTGAATCTAGAATATTTCCACAGCCTCTCTTTGCCTTTTATGACATTGACATTTTTGAAGAATGTAGCTCCTCTCCATTTTCTTTTACATAGAAAGTTCCTCATTCTGAGCTCATCTGTTCCTCCTCCTGATTAGATTCAGCTGTGCATTCCCAGGTGGAACACTACACGTGTGGTCTACCCTTCTCTGGGCATCACACCTGGAGGCGTACAATGCCCACCTGCCCCTCACTGGTGACGCTCATTTTGATCATTCAAGGCGGTGTCTGAACTGTATTTTCTTCTCTTTGCAACAGTAAGCAAACTGAGGGAGACACTAAGGCCATGCAAATACGCTGCCATTCTGGAATTTTCCTCTCGGTATATGCCTGGATATAATGCAGAACAGGCACCCCATCTGCAGCTGTTACAGCCTGGAAGCAAAGAGATAACAGATTCCTTGGAGGCCATCAGAGACGTTTTCTGATTTCAACCAACGCCCTGAGTTGAAAGTTCAAGACACCCAGCTTACCTTTTTCCGATCTACATCTTATTGCCGCAGTAACCAAATGATTTTCCAAGTCTTTTCCCCTCTCTACTCCAGTCCATGCCATGGCAGACCTTATTTTGAGCAATCCTGGTTCCAGGGTGTGCTATGGGTTTCCAGTGGCTCTGAGCCATGTATGGGAACCCCAGAATTCCATCTTGAGAGCCTGTTGTTCAAGGTTACTCTTCATACCATTTGCTCTCTCAGTCAGGGTCCCAAGAGGAAAAAACAAGATACACTCAAGTGGATTTCTGAAGGGTTTAATGAATTTACAGCAGTGTGGACAGAGTTAAGAGACCCACAGGGGATGTGGAGGGACCGGGAACCAGCGACAGCAGGATTACCCCTCGCCCTGGAGGCTGAGAGCTGAGGGGCGTCCTGGCAGAGGCTGCTGTTGTAGAATGCCAGCCTCAGCCAAGCTCTTGCACCGATACAGGAAGAGAGGGTGGACAAGAAGTGCCCCGCTGCCCTCTCCTGCCCTCTGAGCGCCTGCGGTACTTCCCTTCCGTTGGGTGATGCTAACCCCGGGTTAATGCAGCCCCCAGGGGCCACCTTCTGGAGCAGAGAGAGCAGGCAGGGCGCAGAACGGGAAACAAGCAGCACCGGGGCCCTCACTGTCACTGCGAGGACCTGGCTGTGGTCCCCTGTGCTCCTGCTGTGTGCAAATCCACTTGTAACGCTGCTCACTGCAAGGACCTGGCTGTGGTCCCTTGCGTGGTTTCTTTGTTTATTACACCGCTTCTCGAAGAATGTGAAGACAAAACAGCAAACCTCCATTTACCCTTTCTCCTGCCCTTTGTGCTGTTATCATCACATATATTACCTCTGCCACAATACATTGTTATTATTTTTTCTATAAATGTTTAACTTCTTAAGAATTGAAGAAACCAAAAAATTACCCTTTTATTTTTACCAACATCCTTAGCATTTCCAGTGCTCTTTGTTCCTTCTTGTGAGTCTGATTTCTATATGGTACCATTTTCCTTCAGCCTGAAGAATTTTCTGTAGCATTTCTTACAGAGCGAGTTTGCAGGCAACCAGTTATTTAAACGTCCATTGATCTGAACATATCTCTATTTTGCCTTCATTTTGGCAAGATGTTTTCACTCAATGTAGAATTTTAGGTTGACAGTTGATAGTTCTTATTTGGTTTTGACACTTTAAAGATACCCGTAGGTCCTACTGTATAGTACAGGGAACTATAGCCAGTGTTCTGTGATGGAGCATAATGGAAAAGAATATGAAAAAGAATGTATATATATATATGCATAACCGAATCACTTTGCTGTACAGCAGAAATTAACACAACATTGTAAATCAACTCTACTTCAATAAAATAAATTTTTAAAATAAACTAAAAAAAAGATACTCTTGTCTTCTGGCCTCCATTAGTTCTAATGAGAACTTAGCCTTATTTTTATTATTGCCGTTTGCACATACTGTATCTTTTATCTTATGTTTGCTTCTTTTAAAAAAATTTCAAAAATTTTAAAATTGTGGTAAAATATGCATAATGTAGGATTTGCCATTTTAACAGTTTTTAAGTGTGGAGTTCGTTAGTGTTAAGCATATTCACATGATATAGCCAATCTCCAAAACTTTCTCATCTTGCAAAACTGAAATTCTGTGTCCATTAAACAATTCCCTGTATCCCATGCCTGCAGCCCCTGCACCCAAACTTCTGCTTTCTGTTTTTACGAGTTTTACGAGGTACCTAGACCATCTAGGTACCTCCCATAAGTAGAATCATACCGGATTGACCTTTTTGTGATTGGCTTATTTCACTTAGATTAATGTCCTCAAGCTTTATCCATGTTGTATCATAATTTCCCTTGCTTTTTAAGGCTGAATAATATTGCATTGTGTATATATGCCAGTTTTGTTTATTAATTCACCCTTTGATGGATGCAATGCTGCTATGAACCCGTACCTCTTCAAGACCCTGCATCTGCTTGCCTTTGAGATTTTATCTTTACCTTTGGCTATGATCTGTGTAGGTGTGATTTTCTTTTTAGGTGTATTTTCTTTTTTGGTTAGGGTTCACTGATTTTTCTGTCTGTGGGTTTCTTTTTTGATCAGATTTGGGATTTTGATTAAAATTTCTTCAAAGATTATTCCTACTTCATTTTCTGCTTCCCTCCTTCTGGGATCCTAACCACACATGTGTTGGACCCACAGGTCATTGAGGCTTTGTTTTTGTTTCTCTCCTAATATTTTACTCTTTGTGTTTCAGTTTAATGATATATTTTGAGGTATCTTCAAGTTTACTAATCCTTTCTTCTGTTGTGTTTAATCTCCAGTTAATCCCATCCAGTGAATATTTGATTCCAGTTCTTATGCTTTTTTTCAGTGTTAGAGTTTCCACTTGGAAACTATATATGTAAATTTTTATAACTCTCCTAAGATTTCTTATCTCTTTCCCCATTATATCCATCCTTTTTTCTAGATTCTTTTTCATGTTATTATTTGTGTGTTTGAGGCATAGTGTTTTACGTCTGTTTCTTTTCTTTTTCTAAAATTATTATTTTTTACTGGAGTATAGTTGATTTACAAGATTGTGTTCCTTTCTTTTTTTATGAATTTATTTAATTTATTTTACTTTTGGCTGCATCGGGTCTTCGTTGCTTTGCACGGGCTTTCTGTAGTTGTGGCGAGTGGGGGCTACTCTTCGTTGTGGTGCACGGGCTTCTCATTGCAGTGGCTTCTATTGTGGAGCACGGCCTCTAGGCACATGGGCTTCAGTAGTTGTGGCACGCAGGCTCAAGGACTTGTGGCTCACAGGCTCTAGAGCACAGGCTCAGTTGTTGTGGCGCACGGGATTAGTTGCTCCACAGCATGTGGGATCTTCCCGGACCAGGGCTCGAACCCGAGCCCCCTTCGTTGGCAGGCGGATTCTTAACCACTGCGCCACCAGGGAAGCCCTGTTGTGTTCCTTCCTGCTGTACAGCACAGTGAATCAATTATACATATACGTGTATCCGCTTTTTTTTAGATTCTTTTCCCATACAGGTCATTACAGAGTATTGAGTAGAGTTCCCTGTGCTATACAGTATGTCTTTATTAGTTATCTATTTTATATATAATAATGTGTATATGTCAATCCCAATCTCCCAATTTATCCCTCCCTGACTTTCCCTCCTGATAACCATAAGATTGTTTTCTACAACTGTAACTCTATTTGTTTTGTAAATAAGTTCATTTGTACCATTTTTTTAGATTTTACATATAAGTTATATCATACAATATTTGTCCTTCTCTGTCTGACTTACTTCACTCAGTATGACAGTTTCTAGGTCCATCCATGTTGCTGCAAATGGCACAGTTTCATTCTTTTTTATGGCTGAGTAATATTCCATTATATATATGTACCATGTCTTCTTTATCCATTCCTCTGTTAATGGACATTTAGGCTGCTTCCATGTCCTGGCTATTGTAAACAGTGCTGCAGTGAACATTGGGGTGCATGTATACTTTTGAATTATGGTTTTCTCCGGATATATGCCCAGGAGTGGGCTTGCTGGATCATATGTTAGCTCTATTTTTAGTTTTTTAAGGAGTCTCCATACTGTTCTCCATAGTGCTTGTACAAATTTACATTCCCACCAACAATGTAGAAGTGTTCCCTTTTCTCCACACCCTCTTAGTGTGTCTGTTTCTATTGACAGATTCTACTTTTTACTCTAGATTACATTTTTTTCTTTGCATTTCTAGTAATTTTTGACTGCATACTGGACCCTTGATGATTTGTTTTAGAGGCTCTGGATTGTTTTATTTTCTTCAAAAGAATTTTGAATTTTATTTTGGCAGATACCTAAATTAATGTGGACCACTTTTATTTTTATTAAGGCTTAGCTCTAGGCTTTTTAAAGGTTGGCGTATTTTGCCCTCAGTTCTAGGGTGTGATCTTTACTTTGCAAGATGGGCGTTCTGGTGTCTCAGCTGAATGGCAAGGACATTGACCAGCGTCTCTCCTTTCTGGATGGGTCAGTGTCTCCCCAGCACTGTGAAATCCCTAATTCCTCTTAGCTTTTGGTCTCTCAGCAGTTTTTCTCTGCTAGGCTTTTCAGAGCCTCATCTTCACAGACAGCTTCAGATTTGTAAAAGGATGCCAGGGAAACCCTTAGGTAGACTTTAGGATTCTTTCTCTGTAGCTCCTTCCTTTCTGATAACCTGCTCCCCAAATTTCACCTGCCTTAGCTGCTCTGAATTCCAATCTCTGTTTTTTTTGTTTTGTTTGTTTGCTTTTTGCCCAGTGAGACAGTTCTCTTCTTGGCCTCCATTTTCCTGCACTATTTTTGGAAAATGCCTCCAGAGAAGAAGTCTGGGTGGCTTTGGAGCTCACCTATGGTGTGCTTCCTTTCTTCCAAGATCACAGCCCTGTGCTGTATACTGCCAGTGCTTGAAGACAGTTGCTTTCTAGTTTTTTAGTTGTTTATAGTGGGAATATAAATGCAATTTGAACTAATCCATCAAGGCCAGAACCAGGAGTTACTTTAGAAAATTACTATGACCATTTTATCATTAAAAAAATTATTTTTCACTTTGAAAAAAAATCCCTCTTCTTATATCATGTCTTCTCCAGGGATAGTTTTTATTTATTTTTTCCTTTGGATGAGCCATACTTCCCTGTTTGTCTGTATGCCTTGTGATTTTTTAATTGAAAACTGGACAAGTAAATCTTATAATGTGGTAACTTTGGAAATCAGATTTTTCCCCTTCCCCAAGGTTTGCTGTTTGACTTTCTAAAAAATTGAGATATAATTGATATCATTTTACAGCTCAAGGTAGTGTTAGGAGTGCCCACGCTCCGCACAGTCAGAAATCAGCCTATAACTTACAGTCACACCTCCGTACTCGTGGTTCCTCCGTATCATCCTTGGATTCAGCCATCCGAGAATTGCATAGTACTGTAATGTTTACTATTGAAAAAAATCCCCGTATGAGTGGGCCCATGCAGTTCAAACCTGTACTGTTTAAGGGTCAACTGTATTAGTTTCAGTGTACAATGTAATGATTTGATACATGTATGTATTGTGAAATGATCACCCCAATAAGTCTGGTTAGCATCCATCACTACACATACCTACGGTTTTTTTCTTGTGATGAAAATTTCTAAGACTTACTCTCTCAGCAGCTTTCAAATATATGACACAGTATCATTAACTGTAGTCACCATGCTGTAAGTTACATCCCTAGGACTTACTTATTTTATAACTGGAAGTTTGTACCTTTTGACCCACTTATCCATTTTGCCTGCCTCCACACACACCTCTGACAACCATCAATTTGTTCTCTATCTATGAGTTCAGGTTTTTCTTGTTTTTGTTTTAGACTCCACACATGAGATCATACAGTATTTGTCTTTCTCTGTCTGACTTATTCCACTTAGCATGATGCCCTCCAAATCCATGCATGTTGCCATAAATGGCAGGATTCCTTCTTTTTTTGGCTAAATAAGATTCCATTCTATATATATTACATTTTCCTTATCCATTTCCAACAATGGTAGACACTTAGATTGTTTCCATGTCTTGGCTATTGTGAATAATGCTGCAATGAACATGGAGTTGCAGATATCTTTTCAAGTTAGTGATTTTGTTTCCTTAGTATATATACCCAGAAGTGGGATTGCTGGAGCACATGGTAGTTCTATTTTTAATTTTTTGAGGAAAAAAACTACTGTTTTCCATAGTGGCTGCACCAATTTCCGTTCCCACCAACAGTGCACAACGGGTCCCTTTTCTCCACACCCTCATCAGCACTTGTTATCCCTTGTCTTTTTGATAATAGCCATTCTAACAGGTGTGAGGTGATATCTTATTGTGGTTTTGATTTGTATTTCCCTGATGATTAGTGATGTTGAGCATCTTTTCATGTGCCTATTGGCCACCTGTATGTCTCCTTTGGAGAAATGTCTATACACTTCCTGTGCCCATTTTTAGTCAGATTGAGTTGTTTGAGTTTCTTATATATTTTGGATATTAACTCCTTATCAGGTATGTTTGCAAATATTTTCTCCTATTCAGTATGTTGCCTTTTCATTTTGTTGATGATTTCCTTTGCTGTGCGGAAACTTTTTAGTTTGATGTAGTCCCACTTGTTTAGTTTTGCTTTTGTTGCCTTTGCTTTGGTGTCAAGTCCAAAAAATCATCCCCAAGACCAATGTCAAGGAGCTTACTGCCTATGTTTACTTCTAGGAGTTTTATAGTTTCAGATCTTATGGTAAAGTTTTAAATCCATTTTGCATCAGTTTTGTGTAACTGTGTGGTGTAAAATGGTGGTCCAGTTTTATTCCTCTGCATGTGGTTGTCCTCTTTCCCCAGCACCACTTATTGGAGCAACTGTCCTTTCCTCACTGATTTGACCATATACTCATGGGTTTATTTCTGAGCTCACTATTCTGTTCCATTGATCTGTGTGTCTGTTTCTATGTCAGTATCATAGTGTTTTGATTATTATAACTTCGTAATATAGTTTGAAATCAGTTAAGTGTGATGTCTCCAACTTTGTTTCTCTTTCTCAAGATTGCTTTGGCTATTCAAAGTCTTTTTGTGGTTCCAAGCAAATTTTAGGATTTATTGTTCTTTAAAAACTCTTTTTGTGTGTGTAGGTGTCTCTGTGTCAGAGATCAGCCTGAAATGTGTACACTTAAGGTCTTCTCAGGTCTAAGAAAAGCCTGCATCTTGGACATGAGTGTTACCTTTCTAAATTTCCCTGTATGTGTAACTAATCTTTTAGTATCTTGCTCCCAAAAGGGGCAAAAGGGAAAAATGAAGGGAATAAAAGATCCATTGTCTCTTTAAGTCCCCTGAAAGGTGCTTGAGGTGGAGGAGCATGAAACAATGGTGGTGAGAAATACTGCTGACTGCCCCCCTCTGTGTCTGCGCCTCCATTACCAGAGGCAGCTGTTGGTGATCAGAGCCCAGATCCCTGATATTTGAAGGACAAAGTCCTTATTGCCACTCTGGATCCTGCAAGCCCCTCTAAGAACACTGGTACAGCTGGCTGCTGTGGGTTGGGGCGTGGGAGGATGCATAGCTGCACTAGGCTGAAATTGACCAAAAGTAAGCGCAATTTACCAGCCTTGTCCTTGCCTGGAAGCTGCAAGCCTTTGAATAGACCCAGAAATTTTAAAATAATTATGGAAGACAGATTTGGCCAATACCATGTTGTCCAGGTGGAGAGACAAATTCTTAGCACTTCCTACACTGCCATCTTCCCTGCCATCCCAGGCTTATTTAGTCTTACATTCTGGTACAGTGCATTTTAAATTCTCATGTCAATTCTCTAATTTAACAATTATAAAAACTGACTTCAAGTTGCTATGTGGAATTTAAAATTATTGAGAGCAGTAGCTTAAATTAATTTATACATACATTTTAAGGCCTTCTTCAAGATATACTCCAGATTGTGCAAAGGATGCTTGGTACCTTGGCCAAAAGAAAGCACGTTTGTGTGTATGAATAATATGTAGAGCATAGCAAAGCAGTAGAGAAAGGATTGGGATCCTGGGCAATTGTAGCTTAGAGACAATCTTAAAACCATCTGATTGGCCACTGTAATAACAGTAAGAAGGTGGCATAAATTTAGATCAAAAATCTTACTACCAGGCTTCCCTGGTGGCGCAGTGGTTGAGAGTCCGCTTGCCGATGCAGGAGACACGGGTTCATGCCCTGGTCCAGGAAGATCCCACGTGCCATGGAGCGGCTAGGCTCATGAGCCATGGCCGCTGAGCCTGTGCATCCGGAGCCTGTGCTCCGCAACAGGAGAGGCCACAACAGTGAGAGGCCCACGTACAGCAAAAAAAAAAAACTTACTACCCAAAGCAATCTACAGATTCAATGTAATCCCTATCAAACTACTAATGGCATTCTTCACAGAACTAGAACAAAAAATTTTACAATTTGTATGGAAACACAAAAGACCCTGAATAACCAAAGCAATCTTGAGAAAGAAAAATGGAGCCGGAGGAATCAGGCTCCCTGACTTCAAACTATACTACAAAGCTACAGTACTCAAGACAGTATGGTACTGGCACAAAAACAGAAATATAGATCAATGGTACAGGGTAGAATGCCCAGAGATAAACCCACGCACCTATGGGCACCTAATTTATGACAAAGGAGGCAAGAACATACAATGGAGAAAAGACAGCCTCTTCAATAAGTGGTGCTGGGAAAACTGGACAGCTACATATAAAAGAATGAAATTAGAACACTCCTTAACACCATACACAAAAAAAAACTCCAAATGGGTTAAAGGCTTAAATGTAAGACCAGACACTATAAAACTCTTAGAGGAAAACATAGGAAGAACACTCTTTGACCTAAACCACAGCAAGATCTTTTTTGACCCACCTCCTAGAGTAACAGAAATAAAAATAGAAATTAAAAAATGGGACTTAATGAAACAAAAAGCCTTTGCACAGCAATGGAAACCATAAACAAGACAAAAAGACAACCCTCAGAATGGGAGAAAATATTTGCAAATGAAACAACAGACAAAGGATTAATCTCCAAAATATACAAACAGCTCATGGAGCTCAGTATCAAAAAACCCAAACGATCCAGGTAAAAAATGGGCGGAAGACCCAAATAGACATTTCACCAAGGAAGACATACAGATGACCAAGAGGCACGTGAAAAGATACTCAACATCACTAATTATTAGAGAAATGCAAATCAAAACTACAATGAGGTATCACCTCACACCCGTCAGAATGGCCATTATCAAAAAATCTAGAAACAATAAATGCTGGAAAGGGTGTGGTGAAAAGGGAACCCTCCTGCACTGTTGGTGGGAATGTAAATTGATAAAACCACTATGGAAAACAGTATGGAGGTTCCTCAAAAAACTAAAAATAGAACTACCATATGACCCAGCAATCCCACTACTGGACATATACCCTGAGAAAACCACAATTCAAAAAGAGGCATGTACCCCAATGTTCATTGCAGCACTGTTTACAATAGCCAGGTCATGGAAGCAACCTAAGTGTCCATCGACAGATGAATGGATAAAGAAGATGTGGCACGTATATACAATGGAATATTACTCAGCCATAAAAAGAAACAAAATTGAATTATTTGTGGTGAGGTGGATGGACCTAGAGTCAGTCATACAGAGTGAAGTAAGTCAGAAAGAGAAAAACAAATACTGTATGCTAATGCATATATATGGAATCTAATAAAAAAGAAAATGGTACTGATGAACCTAGCTGCAGGGCAGGAATAAAGAGGTAGACATAGAGAATGGACCTGAGGACATGGGGTGGGAGGGGGAAGCTGGGACGAAGTGAGAGTAGCATTGACATATATATGCTACGGAATGTAAAATAGTTGGCTGGTGGGAAGCAGCAGCATAGCACAGGGAGATCAGCTTGGTGCTTTGCAATGACCTAGAGGTGTGAGATAGGGAGGATGGGAGGGAGGCTCAAGAGGGAGGGGATATGGGGACATGTGTATGCATATGGCTGATTCACTTTGTTGTGCAACAGAAATTAACACAGTATTGTGAAGCAATTATACTCCAATAAAGATCTATTAAAAGAAAAATCTTACGTTGCTGTGCGATAACATCTTTTGCAGGTCTCAGGCAGAGTCCCAGTGAGGAGAGACTCCTTACCCACAGTCGTGTTCTTCTTGTATTAGGCATTCTCTTAAGGCTTCATTCTACTTTTAAATGTTTTCCTTGGACTCCCTACATCATTTATACATCATCATGCATTTTGTTATTTTCATAAGGGCTTGCTTTGTTTCTCCAATTAGATGGCAATCTCTTTGAGGTCAAGCATTATATTTTCATTCTTTTTAATGTTACACACTATTGGGAGCAGTTTTATTCAATTACTATTTTATAATTAATTTTTCAGAACATGAGAAATCTAAGGTCTGTTAATGTGTGATTTGTCAGGATGCAAATACTTTTATTTTAGAAGCTCCTACATTAATAGTAGTTCTGATGGCAGTGAAAGCAGATATTCTTCTTGATAGAGGAGTGTGATTTCCTAATTTTGGCTCAAACTTTGTTCAAAACTTTTGTTCCTGCTGGATCCTATTTGGCATATTAGTAATTCATTGATGTGTATATAGGTTGATAGCTTGATATATTAAATTTGGTTGTAGGCATTAAACAAAATAAATGAAACCATTGCAAATTGGAAGAGGGTATTATTATTCAATTTTCACTGTAGAACACCTTGGAGTAGTTTGAGAATCACTACCATCAATCATCCAAATATCCCACAAATTTAACAGTCAAGCATTAAAAATTTATTCCCTAGATAGTATCTTTTGTAAAATCCATCGTTTTTATTCATTAGAATTGTGAAACACTAAAAGTTCTAAAAATAATATAGAATTACCATAGAAATTAGAAAAGTGCAGAAAAGCACAAGGAAGAATATATAAATCACTCATAATTCCATCATTCAGAAATAACTGATATTACCACGATCTATGCAGTCATTACAAATTTTTTCCATTTATATTTTATTCTTTTAAAGAAAAAGATAAACAATCCAATAGAAAAAAATGAGCAAGAGATTAAAACGGGCCCATTATATAAGACAATGTGTAAGTGGCTAATAAATCCATTAGAAATAAGGAAAATACAAATTGTAATCACAAGATACTACTCTATAACCATACAACTATTAACATTAAGAAAGGCTAACAATACCCAGTATTATTAAGGATGTGGAACAATGGAAACTCTTGCACCACTGATGAGAGTGTCAACTTGTTGCAGGAAATTAGAAAAACTGACATTATCTGCTAAAGCTGAAGATTCACATATCATTGTCTTAGCAATCCCACCCCTAAATATTTACTCAACAGAATGTGTGTTCCTATGTAATAAAAGGCATATAGAAGCATGTTTATAGGAGCATTATCCATAATAGCCACAAATGTCCTTCAAGAGCAGAATGAATAAATACATCATGGTCTATTCACGCAAGGACTTAGAAAGGCTTTCTCCATCTGGTACACAACAATGAAAAACGGCTACTCTCTACAAGGTCAGGGAGTGGAAGAGGCCAGACCTAAAGTGCCCACACCATGTAATTGTATTTACATAAAGTTTGAAAACAAACAAAAGTAAGCCAAAGTGTTTACAGTGTTTTCTTTATAGTTTTACCACACAAGTGGTAAAACTATAAAGAAAAATAAGGGAATAATTACACTCATGTGGTTCATTTGGGGAGAAGGGAGGGGTGAAGACTGGCAGGTGGCAGGAAGACACTGAGATGCTTGAATCATTCTATTTCTGGACCCAGTGGTGCTTACAAGATACTCACTTTGTGATCAGTCAGATCTACCTGTTTCTTTTGTACACTCTTTCTTATGTTATATTGAACAATAAAAATTCTTAAAAGGAAACAAAAGTATTGCACTAGACATTGCTTTGAAATTTGCTTTTTACAAAACAGTATCTTAATAATGTTTTCAATGCCATTAAGTCTTCTACTTTTTATTGCTGTATAGTATTCCATGAATTAGGTTCATTATAATTGGATGTTTAGTTGTTTCCAGATTTTTAAATATAAATAATAGTTTGCTAAACATCTTTGTAAATATACATTTTCAGATGTACATGAGAGTTTCATTTGGATATATTCTGAAAGATGGAGGTATTTAAATAAAATGAATGCATTTTAAAGTTTTTTTTTTAAAGTTAAATGTGTCAAATTACTCTCCAGAAACATTTTGACATATCAGATTCCCAAAAGCACTGCGGGAGAATGCTAATTCTCTCCACCCCCAACATTAGGTTTTGTCATTTTATTAATCCTTTCCAATTTGATCAATCACATTCTTATTTCTGCTTGAATTTTGAATTTTTTATAATTAGAAAGTTTGACCTTTTAAAAATATGTTTACTGAACATTGTTGGTCTCCTATGAATTACCTTTGCTTGCTTTTTAATTGGGATGTTAATTTTTTCCCTTATTCTTTAAAAAAGTTTAAAATAAGAATATTAATCTTTTGCTGTCACATATACCTTTCCCAGAGTTCCTTTTAATTGTACTTATGATGCTTTTTAAAAATAGTATTTTTACTGTAAAATAAAACATGGATATAGAAGACCACACAAAACAAACATATAGCTTTGTGAATTGTTCTAAGGCAAACATCCTTGTAACAACCATCAGGGAAAGAAATAGAACTTTTGTCTCCCCAGAGATCCCCTTCATGTGCCCATCATTATCTCTCTCCCCCTCCTCCCACAAGTAACCACTATCCTGACTTTTATAAAATCACTTCCACATGTATCTGTCATAGACTGAATGTTTGTGTCCCCCTCCTCAAATTCACATACTGAAACCTAATCCCCAAGGTGATGGTACTTGTAGGTAAAGACTGCAGTCTGTGGACCAGGAAGCTGACTCTCACCAGACACCGGATCTGTTGGTGCCTCCAACTTGGTCTCCCCAGTCTCCAGAACTGAGAGAAATAGATTTCTGTTGTTTATAAGCCACCTAGTCTATGATTTTTATCATTATGCTTTATTACTTTTAGCTCTATTGAGGTATAATTCACAAATAAAATTGTAAGATATTTAAAGTGTACATAGTGATGACCTAATACATTGTGAAAGGAATCCTCCCAACTAGTTAATCAACACATCTGTCACCTTATTTATTTCTATACACACACACACACACACACACACACACACACACATATATATATATGTATGTTTTGTTTTTTTTTTTAGAGAGGGTGAGAACATTTAAGTTCTACTCTCTCAGCAAATTTCAGTTATATGATACAGAGTTAGCCACTTTGGTCCCCATGTTATAGTTTAGATCCTTATATATCTTATATATCTTATAGCTGAAAGTTTGTACCCTTTTACCAACCTCACCCTGTTTCCTCCATCCCCAAGCCTCTGGAAACCACTTTTCTACTCTTTGTTTCTATGAGTTTGACCTTTATTTTAAGATTCCACAAATAAATGATACCATACTGTATTTGTCTTTCTAGTCTGGCTTATTCATTTAACATAATCCCCTCAAGTTCCATCCATGTTGTCAAAGTGGCAGGGTTTCCTCCTTCCTCATAGCTCAATAATATTCCTGTGTGTGTGTGTATGTGTGTGCGTGTGCCTGTGTGTGTACCATATCTTCTTTAACCACTCATCCACTGATGAACATTTAGCTTGTTTCCATGTCTCGGCTGTTATAAGTAATGCTGCAATTGAACATGGGAGTGAAGATATCTTTTCAAGTTAGTGTTTTCATTTCCTTAGAAAGCACCCAGAAGTCAGATTGCTCCATCATATGGTAGTTCTATTTTTAATTTCTTGAGGAATCTCCATACTGTTTTCCAGAATGGCTGTACCAATTTACATTGGGGCACAAGAGTTCCCTTTTCTCCATATCCTTGACAAATCTTAACTCTGGTCTTTTTCATAATAGCCATTCTGACAGTTGTGAGGCAATATCTCATTGTGGTTTTGATTAAAATTTCCCTGATGATTAGTGATGTTGAGCAGATTTTCATGCTCAACACCGATTTTTCTGCATGTGAGTGTCTGGTACATAGTTTGAATAGTTTTGGTTTGTTTGTTGTAAATTAATCGACCATATAATGCATGGGTTTATTTCTGGGCTTGCTATTCTGTTCCACTGATCTATTTTTATGCCAATACCATAGTGTTTAGATTACTATAAATTAGTAATATAACTCGAAATCAAGAAGTATAATGCTTCCATCTTTGTTCTTTCTTAAGATTGCATTGGCTATTCAGGATCTTTTGTGGTTCCATATGACTTTTAGATTGTTTATTCCTATTTTTGTGAAAAATATCATTGGAATTTTGATAGGGATTCTGTTGAATTTGTAGATAACTTTGGGTAGTATGGACATTTAAACAATATTAATTTATCTTTTATTTATCTGAAATTTATCTTTTCATTTATTTGTGTCTTCTTCAATTTACTTCATCAGTATTTTATAGCATTCAGTGTATTTAATTTTTGATACAGTTGTAGATGGGATTGTTTTCTTAATTTCTCTTTCTGATAGTTTGTAATTAGTGTATAGAAATGCAACTGATTTTTGTACATTGGTTTTGATCCTGCAACTTATTGAATTCATTTATTAGTTCTAACAGTTTTTTGGTGAACTCTTTCTATATATAATATGTCATCTGCAAGTAGATAATTTTATTTCTTCCTTTCTGATTTGGATGCCTTTTTTTTTTTCTTGCCTAATTGCTCTGACTAGGACTTCCAGTACTATGATGAATAAAAGTAGCAAGTGTGGGCACCCTTGTTTTGTTCTTGATCTTAGAAGAAAAGCTTTCAGCTTTTCACCGTTGAGTATGATGCTAGCTGTGTGTTTGTCATATGTGTCCTTTATTATGTTGGGATACATTCCCTCTATACCCACTTTGTTGAGAGTTTTTATCATGAATGGATATTGAATTTTATCAAATGCTTTTTCTGCAACTATTGTTATGATCATATGGTTTTATCCTTTGTTTTGTTAATGTGGTATATACCACATTGACTGATTTGTGGATGTTAGACCATCCTTGCATCCTTGGAATAAAATCCACTTCATCATGGTGTATGATGTACTGTTGAATTTGGTTTGCTAATATTTTGTTGAGGATTTCACATCTGCGTTCATCAGGGATATTGGCCTGTAATTTCCTTTTTCTGCAGTGTCCTTGTCTGCTTTTGATATCAAAATAATGCTGGCCTCATAAAATGTGTTTGGAAGTGTTTCCATCTCTTTTATTTTTTGGAAGAGTTTGAAAAGAGTTGGTATTAGTTCTTCTTCAACTGTTTGTTAGATTTCTTTGTTGCCAGATTTTTGATTACTGATTCAATGTCCTTACTACTAATTTGTCTGTTCAGATTCTCTGTTTCATCATGATTCAGCCTTGATAGGTTTTATGTTTCTAGGAGTTTATCCATTTCTTCTAGGTTGTCCATTTTGTTTTGGTGTATAATTTTTTATAGTAGCCTCTTTAATCCTTTGTATTTGTTTGGTATCACTTGTAATGACTCCTCTTTCATTCCTAATTTTATTTATGTGAATCCTCTCTCTCTCTTTCTGGTGAGTCTAGGTGAGGGTTGTTTATTTGCCTTTGAAAACCAGTTCTTAGTTTTATTGATCTTTTCTTATTGCCTTTTTATTCTCTAATTCATTTATTTCTGCTCTGATCTTTTTTATTTCCTTCCTTCTACTACCTTTCAGCTTAGGTTGTTCTTCTTTTTCTAGTTCCTTGATGTATAAAGTTAGGTTGTTTATTTGAAAGTTTTTTTTTTCCTTAAGGTAGGTATTTATCACTATGAACTCCCCTCTTAGAACCACTTTTGTTACATCTTATCAGTTTTGGTATGTGGTATTTCTATTTTCATTGGTCTCAAGATTTTTTTTTTTTTTTTTTTTTTTTTGCTGTACGCGGGCCTCTCACTGTCATGGCATCTCCCGTTGCGGAGCACAGGCTCTGGACGCACAGGCTTAGTGGCCATGGCTCATGGGCCCAGCCGCTCCGCAGCATGTGGGATCTTCCTGGACCGGGGCACGAACCCGTGTCCCCTGCATTGGCAGGCGGACTCTCAACCACTGCGCCACCAGGGAAGCCCCCAAGATATTTTTGATTTCCTTTTGATTTCTTCTTTGACCCTTGGTAGTTCAATAACACATTGTTTAATCTCCACATATTTGTGAATTTTCCAGTTTTCTTCTTATAATCGATTTCTCGTCTCATACCATTGTGGTCAGAAAAGATGCTTGATATGATTTCTGTCTTCTTAAATTTATTGACACTTGTTTAGTGGCCTCACATATGATGTATCCTGGAGAATGTTTCATGTGCACTTGAGAAGAATGTGTATTCTGCTGCTCTTGAATGTATACTGTGTAAATGTCTGTTAGGTCCATCTGTAGTTTAAGTTCAATGCTTCCTTATTGATTTTCTGTCTGGATGACCTATCCACTGTTGAAAGTGGAGTATTGAAGTGCCCTACAATTATACTTTTGCTGTCTATTCCTCCTTCAGGTCTGTTAATATTTGCTTTATATATTTAGGTGCTCCTATGTTGGGTGCATACAGATCTATAAATGTTATATTATCATGTTGTACTGATACCCTTATCATTATGTAATGACCTTCTGTGACTCTTATTACAATCTTTCGTTTAAAATCTATTTTGTGTGATACAAGTACAGCTACCTAGCTTTTTTTGGTTTCCATTTGCATGGAATACCATTTTTAATCCCTATACTTTCAGTCTGTGTGTGTACTTAAAGCTGAAGTGAGTCTCTTGTGAGCAACATACAGTTGGGTCTTGTTTTGTTTATCCATTTAGCCACTGTATGTCTTTTGTGGAGAATTTGGTCCATTTACATTTAAAGTAATTATTGACAGGTCCGTACTTTCCATTGCCATTTTAAAATTGTCTTCTGGTGTTTTGTCATTCCTTTCTTTTTTCTTCTCTTGCTCTCTTTCTTTGTGATTGGTGATTTTTACATAATGGTATGATTAGATTCCTTTCTCTTTATCTTTTGTGAATCTATTTAAGGTTTTGCTCTGTGGTTAACATGAGGCTTACATAAAACATCTTATTTATAACAGTCTATTTTAAGCTGATAACAACTCAACTGTGAATGTATACTAAATCTCTACATTTGTACTCTTTTCGTTAAAACATTTCATGTTTTTGATGCCACAATTTATATCTTTTTAACTTGCTCATCTATTTACAAATCATTGCAGTTATAGTTATTTTTACTAATTTTGCCTTTTAACATTTATACCAAATTTAAGAGTGATTTACCCCTCCCAACATTAGAGTATTCTGCACTTAATATATATTTACCTTTACCAGCAAAATTTATATTTTCATATGTTTTTCTGTGACTAATTGGTGTCCTTTGTTTCAGCTTGAAGAAGTCACTTCAACATTTCATGTAAGGCTGATCTAGTGGTGATAAATTCTTTCAGCTTTTGCTTGTTTGGAAAACTCTTTATCTCTACTTCAGTTTTGAAGAACAACTTTTCCAGGTAGAGTATTCTTGGTGGCAGATTTTTTCTTTCAGCACTTTGAATATATCTTGCCATTTCATTATGGCCTGTAAAGTTCCCCTGAAGACTGGTCATAGTCTATGGGGGTTCCCTTGTATGTGACAAGTTGTTTTTCACTTGCTGCTTTTAAGATTCTCTGTCTTTAACTTTTTTTTTTTTTTTTTTTGCAGTATGTGGGCCTCTCACTGTTGTGGCCTCTCCCGTTGCGGAGCACAGTCTCCGGACGTGCAGGCTCAGCGGCCATGGCTCACGGGCCCAGCCACTCCGCGGCATGTGGGATCTTCCCGGACCAGGGCACGAACCCGTGTCCCCTGCATCGGCAGGTGGACTCCCAACCACTGCGCCACCAGGGAAGCCTGCTTTCCATATTTTTAATGGTTGTATATTATTTACCTTGTTAGAGAATAAAGCTATTAAACACTAAACCTTCGTCTTTTACCCTCATTTAGACTTAGTTTTAAAGTAACCATATACTTAATGCTCATGACCAATTCTTATGCCAATGTCTCTCTAGTATTTGTTTGAAGCTTCTTTTCTAATAGATATTTCTGGAAATGCTCATGAGAGAATTATTCCCTGAGTTCTGTATGTTTTGATAATAGTCTTTCTAACTTTTTGTACTTAAAAGTTTATTGGGTTTAAAATCCTTGGTTCAGGCTTCCCTGGTGGCGCAGTGGTTGAGAGTCCCCCTGCTGTTGCAGGGGACGTGGGTTTGTGCCCTAGTCTGGGAAGATCCCACGTGCCGCGGAGCGGCTGGGCCCGTGAGCCATGGCCGCTGAGCCTGCGCGTCCGGAGCCTGTGGTCCGCAACGGGAGAGGCCACAACAGTGAGAGGCCCGCGTACCGCAAAAAAAAAAAAAAAAAAAAAATCCTTGGTTCACATTGTCTTTCATTAAGGATCTTAAATTTATTTCTAGCATAAAGTGTTGCTTTCAAAGACTGTGATGATAATCTAATTTCCTTACGCTCTAATCAGCTGCTCAGTTGCCTAGATTTCCAAAGAGTGTTTACATTTTTAGCTTATTATGAAATAACAGGTAAGAGTCTTGGTGTGTTTTGTGAGCATGTCTTTCTGGAGTGCTTTCATTGATGTTATTCTGTTCCTTATTTTCATTTGGGATTTTATACGGGATTTAACCTTGATCATTGTCAGCTGCTCATTTCATGTGAAATTAGTTTTCCTCAACTTTTTGGTGGAGGGGTGGTTTAGTCAAGCTTTTCTACCTTCACAGGGCTCCCTCTTCTGTTGTTTTTGTGTAGCTTTGAAAAAATATGGTAATGTGCCTTCTGAAATGTCCTGGCTTAGTTCTCCCTCACAGTTTTATTTGTGCCTTGTTTTTTCTTTACCTCTGTTGTCCTTACACTACTCGATTTTGATTGCATTTCCAATAATTTCTTTTCAGCGTGGAGTCCAGTTCTGGAAGGGAGTACTGGCTGGTCAGTTTCTTTTTGTTATTGGTTTTTTTTGCGGTACGCGGGCCTCTCACTGTTGTGGCCTCTCCCATTGGGGAGCACTGGTTCCGGACGCGCAGGCTCAGCGGCCATGGCTCACGGGCCCAGCCGCTCCGCGGCATGTGGGATCTTCCCGGACCAGGGCACAAACCCGTGTCCCCTGCATCGGCAGGTGGACTCTCAACCACTGCGCCACCAGGGAAGCCCTGGCTGGTCAGTTTTGAGAGTGCAAAGGGTCTGGAAGGTTCCAGCCTTTTCAGACCTAAATATGGATTCTTGCTCTCATCTGCATTGGATTGCATGAAATCCCTTCAGTTTCAGCTTTTGTTCTCAAGGTGACCTGCTGTTGTTTACAGTGAATATCTATTGGCTATTTTATGGTGTTGCTGTCCTCAGACCTGTTAGATACCTCATGGCTTCCCTCTTTTTCCTCCTGCAAAGATGCTAATACCATGCAGGTATTACGGCTGTCGGTGGTTTGTCCCTCTCTGCTGTATCTGCACTGTCGACTGAAAAATATGTACAATGTGAGAATTGTGAGTTAAGTTTTATTGGGGACAGGGAGGACTATATGAGGACTATAGCCTGGGAGACAGCCTCTCAGACAGCTCTGAGGAACTGTCCAAAGACGTGGGGGAGGTCAGTATATACGTGATATTGGTGAAGAGGGTACATGCAATCAAGTACACATTTTGGCAGGGGGTTGCTGCCATTCACGAGGAGCAGATGTCACCATTCATGATTTTAGTGCTTTTCTAGATACGAGAAGATGCAAGAAATTGGGCTCATAAAATCTTCTCCTGAAAATATCTATCTGAAGGCCTGTTCTGCCAGTTTTTCCCAGAGCACAGAGTACCTCATTCCTGATCTCCACCCTGAACTCGTTTCAAGGTGAGTTGAAGGTCAGCGACTGCAGGGCCTAGTGACTTCATCCTTGTAGAGGCGGATGGCGTGTGTCAAGTTTTAGTTGGCAGGGGTTTGTGGGAATACCCTCTCACCCAGATTTGTTGTAAATGTTGGCCATGACTTTGACTTTGCTATCTAGTTTCTCTCTCTATTATTGCATTGGGATTCAGGAAGTCCCCCAGATTATATCATCTCTGCCACCTTGAACTTCCCAGACTCTATCATAGTGTTTTCTAACTTGCAGAAGTCTTTAATTTAATTTAATTTTGTTTTTACTTTTTTTTTTTTTTTCGGTACGCGGGCATCTCACTGTTGTGGCCTCTCCCGTTGTGGACCACGGGCTCCGGACGCGCAGGCTCAGCGGCCATGGCTCACAGGCCCAGCCACTCTGCGGCATGTGGGATCTTCCCGGACCGGGGCATGAACCCGTGTCTCCTGCATCGGCAGGCGGACTCTCAACCACTGCACCACCAGGGAAGCCCTTGCTTTTACTTTTTTAAAAAACATTTATTTATTTATTTATGTTTGGCTGCTTCGGGTCTTACCTGTGGCTTGTGGGATCTTTCGCTGTGGCATGTGGGCTTCTCTCTAGTTGTGGTGCACAGGCCTCAGAGCATGTGGGTTCTGTAGTTGCAACACAGGCTCTCTAGTTGTGGCACACGGGCTCAATAGTTGTGGCGTGAGGGCTTAGTTGCCCCGCGGCATGTGGGATCTTAGTTCCCCTACCAGGGATTGAACCCACGTCCCCTGCATTGGAAGGCAGATTCTCAACCACTGGACCACCAGGGAGGTCCCAGAAGTCTTTAATTTTAATGGAGCAAAATTTATTACTCTTTACTGCTATGGTTTATGTTTATGCTTGTGTGTCTAGAAGGGCTTCCTCCATTCTAAATGCAGGTAAGTAATTTTTTGGTACTATATTTCTTTTCTTTTTGTACATTAAAGAAAATCCCTCTGTAATTCTTTTGGTGTTTCATGAGTGTTAGGGACCTGGTTTTATTATTTTTACAAATAGTCATTCCAAAACCATTTACTCACTTATCTCTGTGCTGATTTAAGAGGCTTTGTCCGTCACAGACTAAATTCTTTGTACTTAGGTCTATTACTAAGCCCTCTAATAATTTCCATGTGTCTATTTCTGTGACCACATCACACTATCTTAATGACCAAACTTTATAGTTTATCCTTTTCAACATTTCTTAGCTATTCCTTCCCACCTATTCATTAAGATGATATTACAACAATTTCATCAATCTCATGGGTGTTTTGAATTGTTTCTTCCAACATTTGGAAGAAATCATATTTTAATCAACTAGAACTGTTTCATTCAGGAGAAGAGTCTCTTTCTTTATTCTAGTCTTCTCTTGTGATCCTCAGTAAAGTTCTGTTAATATCTTCCTACAGGTCCCCCAAATCTCTTCTTGATTAGAAAAATATAATCATTTATCTCTTTTTCCCAAGAGGCAGGATTGGTTCCAAAGTATGGACTGCTGACTCCCCAAATGAGGTTAAATGTTGGAAACTTGTAGGGACAGGGAGCGAGCCAGGTGTGGTGGCCCTGAGCTTAGGCCTTGCCGTCCTCTGACTTCAGGGAGAAAAACCTTGCAAGGGCTGGAGCTGTGCCCTGACATCCACCACTCCTCCAAGTCTGGGTAAAGTGTCGCGTACCCAATTTCAACATGGCAGAGGGTGTGGGGTGGAGGGTTGCAGGGTAGGGGGTAGAGGGGTGGAGGGTTTCCCCACACCAACCGGCAGGTTTCCAGCACCTGCTGGTGTCCTACAATTCAACGCGATTCTGACACTGCCTACCTGGAAATAGCTTCAGATCCCCACAGGTGAGGACTCCGTCCCGCAAGGCCCTCCTCCACTTTGGATACTAATCGTAAGCCCAGGTTCTCACCTTTGCTTCTGACCAACTGGCTATAAATTGGAGGTTCCCATGACCCCCTCCTTGGGCTTGATTAATTTGCTAGAGCCACTCACAGAGCTCAGGAAACCCCCTGACTCACTAGTTACTGATTTATTACAAAGGAGATTAAAGGACATGAATCAGCAGCCAGAGGAAGAGATACGTCGGTGAGGTCCTGAAAAAAGGAGCTTCCGTCCTCGTGGAGCCTGGGGCCCGGTACAGTGGCAAGAGTAAGCATTCTGGTTCTCCAACCTGGGAGCTCTCTGAACCCCCTCCTTTGGTTTTTTTTTTTTCTTTCTTTTTTAAGTATTTATTTATTTATTTTTTGGCTGTGTTGGGTTTGGCTGTGAGTTTTGCAAATGTGATTAAGTTAGAGATCGTGAGATAAGGAGAGCATCCTGGAACATCTGGTGGCCCCTAAATCCAATGTCAGGTGTCCTTATAGGTGACCAAAGAGGAGAAAACAGAGACAGAGAGAAGGCCATACGAAGACAGAGGCAGAGACTGGAGTGATGCAGCCACAAGGAAGCCAGCAGAGGTGGAAGAGGCGAGGAAGGATTCTCTCCTGGAGCCTCCAGAGGGAGAACTGCCCTACCAATACCTTGATTTTGGACTTCCAGGTCCAGAGCTATGGGAGGATACATTTCTGTTGTTTGAAGCCACCGGGTTTGTGGTCATTCTTTAGAGCAAGTCTCAGAAACTACTTTCCTTTCCTTGCTCTAGGAATGGCCTAGAATTAGCCATTTCTGGAGGAGCCCTGGATCCTTTTAGTGTAGAACAGTATTTAGAAATCACAGTCTGATGAATTGGGATATTGGGATTGACATGTATACACTGATGTGTATAAAATTGATAACTAATAAGGACCTGCTGTATAAAAAAAGAAATAAAATTAAATTTTAAAAAATGATGGACTAAAACACACACACACACACACGGGAAAAAAAAAAAAAGAAATCGTAATCTGAGTGCCAGGTGTGCTCACTATTATTGGGAGTCCCCTGTTCCCAGAGCTAAGGATTATATACATTCACGCACACATTCATAAATAAACATATATTTTAAAAACCAGGAATTCACACTGATATCCCCACTTTCAGCCCTCTCTCCTCCTTTACACAGCGGGACCTCTCCTCCCTGACAGTGAGAAACCTGGCTCCCCTCGTCCTCACTACATCGGTTTATCACCGGAACCCCCCTTGTTTGTGTGCAGACGCTCTCCCCTCACGGCTGCCCACCCCCGCAGATGCCCTTTCCACCCTGACGGGGCCTCTGTGCATCAGGCCGTCCCTCCCGCTATGCCACCCTCACCCACATGGCTTCTGACACCTCCCCCCGGGGCTGCCAGTGTCCCTCCCCAGGCCCTTCCCTTCCTGACCGGATCAGACCTCCACACTCCGCTGAGCCCTCGCACCCAACCACAGCCATGCGTCTTGCTCAGCCCCACGTGATGATCTAATGACTCACGGCCCAAAGCGTTCAAACAGGAAAAAGGAAAAGGAGAAGAGGAAACACAAAATACATTTTTAAGTGAAAAAACTTATGAATTAATACGTTTTCAGGGAAAATTTGTACACACGAAGAAAAGGATCTGGGTGTGCCCACGTCAAGAGGGTCCACAGTGGCTGTTGCTGGGAGACCCCACCCATGTTTGTTTTCTTTTCTCTTTTTGCTTCTGCTTGTCTCAGTTTTCTTTTGTCCTCCTCTCCCTCCTTTTCTTCTTTAGGAGGGGAGGCCAATGGGCATACTTTATTTTTGGAGTAAGAAGAATAACTGGAAACTTTATTTTTAAAATTAATTTATTATTTTTTGTTGTGATATAATTGACTTACAACACTATATTAGTTTCAGGTGTACAACATAATGATTTGATATTTGTATATATTGCAAAATGGTCACCACAATAAGTCTAGTGCAATCCTCCGGAGACTTTATTTTTAAATATTCTTTCAGAAGACTATGATTAAACTCAAAGTTTTTTCTTCCTGGGTAGAGAGTAACTCAAAACGTATGGTTCTTAGGATGACCTGAGTTGTTTTTTTTTTTAACTTAAAATTTTTTTTGAAGCTAGCCTACTCAGATAATAGTGCAACTTATTTTATCTGCTGTTTGCTTGAATCTGAGGATTTCTCTCTTTCCATTGCTAACTGAGATTGCTGACATTTTCTCAGCTGGTTTATTGATTCACTGAAAGAGAAATCATCCATCTGTGCTAGGCAATGTGGAGAGTGAAAAAAAAAGTAGAAAATAAGATCCCTGATCTTTTATTTTTCTACTTTCAAAGTCTAGTAAAATGTTGTTAACATTTCCAATTGCATCAAGTTCAGCTGACTTGAAAGTAGCCAAAAATCAAACCCAACTAAGATCAATCTATCTCTGTGTAAATTTCCACTTTACAGACAGTGGTGGAATCTACGTGGCTGATTGTAATTGATCTGTTTTAGTGCGTTATGTACAGGTACATGCTTTGCAAAGCATCCTTATACCAATACAGCCCTGGAATGTTAGCTGCATACAGTTGTCCAAAGGTTTGTTTTCTTAACTGAGTTACTTCTGGTGGAATTAGTTTCTCATTTTACACGCAGTTGTTGAAAACAGACTCCATTTAGAAGGATTTGTCCCATGAAGTCATGCTCTTTCCTTTGGCGCTTTCGCCAGTGGGAGTTTTATTCCTTTGTATGAGTGATTTTGGCCCCAGGAAGCTTTTTCCCACTCTGACTGGTTTCTGAGCAAGCTTGCCTGGGCCTCCTTAGGTTCCAGCTGTAGAGATTTTTGGCCTGTCACAAAATCTTTCATATTACTGTGTAAAGGGAACCAAATGTGTAGCACTCTCTGGCTTTAGGCTTGTATTTTTCTAGTTCTTTTGTTTGGATTCATTTTTATCCTTATGTCCACTGATGTTATTTTAATGGGCCATTTTCAGGGATATTAATTATACCCTTGACACCTCTGTCTTCCCATTTGAAAATTTTCTTTCTGTGACAGGATTGGAAAATAACAGAAAACAGTTCATACAGCTGCCTTAGTTACCAAGACAACAAACCAAAGAAGTAACTGGCTTTTCTCTCTTTCTCTGCACTACCTTCCAAATAAAATAAACTCCATCTGAAAAGCTATGCATCTGTTTGAGATTACTACTTGAGTAGTTACTGAATTAATTTCTTTCTTTTTTTTTTTTTTTGCGGTACGCCGGCCTCTCACTGTTGTGGCCCCTCGCGTTGCAGAGCACAGGCTCTGGACGCGCAGGCTCAGCGGCCATGGCTCACGGGCCCAGCCGCTCCGCGGCATGTGGGATCTTCCCGGACCGGGGCACGAACCCGTGTCCCCTGCATCGGCAGGCGGACTCTCAACCACTGCGCCGCCAGGGAAGCCCTGAATTAATTTCTTAACAAGAGTCTTATGTACCCTAATTATAGCCTGAGAACAAAGCAGTTTTTGTTTTATCATTAAGTTTTCTTTTAAATTATTTTAGAAATTACACAGGTAATACATTTATACATGTTCAGTTTAAGAACGTAAAACTTTATGGAAGTATATAGGAAAAAAAAGTGTAAGCCTCAATATCCAGTATACTTATCTTTTGTGTGTGTGTGTTTTTACTTTTTTTAAAGTTTTTTTTTTTTTTTAATGTGGACCACTTTTAACGTCTTTATTGAATTTGTTACAATATTGCTTCTGTTTTATGTTTTGGTTTTTTGGCCCGGAGACATGTGGGATCTTAATTCCCCCACCAGGGATTGAACCCACACCCCCTGCATTGAAAGACCAAGTCTCAACCACTGGACCACGAGGGAAGTCCCTCTAGGATACTTATCTTGACTGATATCAATATATCAAAGTGAATATGATTCAGTAAGTTGGCTCAGGGTGAATTTTAGGACAGGAATATATTCAGATTAGTAAAAACCACATGTTAAGTGTCCTAAAAATAAAAAACTTTAAAACTCTTTAAAATTTGTATAAACAATATGTGCTTCTTCTTTGAAATTCAAAACAGACAAGCAAAAAAAGAATAAATTACCTAGAATTCTACTACTCAGAAGTCACCACCAATAACATTAGTTTTTAATGCTTTTCAAAGGCTTAGTTTTTATTTTAAAGTAATACATGTTCATTAATTAAGAAAAAATACTTAATCCCATTAACAATAAGAACAATAACAATAGCTGCTCTTTATTATTTTCTGTGTGTGTGCAGAATGTTTTATTTTATTTTTTTCTTATTAGTTATTTATTTTATATATATTAGTGTGTATATGTCAATCCCAATCTCCCAATTCATCACACCACCACCTCCCCCCTTGCCACTTTCCCCCCAGCTGCTCTTTATTGAATGTTCCTTGCACACCAGCCTGTGGTCAAGCTTACATGCAGGAAAACACAACCATTTTTTGACTAACATTTGGAATTTAAATTTCTGATCCTTTCTTTCATTCTGTGTATAGGCATTTTAAAAAGTATGTCGCTATAATTGTACAGTATAAACAGTTTTGAATTCTGTTTTTTCATAAAAATTTTTTCTGTGATGCTCTATATTCTTCGATGTCACTTTTATAGTATGCTATCAGAGAGCCTTTTTAAAGTGTCCTTTTACTGGTTGTCTAATATTTCATTGAATGCATGTATACAATTCGTTTTACCATTTCCATATTGTTGAACACTTATTATTTCTATTTTTTCATAAAATGCTCCTTATGTGTTATTTCTTAGAATAGATTATTTCTTAGAATGGATCTATCAGAAATGAAATTATTGGCTCAAGGTAAGGACTCGTTTTAGAACTCTTGAATATGTTTTCAAATCGCTTTACTAAAAGGTTGTACTTACTCATATTGCCATCATCATTATATGACAATACTGGATGTTTCCTATTCTTTTCTAGTTTGATAGAAGCAAAATGATAGAGTGTATTTAATTAGTTTCTCTTTGATTATGACTAAGTTTAATCATTTACCCAGGTTTAACAGTATGATTTCCTTTTTTATGAATTATCTGTTGTGATGTTGCATTTTATCCTCAAAACTGTATGTCTTTTTCAATCGCAGGAATAATATAAACTTATTGTAAATTTAAAACAATATAGAATGCACCTGAAAACAGATACTCCTCCACTTCACCGCATCTGCTTCATTTCACTCCTCTAGGGCTGGCTGGCAGTTACCGCTCAGAACTTCCGCTAAGGTTTCGGCATTAAGCTTTTTTCTTTCGCCGTGGTGTGTGGGAGGGGAAAGAGTTTGATAATCGTTCTTTATGAAGCAAAGATATTCCCCTTTGTCATTTGTACTTGCTAGAAATATATGTTTACATATACATTTTGTTTGTTAGCCTTTAACTTAGACCTTGTTGTTGCAGTCAAATTTGCTGAGCCTTTCCTTTGTGCTTTTTTTAAAAAAATTCTTTTCAGCATAAAAAGGCCTTTACATTTAAAGGCTCAATAAACACTAAGTTCTTTTTTCTACTAGTTTTTGTTATGGTTTTTATTTTGGTATATATTCTAAGGCAATGTTTGAAATGTCATTTGGTTTTTCAAGAAATTAATTTTGGTGTATATATTATGAGATGATGATCTAAATGCAATTATCCCCCCAAATTGTGTGCCAGGTGTCCCCAAACCATGGCCTGCATAACCCTGGTCTTCCCCAGTGATTTAGCCTCCATTGCCACGTTTTAAATTTTGAAGTATAAGAGGATCTCTTCCTGGTGTTTCCTGTTCTATTGACTTGTGTGTCATTTAAGGTTATTTTTAAAAAGAGTTACATAAACATGTGTTATACTTCAATAAGACTATATTTCTTTTCACACAAAACACAGAAAAATTTATGTGTGCATCTGTGGGGAAAATCTCCCCCCTCTGGAATTTGCCTCATTAAAATAAAAGTACTCTATATCTTTGAAGAAGAATATTAAACATGGATTAATGTTTAAGATTATCCATTTTCTTGTTTTCACTTTAGAGCCTGAGTTCTGCCCAGGTGATTACCTTTTAGTGATGAGGTGGGGGGCAGGGTGAGAGACAGTGGTGCAGAGCAGGTAATGCTAACCCCAATTTATGGATGAAGAAACTAAGGACTTGCTTGGAGTCTGTTTCATATGCCTGACTAAGTGCTATGATTAAAGAAAGGTGTACGTTCTTTTTCCTCTTATTTTCGTAAATGCCTCTTTTTAAGTATGAGAGTTAGGTTCTCTTGTTGCCTAATTAAGAACCACATCTTTTTCTTTTAAAAATTGGTACATGCCTAAATTTTGCCATCTAAAGTTTTTAAAAGAATGTGGTGTGATGGAGTATCTAGCAAAATCATGTAAGACCAGGCTTTAACTATAGTCAGCTGAACTATTGATGAGTAGATTTTCAAATTTTAGTTTATCAATTAAAAACTTGATTTTAATGTTTCACCTTGATTTTGACTTTGCCTAACTGGGCAGCTGACAATCTCAAACTATCCGTTCATTCTATTTTTTTATTGTGGAAATATACACAATATACAATTTGCCATTTTAATCATTTTAAATGTTCAATTCAGTGGCATTAAGTATATTCATGAGGTTCTGTAACCATTACCATATCCATTTGCAGAACTTTTTCATCATCCCAAACATTAAACAGTAATGGGGGGATTCCCTGGTGGTGCAGTGGTTGAGAGTCCACCTGCTGATTCAGGTGACACGGGTTCGTGCCCCGGTCCGGGAAGATCCCACATGCCACGGAGTGGCTGGGCCCGTGAGCCATGGCCACTGAGCCTGCGTGTCCGGAGCCTGTGGTCCGCAACGGGAGAGGCCACAACAGTGAGAGGCCCACGTACCGCAAAAAAACCCCCAAAAACAAAAAAAACAGTAATGGGTACCTCCCTCCCCCTTCTCCCAGTCCTTGGTAACTTCTGTTTTATTTTCTGTCTCTGTGAATTTTCCTATTCTATGAATCTCATATAAGTGGAATCGTAAAATATCTGCCCTTTGGTGTCTGACTTATTTCACTTAGCATAATGTTTTCAAGGTTCATCCATGCAGTAACATATATCATAATTTCATTCTTTTCTGGCTGAATAACATACAATTGTATGTGTAGACCACAATTTCGTTTACCCATTTATCTGTTGATCGCCACAAAAGATGTTTCTGCCTTTGGCTATTATGAATAATGCTGCAATGAACATTGGGTGTACAGGTATCTGTATCTCTTTGAGTCTCTGATTTCAATTCTTTTAGGAAATGCCTAGAAGTGGATTTGCTATATCATATGATAATTCTATGTTTAACTTTTTGAGGAACTGCTAAAATGTTTTCCATCACATCTTCACCATTTGAAATTCCCACCACAATGCACAAGAGTTCCAATTTTTCCATATCATGGCCAATACTTGCTATTTTCCTTTTTTAAAAAAATAATAGTCTTCCTATCAGGTGTGAAGTGATAAGACATTGTGATTTTGGTTTGCATTTCCCTAATGACTAATGATGTTGAGCACTTTGTCATGTGTTTATTGGCCACTGTAGATCTTCCTTGGAGAAATGTCTGTTCAAGTCCTTTGCCCATTTGTGAATTGAGTTGTTTGTTGTTGTTGAGTTGTAGGGGTTCTTTACATATTCTTGATATTAATCTCTTATCAGATATATGATTTGCAAATATTTTCTCCCAATATGTGGGTTGTCTTTTTACTCTCAGTTGTGTCCTTCGATGTACAAACTCTTAAAATTTGATGAAATCCAGTTATTTTTTCTTATGTTGCCTGTGCTTTTGATGTCATATGCAAAAAATTATCATCAGATTTAAAGTCAGGAAGATTTTCTCCTATGTTTTCTTCTAAAAGTTTTATAGTTTTATCTCTTAAGTTTAGTCCTTTGATTGATTTTTTGGTTAACTTCTGATTTAACTTTTGTGTGTGGTATGAGAATCCAGTTTTTCCAGCACCATTTGTTTAAAAAGCCATTCTTGGACTTCCCTAGTGACACAGTGGTTAAGAACCCACCTGTCAATGCAGGGGACATGGGTTTGAGCTCTGGTCCGGGAAGATCCCACATGCCGCGGAGTGACTAAGCCCATGCGCCACAACTACTGAGCCTGCGCTCTAGAGCCTGCGAGCCACAACTACTGAGCCCGCGTAACACAACTACTGAAGCCTGCACACCTAGAGCCTGTGCTCTGCAACAAGAGAAGCCACCGCAGTGAGAAACCCACACACTGCAACGAAGAGTAGCCCCTGCTTGCCACAACTAAAGGAAGCCTGCGCGCAGCAACAAAGACCCAACGCAGCCAAAAATAAATAAATAAAATAAATAAATTTATATATTAAAAAAAAAAACATTCTTTCCTCATTGCATGGTCTTCGCACCCTTGTCAAAAATCAATTGACCGTACACGTGAGAGTTTTTCTGGGGGGACTCTATGTTCTATTCCGTTGGTTTATATGTCTGTCCTTATGCCAATACCCCACTGTTTTGATTACCAATGTTTTGTAGTTAAGTTTCAAAATCAGAAAGTGTGAGAACTTCCAACTTTGTTCTTTTCTTAAAGATTGTTTTGGCTATTTGGGGTCTGTTGAGATTCCATTCAGATTTTAAGTTGGATTTTTCTATTTTTGCAAAAAACATTATTGGGAGTTTGGTAGGGATTACACTGAATCTATAGATCACTCTGGATAGTATCGTCATCTTAAAAATATTAAACTTTCCATTCCAGTAACACAGGCTGTCTTTCTATTTATTTATGTTTCTTTAATTTCTTTCAGGAATGTTTTATAGTTTCAGTATACAAATCTTTTGCCTCCTTAGTTATATGTATTCCTAAGTGTTTATTCTTTTTGATGCATTGTATATGAAACTTTAAAATTTCCTTTTCGGATTGTTCATTGCGGGTGTATAGAAAGTGAACTGATTTTTGTGTGTTGATTTTGTATTCTACAACTTTGTTGAATACACTTATTTGTTCTAACAGGTTTGTGTTTGTGTGTGTGTGTAATCTTTAGAGTTTTCTACATAGAAGATCATGTCACCTGCCAACAGATAATCTTACTTCTTCCTTCCAATTTAGATGCCTTTTATTTCTTTTTCTTGTCTAATTGCTCTGGTGAGGCCTTCTAGAACTATTTTAAATAGATGTGGCAAAAGTGGGCATGCTTGTCTTATTCCTTATTGGGGGACAAGCTTTCAGTCTTTCATTATTGAGTGTGATGTTATTTGGGGGTGTTTTGTGTATTGTCTTCACCACATTGAAGAAATTTCCTTCTAGAAATTAGGTTTCTAGAATTAAGTTTCTAGAAATTGGAAACCATTCAAAAGATCTGAGAAAGCCAAAAGCCTCCAGGGGGATGGAAAAAGTCTCACTGTTCTAGTAGAGTTCTCTAGTCAATGGTATTATTTCAAACCAGAGGTGATGGTACAAATTGGTACAACCCTTTGGTAAGGTGATTTGCTAAACATATTCAAGAGCTCTAAAGCTATTCATAACCTTGAGCCAATAATTTCATTTCTGAGAAATGATCTGAGAAATGGACTTATTTTAAATATGTAAAGAGCTTTATGAAAAAGTAGAAAGAAAAGTTTCTGCATAGTATTGTACAGTCCTGTGACATGATTGGGAAAGTTTAAGTCAGAGCATGGATTTGTCCACAGCTATAGAAAACTAAAGTTTGAAGTTTGCTACCAGGGCAACACAGAGAAATTCAGGTGCCTTCTTTTCACTTTACATCCACAGCTCTTTTGTGAGGTGAAACATTAAAAAAAAAAAATCAAATTCAGTTATCCCTAGTATTTCAATGTGATACTGTGGTCAACATTGTTTTGGTGGCTAAGTAAGATCTTATATTAAGAAACAAAAGTGATTTATTTGGCAAGATAGGACAGTGGAGTATGGGATGAAAAAGTTATTTCCAGTGTGGTGTATCTGTCCTTTGCATCAGGAATGCTCTAGAACAGTGGTTCTGAACAAGGAGGGATTTTGGCCCAAGGGACCTTTGGCAATGTCTGGAGCCATTTTCTTGTCCTGACTGGGGGTGGCGGTTGGGGTGCGCTACTGACATCTAGTGGTAAAGGCTGGAGATGCTGCTCAATACACGGCGCTGACTCGCTATATTATACGTGAATATTATATACAGGATGATACAAGTAATGATGCATTGAATGAATACCCACAAACCCACCACCCAACTTATGAGTTAGAACATCATCCATATTGTAGGCTCCTCCTAAGTTCCCAAGAAGAATTCACCATCTTGAATTTTATCTTTATCATTCCTTTGCCTTTTAAAAATAGTGACACGCATCTCTAAATTATACACTTTTTAATCTTGCTGTCCTTTTCCTGTGTAAAAATGGTATCGTAATGGAGGTCGTCCTTTGTGAGTTGCTTTTGACATTCAACATTATCCATTTTCTCACATGTCCTTGTAATGCATCCATGGTACTGCTGTATAATACTTGAGTAATTATTCCAAAATTTACCTATTCTCTTAGTGATATACATTTGGGTTTGCTATGGGCTGAATTGTGTTCCCCCAAACTCATATGCTGAAGGCCTAACCCCCAGTACTTCAGAATGTGACTGGATTTGGTGATCAGGTCTTTAAAGTGGTGATTAAGTTAAAATGAGGCCCTTAGGATGGGCCCTAATCCAATTTGACTGGTATCCTTATAAGAAGAAGAAATTTAGACACACAAAAAGACACTAGGGGAAATTCCCTGGCGGTCCAGTGGGTAAGACTCCATGCTCCCAGTGGGGGGGCCTGGGTTCGATCCCTGGTGGGGGAACTAGATCCCACATGCATGCCGCAACTAAGAAGTCCGCGTGCTGCAATTAAAGATCTCACATGCTGCAACGAAGATCTCGCATGCCGCAACTAAGGCAGAGCAGCCAAAATAAATAAATATTGAAAAAAAAAAAAAGACACTAGGGATATACATGAACTGAGGAGAGACCACGTAAGGACACAGCAAGAAGGTAGCCATCCACAAACCAAGAAGAAAGAGGCCTCGGGAGAAACCAAACCTGACCTCTGACTTCTAGCCTCCAAAACTGTAAGACAATAAATTTTGTTGTTTAAGCCACCCATTGATATCTTTTTATGACAGCTCTAGCAAGTACATATATATGTAATATATACATAATATATGTGTACTATATATATATATATATATATATATATACGGTTGTTTCTAATCTTTAACGTTATGAGCAGTGTTGTTAAAAACTCTCTTGCTCCTATACACATGTATGTGAGTTTTTTTACTGGAGCAAAACTGCTGGCTTGTAGAGGAAACATATCTCACTTGAGGATGATGCCCAATACTTCTCCAAAGCATGTCAACATTCTCATGATTCCACAGCCTTGCCAACACTCAGTATTCTCAGACCTGTTAGTTATTGTTCTTTCTTTTTTTTAATTGAATTTTCTTCTTATCCCATTTTACCTCTTCCACTGGTTTGGAAGTCATTTACTTTATTTCTTTATCTTAGTGGTTACCCTTAGTATGTTACCGTACATATTTAATTTAATGTTAATCAGCATTTTTTCTCTCCCAGGGTCATAAAAGAGCTTTAGAACATAATGCTTGTGATCACTCTTTCCCAATTTATATGCTGTTATTGTCCAGCATTTCATCTTTTTAAAAAACCCATTTAGATATTATTATTTTATGCAGATAATTTCTGCTTTAGGCACACACACATGCGTGCACACACACACACACGTATCAGTTTCATTATTTTTTTGTTCATTCATTCCTCCTTACATCTCACACTTTGTTCCTGAAGCAGGTTTTGTTTTTGTTTTTCTTCCCCTCTGAGGTTCTTTTATGAGTTTTTTTAGTGGAGATGCACTGGAAACAAAAACTTATTTTCCATCTGAAAATGTCTTTATTTCAACTTGATTCTTGAAACATAGCCTTTCTGAGTCATAATTCGAGATCCACAGTAGTTTGCTCTCGGCATTTTTAAAGTGTTTCTTGGCAGTTCCCTGGCTTCCGTTGCTACTGGTGAGAAGTCAGCCGTCAGGCTAATTGTCATTCTGAGGAGGTCATCTTGTCTCACTGGCTGCTTTAACAGGATGACCTTGCCTCTGCATTTGCCCAGACAGCCCAGTTTAAGACTGCTGCCTTAGGACAGTGATGAAGAATGCCCTCACTGATGCCAAAAAAGTGTTCCCGTTTGGGCAATAAACAATACGGCAACCATAGCGTTCAAGATCTTCTTTTTCTCTTGCATGGTCTTAAGTTTCACAAACAGCGTCTAGAATTAGATTCACTGTCATTCATCCCCTGCCCCCCACCATGTGCAGGGCACATTATTTACTTTCCTGTCTCTCTTTGCAGCAATCTGTGCTGTTTTTCTAATCTCTCTCCAAGTTTGCCAATTATCTCTCAACTACACCTAATCTGCCTTTTTACCCATACATTGAGAGTGTCAATATATTTTAAAGATCTGGTTCTTTTAAAAAATTGTTGGCTCATGTTATGTTTTGTTGCTTCCTTATCACTCTTTTACACATTTCCCCCCATCTTCATTCATGCTTATTTTGTATTCTGTAACTGGTAACTTCAGTATTCAAGTTCTTAGAGTTCCAAGTTTATTGTTCCTTGTTTCTCGACTTTTGGTCATGGTGGCTTACTTCCTTGCATGTTTGGTGAGCTTGCATTGTGAGTTCAGGTTTGGTTGATTTTAATCAGTTGGAATTCTGAGGGCCTAAATCCAGGATGCTTTCTTTAGGAAGAATTTGTTTTATCCTCTGGTGTGCACCTGATGGTCCCGTCAGAAGACCCAGAGAAATGTGAGACTCTGAGGTTTAGCTCTCAGACCTTGTGGTGAGCTCAAGTATTGTGGATTTTGCTATATCACCTTCAGCTCTACAAGTTTTGCTTCATGTACTTTGGATCTCTGTTGCTAAGCGCACACGCATTTAGTATTGCTGTCTTCTTGCTGAGTTGACCCCTTTATCGCTGTGTAATGTCCTCTACATTCAGGGTAATATTCCTTGTTCTGAAGCCTACTTTGTCTGATATTTACATAGCTGCTCCAAGTTTCTTTTGGTTAGAGTTTACATGGTATATTTTTTCCCACCCTTTTACTTAAAACCTATCTTGTGTCTTTATATTTAAAGTTGGTTCTTCAAATGTATGTATACCAAGGAGGAAAGGGATGGGGTGGGAGGAACTGGGAGATTGGGATTGACACACATACACTACTGATACTATGTATAAAATAGACAACTGGTAGGAACATACTGCATGGCACAGGGAGCTCTACTTAATGCACTGTGGTGTCCTAAGTGGAAGGGAAATCCAAAAGGGAAGGGATACGTGTATATGTATGATTGATTCATTTTGCTGTGCAGTAGAAGCTAACACAACATTGTAAAGCAACTATACTCCAATAAACATTAATTAATAAAAAAAATAAAGTCAGTTCTTGTACACAGAATATAATTGAGTCTTGCTTTTTAAATTATTATTCTAATCTAATAATTTGTCTTTTACTGATGCTTTTAGAGTTAATTGTATTATATGAAATTTATACAAGAAGGGCTTAAAGATTCCCAAACTGAAAAATTTCAGTAGCATCATTGATATAACAATTTATTAATAATTGGATGAATCAAAAGTTACTAAATTAATCTAAAATATAAAAGTTCTAAATGTTGCCTACTACCATTTAGCAGAAATAGCTAAAAATACCTAGATTCCACCAAATACATTTATTGAATGTTTACTATTTGCTAAATTCTGTACCAGGTGCCATCCTGGCTGAAACAAGGAAAATACTTTGTTGACTTGTGTGAGTCCACCCTTTCGTTCTGGAAGGGTCAGTGGGAATGGACGTTGTACAGGTAGTTTCTCAACAGCCCGGAACCTGCTTAGAGGATTCTTTGTGACTGGCTTTTTGATTGCCTGTGGTAATATTTGCCCCCGATTTTGCATGTAATTAGAAGTGGGATGTATTTTGAATAACATATTGAAACGTGACCTGGAAGATCTGAGTCAGCAAACCCATTCCACCCTCTTTCCCATCGCCATGTTCCCGTTAGATGTGACGATGAGACAGCAGCACCCTGGCTCTTGGTGTAACTGAGACAGCCATAGGGGCTTCGAAACCTGGAAGGCGGACCAGCCACTGACTTGCTCTGAGACTTTGAAGAGATTCAATTCCTAAGCATCAAATGTATAGTAGATGCTAATTCCTAACTCCTGTCTTGTTAAAGAGTTTAGAAACTCAAAGATGATGTGAAACATTATTTTTAAAGATAGAAGGGATCCTGGAAGGTTATTGGTGGCTTTCCAAGGAATTTTTATTACGAAAAATTTCAAACATACTCGAAAGTAGAGAGAATATTGTAATAAATTCCCATATTCTCATTGCCAAAACAGTGTGCCAATCTTACTTTACCTACCGCCCAGGCCAACTTTTTTCTTTGTTTCCCGAAGCATTTTAAAGCAAACCATAGATGCCACTTCATTAAATCCATAAATACTTCAGTATGTAAGTAAATCCTTTAAAAATTACATCTATTAATTCTTTGTTAGTCCCACTCCCTCCTTATTAGATTAGGAAACTTAGAGGGTTAGTGATTTGTCCAAAACCATGTAATTAGTGGCAGAACTGGAGTTAGAACCTTAGTGTGTGTTTTTTTGTTTGTTTGTTTGTTTTTGCGGTACGTGGGCCTCTTACTGTTGTGGCCTCTCCCGTTGCGGAGCACAGGCTCCGGACGTGCAGGCTCAGCGGCCATGGCTCACGGGGCCAACCGCTCCACGGCACGTGGGATCCTCCCGGACCGGGGCACGAACCCGTGTCCCCTGCATCGGCAGGCGGACTCTCAACCACTGCGCCACCAGGGAAGCCCCTTAGTGTTCTTAATACTTAAGCTTATATTCTTTTCCCATAAAACTTGTTTCCTCTGAAGATTACCTACTTTTCAGCTACAGAGATTTAAAAAAACCCTGCAATTAGATTCTCTACCAGTATCTTACATTGGAATCATCTTGAGAGATATTAAAAATGTGAATTCCTGACCCCCGACCCCAGAGAACCTAATTCCTTGAGGTTTGCTGGAGCCAACTTATACTGGTTCTTGAGAGCCAACTATTAAATTTTAAGGAATCTTATGAATCAAGTACTAAAAATCATTAAAAATTAAATTATATATGCTTACAGTTAAATACAGTATATTAAAAACAAAGGTAACAAATATTCAAAACTCATCACTTCTTGGGCTTTACTACCCTCTACTATGATCTATGCTCTCGAGGCCGGCTGTGTCTGGCTGATGGAAATACTGTGTCACAGTGTGCTGTTGGGTGTCAATTCCCAGCTGCATGCTCAGTGGTGGCTTGAAATCGGCCAGGTGGGGCTTGGCAAATACAAACCAGGCTTAGTTTATGGTTTTGTTGATTATCTAGACTTAAGAGAGTAATGGAGAAAATGTTAATAATGCAGATTAAACTTAAAAGTGTGTCATGGCCATTACATTTGGAATAGTACAAAGTATGAGAAAATATTCTTCCAGTATTCAAAAAACAATTACAGTTCAGCAAAGAAGTCTCTCACATCATTAATAATTGATGTTTCACTTTTGCTTTACTCATTAATATAAACGAAAATATCAACCCACATTCATGTCAGAACTACACTTAGTCATCAGTCGTGACCACAGGTTGGCTATAGATGAAAGAGTTTGGCAAAAAAAAAAAAGCATTTCAGTGGGAATCAATTAGCTGTATGAAATTTACAATAAAAAACATTGTTGTATCATTAATTGTAAATTATGTACTACACATCCTTTTTATCAGCAAGATATATAATATACTTAGGTATGTATAGAATGCTACACTGTTTTCTTTTTTGTTTTTCGGGAGGGCTAGTTGATCAACATTTTCTAGCACACCTCTGTGTGAAACTCAGGAGTCTGCTTTTCAAACGAGCATCTCAGGTATTCTTATGCCTCCTGAATTTGGAGAATCACTGTTTTAGCCGTTGAACAAAAAGTCAGATCATTAATCAAGACTGTGAACATATCCATCACCCACGAGTTCTCTCATGCCCTTTATGATCCTTCCCTTCTACCCCTCCTGCCCACCGCACACCCAGGCACCACTGACCTGCTTTATGTCACTATAGGTCCTTTTGCATCTTCGTACAGAATGTGCTCTTTTTGGTCTGGCTTCGTTCACTCAGCATAACTGTTCTGAGTTTCATCCATGTTGGTGTCTAAATAGTTTGTTCCTTTTTATTGTGAGTAGTATTCCATTGTATGGATTCAACACAATTTCTGTATTCATTCAACGTTGATGGACTTTTGGGCTGTTTCCATTTTTGCCTATTACAAATCACATTGCTACGAACATCTGTGCGTAAATCTTTGGACATACATTTATTTTTCTTTGGGGTAAATATCTAGGAATGAAATGGCTGGATCACATGGTTGATACGTGTGCAACCTTTTAGGAAACTGCCACACTGTTTTTCAAAGTGACACAGGCCACTTGTTTCCCTTTTTTGTAGTGAAAAAAGCATGGGTGGTTTCTGACATTGGCTCAAGATTTTCATGTGAGCACCCTAAGCAAGCCAGGAATGCAATTACACAGCAATGCATATGCTTTAAATAATTACGTAGCCTTGAGTTAGTGGGAGTGGGAAGAAACTAGTTTATAGTAATGAACGCTGCATGGGGTTAGAGTTGCTCATTTAATTCACTTCAATGGCTGATGATACATTTGTTTGAATTTATTTTCCATTTTTCTGTAGTTCTTATTTGCCCTTCCCTTTCCTTCTGTGATTTTTCTGAACCAGACAACATCTTAGGCGGTATATTAAAATTTTGGATCGTAACTCACTTCCGTAAACATTATGCTATACATTATTTGATTTCAGAATTTTAGCTGAAGGCAACTAATTACTATTTAGCACATATACATTGACAACATACTCAACAGAGATAGGTGTGTGTGTGTACGTGTGTGTGTGTGGTGTGTTTATTTTCCCACTCCAGAATGTCATCTATTTCCAGAGCAGTGATTCTGTTTTACTCAGGCTAACACGGGCTGTAGCTCTGATTCATTTCAGTGATATGTTAGTCTCCTTTTATAGATTGTTACTCCAAGAAGCTGCCTGGCTGGCCTCTCAGTTTATCTGGCTCTGAAGGGCCCCCTTGAAGAAAGACAACCTGAAAGCTAAGACTAGGTATGCAGTTATGATATAAATAGATTTTGCAAAACCCCATATAAAATAGCACAGTCACAGCTCACCTCCAGTTAATTGTACCTAGAAATTCAGGGCGGCATCAGGGCTTCTGCAAGGAGATGGCCACAGGGAACTCTGACTAGGGAACACTTTCTCGTGTAAGTGTGACGGCTTCTTAAGCACTTCAAAATGCAGGGTTTTTCCCTAGTTTTTCTCAGAATGGGTTGCTCAGAGGCAGGACTGGAAGAGCGGACGAGCCTGCCTGAGCTTTACAGAGATGCCCCAGGAAAGAGGCCACATGTGCAAACTGCCGAAAGTCAATGGACGAGTGCCCAGTTCCCTTCTGATGATATTCAGCTGCAATGTGGTATTGTTATTTCTTTTCCCATTTTATTTGTAACACCATATTACTCTAGAAAAAAATAAAACTGTATGTATAGCAATAAGTAATATGTTCCCCCTTTTCCTGGGCATTATTCTCCAATACACGGTGGAAGTTATGTAAAAGTCTTCAAAAAGCTGTTTCTCAGTGAGAGAGCAGGCTATCTTTCCGTCCAATCAACATAAAAGCTCTATCTGGAGGGAAGCACTGTTTATAGATCTTGGGACTGGTCGTCTTCCAAGATGCTGGTAAAAAAAAAATTAGGAACGAGAAGTATCTGTTCTGTGAGCAGGAAAAAAACCAAAAAGCCTTCTCTATTTCGTTAGGTAAACACTGTTAGTATGACTCTAGTTGTTGGCTTAATAAATTGAAAATACATAAATGATGTTGATTGTCACCTCAACTGGAATACAAAACGTGGCATCATGTGACTAAAGAATAAAGGAAATGATGGAAAAACCAGCTCCATTAATTGAAATCTTGTTTAACTTTCCATTGTAATACTTGGCCACACTTCCTAAAAGCTCTGACCATGTACACTTAGACTATGAGAAGAATGTGTTGGAATGCAAGTCAGGTGGGCTAGATCCCAGTTCCGGATTCACCTTGTTCTCAAAGAGGGCACTGGAGAGATTGCTGGTCCCCAACTTTTCCACTACAAAGAAACTATTTTATAATTTTTGCCCTGCAGACGTGATGTTTTGAAAGATTTTATTAGTTACCTAAACTGTTACAGTATCAGGCTAAGACACGAGCCCCCAGAGGTGTGTCCATGGGGAAAGGAAGCTGGTCTGGGTGTGAATCCTGGTCCCATGGCTTACCAGCTATATGATCTTGGGAAAGCTATATACCCTCTTTAAGCCTGTTTCCTCATCAGGTGTGGCAAGTATATAAATGTATTTATGGCTTAGAGCAGTGCCTGCAACATGGTAAAAGCCAAAATCTTAACAATGATAATAATAATAATAGTGATATCATTATTATTATTATTTGAACTAAGCAGATAGAAGGGCTGGCCCTCCTGAGAGCTGGCTAGCAGCCCCACCCAGAGTGCCCAGAGGGACACAGCAGACTTTGGTCCCAGTGATGCTGCTGTACATTTAAGGGAGTGTGGATTGGACTGCAGGAGTTTGGGTGCAGAGGTGGTCCTGTTTTTCGAGGGCAGAGGTCAAAGCTGAGTTTGCTTGGGTTATCAAGGTTGGAGCAGCTTTTGATTAGGGAGTCGTACTGCAGGTGGAGGAAGTGAAATTGGAAAAAACAAACAAACGAATAAACAAAACAACCGGGAAGGGATCAGGGCCTGGGTCAGACTGACAGGCTTGAAAGCAGAGGTTGTTCTCAGAGAACTCAGACCTCCGGAAAGGGGAGAGGATGCTGCCCGTGGTGATGCTCACGGTGGATACAGCCTGAGGGCAGAGAGACCAGAGACAGCCCCTGCTCCACAGCGGGGCTGCAGATCCGAATAGTTTAGGACAAACTCAGGGTTTGGACACAGCTGGGTCTTTAGATTCAAGGTCTTGAGAACCTGTAACAAAAATGACTTTTTCAATTTGGAGTCACATTATTTTTCTATTTCATCTCTGATTCATCCAGATTTTAACCGAAGATTCACTATTATCAAAGGGATAGAATAAATTTACCTTGTGGCTTGAATTAATGATATGGTTGTGATGCTAAAAAACAATCAGGATGAGTAAACATACAGGCACTTAAGTTTCTAGGCCAAAATTGATGGCTTGCTGGACCCTCTGTGCACAGTGACAGGGTCACCATCCACATCCCAGAAAGTCCTGGAATGCCGTCAGCAGCAAATCAGCTTGGGTCCATTGTGAAATGTCAGTGTAACTGCAGTGATTTCAGATGATTCTAGTAAAAAAAACAGGGAGGGCTTCCCTGGTGGCGCAGTGGTTGAGAGTCCGCCTGCCGATGCAGGGGACACGGGTTCGTGCCCCAGTCCGGGAAGATCCCACATGCCACGGAGCGGCTGGGCCCGTGAGCCATGGCCGCTGAGCCTGCACGTCCGGAGCCTGTGCTCCGCAATGGGAGAGGCCACAACAGTGAGAGGCCCGCGTACCGAAAAAAAAACAAAAAAAAAACCAGGGATATTTTTGTGCTTAGTTAGCTGGTGCTGTCCCATTGTAGATATACATACCTTTTCTGTTGGGTTTTTGAAGTGATGATAATGGCTCATCTATAACTAAAGTGGCTTCTGGACAAACCCAGTAGATGCTACGGAACTTCACGTCTGTATACCCGTCCCTCACCCCGTGAAGCTCTCTGGCTAGTAAGACACCTGGTTCCTGTCTTTCTCACACCTTCCAGTTTCCTTCATAGAGCCTCTTTTCTTGTTCCATTAATTCTAATGTCCCCCGGGATTGTGCTCTCAGCCACCACCTTCTTTCATTTTATACACTTTCATCCTCATTTAAATGGTCATATTTCATACGTGGAAGACTCCCCATTCTGTCCATATCCCTGGCTCCGGCCTACCCTGAGCTCCAGCTCTCTAGTTCTGTTTTTCTTTTTTTGGTGGTGCCGCGCAGCATGGGGGATCTTAGTCCCCCACCAGGGATCGAACCCACGCCCACCTCCTGCAGTGGAAGTGCAGAGTCTTAACCATTGGACCGCCAGGGAAGTCCCCAGCTCTCTAGTTCTAATGGAAAAACAGATCTGTCCTTGGGTCCCACAGATATCGTAAGCTCAGTCATTTTTCACACTGATTTTCCTCTTGGCTAAAACCAACCACAATTCATCCCTCCCTCCTAAGAGCTGGGGGCGTGTTGACCTCCCTTTTAGGGCCTCATGAGGGGGCCACTGGGGGATGCGCTCTGAACAGCTAAGAGCTCCTCCAGCAAGGAAGGCTGTGATTCGGCAACTATTACTGATGGCCCACACATACAATTCCCCACTCATGAAAATCTATATCATAAATTCCTTATCTGCCATTCAAAGTCCCCATAGTCTAGACTCAGGGCACTTCTGGACTCTTACCTCTCTCTCTAAACGTCCCCTGTGTTCTGGCACCTTTTCAGGATGTGTGCAGCCCTTCCCATCCCTGCCTCACAGGTCAGGCATTGCTTCTTGGGGCCACCCTCCTATTTTCTCTGCCCGTCAAAAGCCTACTCATCTCTCAAGACGTAGCGGGAAAGCCGCTCCTAACACGGAGCAGTCCATGGACACCTCAGGTGTCTCTCTCTTTCCTCCTTTGGATTCCTATAATACTGTGTTCAGTCTTTCCTACTAGATTTTAGGTTCCTTGAGGTTAAGGGCTGTGCTTAGTCATTTTTGTAGTTTCAACAGTGCCTGGTACACATGAACTGCCTAACTTACTGGTATTGGATGAATAGTGATTTTCCTAAAACATTTTGGTCGTGTTTACAAAGAAGCCAGACATGTCTCATGTAGCAAGAGAGGCAATGCTGGCATCTTTGAGTTTGAAAAGCTCCCCCACAAATGCATGTGTGTGGTTATACACAATGAATCCCTTGTGTGCCCAGGTTTTAGATATGTATGAAAAAAGGAAAGGAAATACACTTGTTTCTAAAATTGGCAATGCTTGTTTCCTGCATCACCTTTGCCTTTCTGTGTCTTTTTAATTTGTCAGTGGGCATTTCAGTTGTTGCTTCTCCTTTAGGATTAATTAGCCTTGGACCTATTGATTATTACTATCCTTGCCTTTCTGGTCTTCAAGCCACTTTCCCTGTTGAGTGTTAATATTTTATACAGTAGCTTTCCTGTTCTAACATCCTTAAGTACATCTTATACATCCTATTTCTACTGTCAGTAATAAAGATTCTTACAGTAACGTGTGTTATTGAAACATATTCTTTTATTAATGGAGATCTCACCATAACATGTATTTATAGCAGTGACAGGGCCCAGAGTGAGGCCTGGAAGTCAGACAGGACTTTACCGATATTGACTTAAATGATAAATGATCATTTTTTTAAAAAAAAGATACTAATAATGCTTGGAAAGAGATAATAATAATTTAAAATAATCTATCTATCAGAGTTAAAAAATTAAAGCTGGGGTGAAAGTTACATACCCCTTTTCTGTACACCTTAGAGACTTGAGGTGCCCAAGGGAAATGTTTACAAACCAGTATTCCTGGTTTCCAAGAAGACAGGCCTGGGTGAGCTAGAGCTGTGTAAGGGTGAATTAGTGCATCTACCGTCGAAATAAAAGGCACTGTCTTGAGCTGATCTGTGTTTAGATCTCGGGATTTTATGTCAGGCAGATGCAGACCAGATGTGGATTAGTCTACGGTGCTGCCGTGCTGTTTTTTTTTCTCCCCCTGTGGTTCCCTCTGTAACACTCTTCTTTTCTCATGGGTATGCTGGGTGCACAGAAGCAGAATGGCAGCATTGCCCTGCGAGGCGCTTGGTGTGCTAGATGCTTCTGTGTGAGGTCTCAGTGATCCTCTTGATGGAACGTGCCCGCGGAACTGCTCCCGCTGCCTGTTGCTTGGAGAAGAGCGCTTGGTAGGGGCACAAAGATGGGAGTATGTCTTCTTGTCCTGCTCCTGGAATGACTCGGGAGAAACAGCGCAAAGAGCGGAGAGTGTAGGATTGAAAATAATACCAACCAACTCATTGATTTTGATGTGTATACTAAAAGATGTTAATGCAAAACATCTAAACGAAGTTAATAGCATCCTTTATTCAATCAACACATTTTAAGTGAGCTGCACTATGTCTGAGTTACAGGGCTTATGGAAGGAGGTCTTCAACTGGGGTGGCTTTTGGTCTAGAAAAACAAAGCTTGCCTTTTTAGGTCACACATTGTTTATTTTCGTCAGTTTAAATGGAAACCTATTTGGAAATACATTGCACATTTGCGAGATTTCTGAAGTAGACGCTCTGGACTATAATTAGACCCGATCTCAGTGACACTTCTTCGAGCAGCTCCAGCCCACGAGTCCTCATGCCTGAGCACGGCAGACCTCGCCCACCGCATGAGTCCCTCTGACTCCACAGCACAGTTGCTGTGATCTAAGAAATCAGATAACCCTGATTATTAGAGCTCTTTAAAGAAAGAGTCAACACACTTGAGTGACTGCCTGGCTGCATCCCTTAGAAAGTAAAGCAGTAATTGAGTTGTTTTGTGTGTGTGTGTGTGTGTGTGTGTGTGTGTTTTGTGTGTGTGTGATACACGGGGCTCTCATTGCTGTGGCCTCTCCCGCTGCGGAGCACAGGCTCCGGACGCGCAGGCTCAGCGGCCATGGCTCACGGGCCCAGCCGCTCCGTGGCATGTGGGATCTTCCAGGACCGGGGCACGAACCCGTGTCCCCTGCATCGGCAGGCGGGCTCTCAACCACTGCGCCACCAGGGAAGCCCAGTAATTGGGTTTTAATGAATGAGCTTCATAAATGCTCCCTGGGTTCCTGGACGGCTCTGGGTCAAGGTTCTCAAGGATCTAGGTGAGGTTGAGAAGTCTGACGTTGAACTGTGTGAAATATTTTTGTGCTTAAAGTTTAATATCTATGCAGTGTATATCTGAAAAAGGTTATTAAAAATTACATATTATAGTACACATATTTTGTATTTTATAAGTGTAAAAGTTTGACACTTTACATATTTTTTTTTTGTTTTACAGTATATTTTTATATGGACTAGTTCCCCCCCTCCCCCCAAGAGGATAAGATCATTCTGGCATCATGATCTTACTTATTTCCAGAACTTTGTGCATATTTCTGTACTGTTACCACATTACCAGGACCATGTGAAGGTGGCAGCACCTTTATACTGTGCTTGGAAATTCAAATAACATATTCTGATTCCTAAATCACTATGTTTATGAAAAACGTTTACATAAGAGCACAACAGCTAAAACCTAAAACCCATGTAGAAAACTAAGAAAGTCTAAGGGAACCCATCCTTCTACTGGTTTCACTGTCCCAATTCTGTTTGGCATCGTCCATCACAGAGCGGGAGCTGCAGAGGGGAGCTGGTTGGTCTTTCCCCTGTTCTGTTTGTGTTAACGGTGGACACTAAGGATGACTGACACTGCCTCGTAATAGTGCCTCTGCCCCCAAAAGTGGCCCTCCCCAAAGATAATTCATGTCATCAAAATAGTATCTACTAAATAATAATTGAAAGAATATCTACTTTCTTTCTGGGTAGCACACCCACAAAAGGTACGTTTTCTCACATTATGCTATCAGTTTTGTAGTTTTATCATTTTTCAACTCTCTTATTTTCTCATTATTGTACCAATTATTGTGAAGATGTACCTGGAGGCACCAAGCCCTTAGCTAGCACTGGCTTCATGACTCGATACATATTGATGTGAACCGCTGTGAAACGTATGGATACCTATGCTGCTGTGCTGATCTATTCGTATCCTAACTGAGAAAGGTTGTAAAATTTCTTCACGTAACTTGACAGGTGTGTTACAAGCCCTGGAGCTAATGTGATTAATCCTGACGTGATCTCCCTTTTCCTTCTAGATGATGGGAAAAGAGACAATCGCAGCCACAGGGGTGGGTGCCTCCCCCGCCTCCCCCAAGCCAGTGCACGTGACCTCTAGGTCGCCCGGTGTGCCAGCACATCAACCCCTACTCAAGTCCTTGGCCCATCCTCCAAACCAGATTCGTTGCTTGAACCCTATTATACAGAGATTCTGGAGACATTACTGAACAGAGAGATGGGAGATACCTCAGCAGAGGCAAGAAAATCAATGCTTTAGCAACCCACCTATTACTGCGTGGGGGTGGGGAATGTCTTGGGGACAGGTGGAAGGCTCTGAAGAGGTTACTTGGTTACCCAGAGTGCCTGATTGTGCTGGCTCTAATCTTTACACGACTCATCAGTAACCCAGCCTCTATGTGGCCCCTGCACCTGCACAGTGGACTGTCCTACGATCATGTATGGAGGAGGCTTGACCAATCACTCGCACCTACATGTATGTGGATGCCGCGTTAGCCATTCAGGTACCACCTCCATTACCTTGCAACATTCTGGGGGCAGTACATTGAACCTGTATTTTTCACCCATTTGGCAAACACCTGCTTCTCCCCTCTTTCCCAAATCACAGTTGAGTTGCTGTGGCGACCTCCTCACAAAGTGAGTAACTCACTCAGGGGAGTCGCGGCGCGGACAGAGCCACTGAGGTCCTGGGGCATCCTTGGAAGAAGGATGGCCTGGGGTGGTCTGGGGAGTTGCCGTAGAAGCAGGCTTGCTGCTGGGATGCTGGCTTCTGGAGTGCTTCTTGCGGGTCAGTAGGTGCTTGCCTCCAGGACTTACCAGCCTGTGCCCACATACAGTCTGTGTCCCCAAATCTCTGGGATGGGGACCCTGGGCATTCTGCTGGCCGGGCAGTAGAAGGAGTACCAGGCGCCGGAGGACTGGTCTCAGCTCTGGTCCTGCCCTGCCTCAGCCGTGGGCGCCTCTGCAAGCTGCGTGGAGAGACGGCCTCCTCCAGGCGGACACTGTTGCCTCCCGTCTCCTTCATTATACCGAGAACCGGGGTTCAAAATACCTCCCCCTCCCGCAGAGGAGCGCTGGAGCACTTGCAAGTCAAGGGCACTTGTGGCCCCGAGGGCCTCTCTCTCTGTGGTGTGTGTGTGTGTGTGTGTGTGTGTGTGTGAGCGGGGAGGCGCTTTATTACTCAACACCCCGGCTGCCTGCTTTCCATCCTGCTCCCCCCGCCCCGCTCCGACCTCCCTTCTCGGCCTCCCAGTGGCCGTCAGGGCTCCCTGCAGACATTACTTCCCCACGGCTGTGGGGTCGCGGAGCTCACGGGCTTTCTGACCTTCCCTGTGAGTAACAGATCTCTAGTGAAGGGATATAACCCACTCGGGCCGCAAACACAGCGACTGCGGGATTAATTCTCCGTAGTGCCATGTGCAAAGTTTGGGTAAGTCAGTCGGCCCAGGGCGGGGAGGGCAGCTGAGAGCAGGCAAGGGGACAGGGCGGCTGGGGGGAGGGGGTCGGGCGGGGGTCTCAGTCCAGAAAGAGGAAGGGCCACACTTGCCGAGTGGACTCCAACGCCCCCTGCTGGGGCCCCACCGCCACCGCGTCCTCGCCCCTCCCTCAACTTCGCCGGGTCTCAGGAGCGCGCCGAGCCGCCACCTGCGGGGAGGTCTCGGGGGCGCCCGCCGCAGGGGGAGTGGCTCAGGCCAGGGCGCCCGCTCGGGCCCGAGGGACCCCCGCCCCGCGCCCCGCGGCTTGCGGCCCCCACCCGGCGCGGGGCTCGGCCGCGGTCCCGCGCTCCCCGCCCCCGGGTCCCCGGAGGCTCCGCGGCCGCCCGAGCGGGAGGTGGAGC
>NW_021703773.1:1342161-1447700 GCF_005190385.1 Monodon monoceros | reverse complement strand
CCCGAGCGGGAGGTGGAGCCGAGCCCGCGGCGCCGCGCAGGAGGAGCCGGCGGCGGCGGGAGCGGCAGGAGCCGGCCGGCAGCGTCTCGCGGTGAGTCGGGCCCGGGCCGGCCGGGCGTGGGCGCCGCGTGAGCGTCGGGGCGGCATCCTCGCGCCCAGCGGCTCCACCACGGGCGGCTCGCGCGGGCGTGGGGGGCGGTGCCGCGGGGAGGGGTTCGCACCGCAGGGTGGGGCAAGGAGGAGGAGAGGGGAGGGGGTGGCGCGGCGCCCGCAGGTGGGCGCGCGGGGTCCTCCGGGAGGCTTCCCGGGAGGGCCCCGGGCGCTGCTGGCCGGGGTCGCTGTGGCTTCACCAGACTCTGGTGGCCTTCAGCTGTTTGATGACTTTCTTGAACACCGACTAAAAAGTAGCCTTTGCACGTGCCCGCGTGACTGCTTTAGCTGCGGCTGCACAGAGTCGTCTTTGCTGGGATGGAGAGGGCGCGGGGGGCGCGCCCAGGTGGAGGTGGGCAGCGTGCCCTCTGCCTGGGACCCTGGCCGGGGCGAACGTGCCCGAGGGTCGCTGCGATCCGGGATGCCGGGAGGAAGTGCTGTGCGCCGTCAGCGGAGGGGCCCCCTCGAGGGCACGGTCTGGGGGTCGGGGTGAAGGGCGGCGGCGGAGGAGAGCTGTACGGAGACGCCGCGAAGTTGGTGTTTCCGCGGCGCTTCCTGCACCTGCACACCGGTCGGTGACTTTGAATTTATCTTTTCACCGATGAGCCAAGGGATGGGAGAGGAGAAGGTCTAACAGCGCCGTGCACGCCAAAACAGCGAGCCTTGGGAAGCCCTCGTACATAATAGAGTGGCTATTTCGCCGCCAACTCCGCTTTTATTCTGATTTCAAAGCCTCGGAGTGGTTTTTACTTAAATGTCGTTAGAGAGGTCCAGATAATAAAGATAATAACTGTTCTTTCACGTCTTTTTACTAGAGATGGAAATTCAATTCTACCGGGTTTGTTGGATTTTAACATTTTCATACAAGAAACTCGTAATTGTTGTAGCGTTACTTGCAACAGTGAACATTAACCAGCCCTGCGCGGTGCTGTCATGTTGCTAATTAGAAGCAGAAAAGCCAAACTTAGATATAGAAGCATAAAGCAAAAAACATAAAGCCTTAGTCATAAAAAGTGACTCAGACACGTGTAATAGTGCATAATAGGACATGGGACGGTGTGTTGTGCTCCCGGAGAGGGTCAATTTTTGGAAAGGGAGAGATGGGCCGTAACGGTTTAAATATGTGATGGTTCTTTTCATCCTATGTGTACTCTAAAGTATACAGCGAAATGCTTTAATTCTGTTCGTCTTTGTGCTCCAGTTTGCAAACTGTCATAATGGGGTTCAAAGCAAAATCTCAAGCTTTTGGATTCACCAGATTACATGAAAGCGAAGGGAACTTTTGCTTTGCTGTCCCAGACTCCTGGGCTCCAGGCAGCCTCCCATTTATTAACTGTATGACCTTGGGCAAGTCACCCTTTCACAACATTGGTTTCGACTTTGTAAAATGCCAGTAATATTCCTCACCTTATGAAGACGTTGGGAAAAAGGAAGTAACAATTAGGAGCTTATCCCAGCGCCCAGAGCACACTAAGTGCTCTGGAAAAGTTGTCTCTTGTCTTCCTTGACTTTTAGGAACCCCCAGGTCTGGCATGTTTCAGCGCTGTTTCTGTTTTTAATTTAAAATTCCTTGTGTGCAGCCTTCCTTCCCATCCATCCCTTCAAGCACCCTTTATTGAAGAACCTCAGATGCTGCCCTGTCTGGGTGTTTGGAAGTGAGGGGCTGACGCTCTGGGGGTGGAGGTGGGCAATACTTCAGGTTTTTCCTGTTGGTAAGAATCCATCACAAGGTCGCATGATAACGCATTGTACTTTCCAGTCTTCATGTTGTTCTAGCTCTGTCCCCAGTGTAATGTCACACTGGAAAGAAAGCACAGGAAGCTCTGCACAGTGCTTGCTCTCGCTTTTACCCTGTCTCTCCAGGCCAGCTCAGGCCGGGCAGGGCGCGCGGGATTTGAAAGACAGGATGTAATGAAGTTATTCTTCAGGTCAGTTTTTTTTTTTTTTTTTTTTGCCGTACGAGGGCCTCTCACTGTTGTGGCCTCTGCCATTTCGGAGCACAGGCTCCGGACACGCAGGCTCAGCGGCCATGGCTCACGGGCCCAGCCGCTCCGCGGCATGTGGGATCTTCCCGCACCGGGGCATGAACCCGTGTCCCCTGCATCGGCAGGCGGACTCTCAACCACTGTGCCACCAGGGAAGCCCCTCACGTTTTTTTTTATTCCTAGTGAAAGAACCTTGGGATTCTAAATGATGGCCCTACTGTATATTAGGGCTAATAGAGGTTATTAAAGAAGGTAGCTCAGGTAGACTTGATTACCTATCGATTTTGCCCTGGTGATGAAGCAGTCTTATAAAAGCTTACGCAGCCAACGGAGCAGCGGCTCCACCACTAGGGGCCTCTTCTGCATAGCGTATCACCCGGACTGTCATTCTTTGCCGTTGTTATGTCCTGTAAGGTAGCGAACTTAACTTCCTGGGTTCGCCACACGGAATACTTTATTAGAAAAGGGCAACCTTGTGTGAAAAGCATTACCAAAGGCCTAAAAATATGTGCAAGTGGTCTTAAATGACAGATTCGGTACCATCTGAGAATAACTTTAAAGATTTAAAGGAGTTGTAATAATCGGGCTTTTTGCTTTGCATATCCTCATATTCCAATATATGACTTTAAAAAACTGTCTAAAAATTCAAATATATGATTTTGCTCTAGTATTTTTCAGGGGATTATGTTTTTGGTAGAGCTTATTTTTATCTTTTAATGTGTTTTAAATTGCTTTATTTCCTAAATTGGTACTTGGAGCACTAATAACTTGTTTCTCAAGGAGTTTATCTGGCCAGTAGGAGCTGCTGGTGTCTTGTCTTTTTAAAAAATGGGGCCATGTGAAATTCCACGCATAAAAATATATATTTTATTACATTCCAAGATGTATCATTGAAAGGCATTTTTCTTCTGGGAGTTTTTGAAAAGCCCTCTTACTTCTAAATTATAGCTTGAATGAAGTTAGTCAGGCTTGAGACTATTGAACAACTTGAAGGTGTGTTGGTGTTTTTATTTGTCAGATGGAATTTGCTATTTGGTAGAAAAAAATACCGACAAGGTATGTAAGCAAACACGATGACTGAAAGTATTGCCATATGGTTTGTGAGTGAATAAGAGAATATTGTATTTTCAGGTTTTCAGTGAAATTTAATTACAGTGACAAACTAAATACCAGTAACTGGTAAAGCAAAACTAACTACCGTTACAGAAGAGTTCAGCGCATTGCAGGCCCCAAATCTTACCGAGGGATTTCTTCTGAATTCAGTACGTTATCAGACTTCTGATTCCGATTTTCACGTGGCAGGACTTTTCTTTTCAGTGTGTTTTTTATTGAAGTATTGTTGATTTACAATGTTGTGTTAATTTCTGCTGTACAGCAAAGTGATTCAGTATATATATACATATATATTCTTTGTTTTAATATTCTTTTCCATTATGGTTTATCATAGGATATTGAATATAGTTCTCTGCTATATAGTAGGACCTTGCTGTTTATCCATTCTCTATATAAAAGCTTACATCTACTAACCGCAGCCTTCCACTCCATCCCTCCCCCAGCCCCCTCCCCCTTGGCAACCACCAGTTTGTTGTCTCTGTCCGTGATTCTGTTTCTGTTTCATAGATAGGTTCATTTGTGTCATATTTTAGATTCCACATGTAAGTGATATCCTATGGTATTTATCTTTCTCTTTCCGACTTCACTTAGTATAATAATCTCTAGGTCCATCCATGTTGCTGCAAATGGCATTATTTCATTCTTTTTTAATGGCTGTGTAGTATTCCATTGTATATATGCACCACATCTTCTTTATCCATTCATCTGTCAGTGGACAGATAGGTTGCTTCCATGTCTTGGCTATTGTGAATAGTGCTGCTATGAACACAGGGATGCATGTATCTTTTTGAATTATAGTTTTGTCTGGATACACATCACGTGGTGGGACTTGAAAACAAGGCAGTCTGATCTTTGCTGCCTTTCTTTCAAGGTCTAGATCATTACTAAGAACTGGGGAAGAGGAGAACTTCTGTGTGAAGGTCATAGATAATTCTTCTTATCACTTCCCGATGAGTTAGCTAACTTTTGGGGGTTATGTTTAGGATTCTGAGCATGTCAAAGAGTTACACAGCTCCTGTTTGCACAAGAACGCTTCTTTAAACTGGGAGAGCGCTGCCGCTGCCCTCAAACATCCCTCCAGTGAAGGCCCTGCATCTCCCTGTCTCCCCGACTTCCCCCAGAGGGAGGCCGAGGCTCAGCCACAGTGATGGGTGTAGAGCTGCGTGCAAGGCGAGGCATGTGAGTTTGGACAGCAGCCTGGAGCTGACCAAGATGATGGATGCCCCAGGTAGGAGGAATTGCATGTTTTTACATGGGAGTCTTTTTTTAGGAACTTGCGCTTGGGCCCTGCATGCACAGAAACAGCAGCACTGGAGTTTGCAGAGAGGTTTGGATCCTGTGGCTTAGTGAAACAGTACTTTGATGCACAGATCATTTTAGTTGTTGCTTTTGGACAGTGCAAAACATACATTTGGTAATCCTGGGGTCAAATCTGCTACTCTCTTTCCTTTTCACACAAAGGGATATTTGAGTTGATGGAGGAAGAGGGAAGCAGGAGGCAGGGAGGAGGTAGATGGGAGTTGTCTGTTTATGCTGGACCCCCGGTCCCCTTATTTTCCCTTCCCAAGGGACGTGAGCACATGCCCTGCAACTTGATGATAGGAGCTATTCACTGGTGTTTTGGGGCTATCCTCATCTACTCTGTTAACGAAACTACTAAGATGATGGTTTTCGACTTAGGTGCTGGGTACTCTCAAGAGTGACCTTCTACTTCTGTCTCCTGTCTTTAGAAACTTACTCAGTTAATGTGGCAGCTAACCTCTGTGAACAGGGCTGCCAGCCCAGCAGGGGCCCCTTTGAGGTGAAGCATCCGCGCCAGGGTGCACGGCGTGGGAAGCAGAGTGTGGGCCTCAGCCTGCTTGCCTCCCGTCGGGCACTCTTGTGGGACAGTTGTCCGCACAAATGTCTGTGAGGCTTACACCTGTACAAGTGGTTAGAACAGTGCCGGGCACATGATCGATGAGAGATGTATCATTGCTGCTGCTGGTGGTGGTGGTTATTATTATTATCATTACTGATAGCATTGCTTTCAGGGTAGACCATGCTGGTAGGCACAGTAATCTGGAACAGAGGATTCAGGTGAACTTAGTGTTTGCAATAATGTTTGCAAAAGCAAGTGATTCATTCATTTCAGATTTCTTGCTACATTTCCATTAGAGTTCTTCTCTTCATGTGACAGAAACGGCTCACACAGAGCCCTTAACCATGTGGCAACTGCTTTGCGAAATGTGGGCAGTGAGTTGTTCATTCAGTCAGCACAGCAACCTTAGGAAATGCGCGCTATGATTCTCTGCATTTTTGCAGATGAGAAAACCAGGGTGTAGAGAGGCCAGTTACCTGCCCGAGGTCAGCTCGTGGGTGGCAGGCCTGAGCCTTGAGTCCGTGTCTGCCCGGCTCCAGAACCTCTGTGCTGTCTTTGCCAACATCCATACTCTTTGAATTGGTAGCCTGGAAAGCGTCTTCGAGTTCTGAGGGTTAACAAAATGTGAAAACATTGATTTCCCTTAGATTCTTGTATTTGTATCCTTTTCTAGACACGACGGAGCAGGATGACAAATGAACTGTTATCAGTGGGTCTGCTTCAGCACTTTTTATTTACAGATTTTTATATGTGGCTTTTCCTAGTAGCTCGAAATACAATACAGTGTGGTACAACTTATTTCTGTACAACGGTTAACATCTTGTCAAAGCGCTTCTCGGGCATGTTACAAGCAGAATATATGAATAAAACCCAGCGTGTGGTTGCAGAATGTTAAGGTGTGAAGGCTGGCGTCAAGCGTTCATGCATTCACTCAACAAATATTTCTTACTCACCTCTTCTCTGGAGTCACTCTGCCAGACACCACAGAGATGGTGAAGATGTGGAAGCCTGCAGCGCAGAGGAAGGCTCTGGGCCTTCGGGGTGGACATTGCTGGGGTTTGAATCTCAGCTCTGTCGCTCACTGACTGGGGGTCCTGGCCCCATCAGTGGACATCTCTGAGGCTTAGTTTCTCGTGTGCATAATGGGGAATAATAATACTTGGTAGGCTGTTGCACGAATTAAATGAGATGCATGGGGAAGCCATCAGGCCGCTGGAGGTGGTGGGTACTGACCCACAGCAGTGCCCTTCCTCTTCTCCCATCTTACCTGTCTCTTCTCCCACTTCCACCAATTACAGGGGCTGGGAGAGATAAAGACACTTAAACTCCAAGATAGAATTCTTCCAAATGTTCCTTTCTGGTTCTCCCTTGCGGGGCTGGGACAGACCTGGCAGCGGGGTTGGGTGATACGTGAGCTGGTGCCAGTGTAGCGTTCCTGTCACACTGGCTTGTTACCCAGAAGGCCCAGAGGAGGATGGATTCCAGGAAGCAAGGGCAACTTGGAGCCCAGGATAGGTGCCTATGGGTCCCAGGGGTGGGGATGAGAGTCTTCTGGGGGAGTAGCCAGGAACTCGGGTCCCATGGAAATTGGAACAGGCCAGAAAAGAAGTTAGAGGCGGGCTGAGTGGGAAGGGTTTGGGATGTGGGTGGAGGGCGAGGCAAGAACATGAGCAGCTTGTCCTTGGGGACACGAGGGAGTCAGGCGGCTCAGATGTGCCGCTGGTGGGCGGTGCTGAGGCGTGGGGAGAGGCCTGCAGCCCTCCTGCACTGCCTACCCCATTGCTGCAGGGCTTGTTACAGACTTCCAGCTCCCTGGCCTCCCACTGCAGGGTTTTTCCAGAAGCACTGCAGCCTCTCCCAGCAAACAGCTAAGTCAAAATTACTAGTTGTTGCCAGTTTTCACTCTAGATCTTCAAGGGGAAGCCGGTATCATGGGAAAATAAGCCTTTACTTATTCCAGTTGGAGATTCGGTTAAACACACCCAGATCTGTTCCTGGTGAGGCCGGGACCCCGGTCCACAGGGCGCTGTTTAGAGTCCTGCTGGCCTTTCTGGAGCGTGGGCTGTGTTGTGAGATCAGGGGTGTTTTCAGGGAGATGGTCCTAGTGGTTTTACGATAATGGGCCACCTTGTTTGGTGTCCGGGGTAGATGCCGTGTGTGGAAGGGATGGAGCGCGGGCTTCACAAAATCATTATGGTCTGGGACTGGCTGCCTCAGCCAGGGAGCAGGAGGCCCTGACTCATTTATTCTGCGCTGGCTTATGGGCATAAACCAGCCCTTCTGTGAATAAGCAAACAGAACCTGCCCAGGTGCAAGAGAAGCTTGATTCAGGGTTTAAAAAAAATGCAAGAAATTTAAAAAACGTATTGAATCGGGGAACAGTTTGTTTAAAGTAAGCTACTGTAATTTTCAAAAGCCCATTTTATAGAATTAATAGAGTGTATTAAAATGAAATGAACAAGCAGACTTTAAAAAAGCGACAGAAGGATAGCTTTGTGGGAAGGAGAGTAATCCTTGAAATGGATTCCAGGTTGGTTCCTTTGGTTCCTGGGGAGCTGAGTGGAATGAATGTTTGCTGATTGCTCTAATAAGTGAGACAGTCTGGTCACCTCCGGGACAGGCCTGGGCAGTGGAGCCAGTTCACCCAGGTCCACCCTTTCTTAACTGTGATCCTGGACAAGTTACTGAATTCTTTAGGTCTCAGTTTTCTCATCTGTAAAGTGGGGATAATAGTGCCCATCGTATTGGGCAGTTTGCCGATTGATTTAGAGAATGTATGTGAACGGCTTAGCATGAGAATGTATGTGAACGGCTTAGCTTGGATACTTGGTAGCATCAGCTGTTGTGATTACATAGGCGCACGGGAAGGAAGGTGGAAGGGAAACATAGGCGCACGGGAAGGAAGGTGGAAGGGAAACATAGGTGCACGGGAAGGAAGGTGGAAGGAAACATAGGCGCACGGGAAGGAAGGTGGAAGGGAAACATAGGCGCATGGGAAGGAAGGTGGAAGGGAAGGTGTGGATCAGGAGCATCTGCATTCGCCCTGGGCCTGGACGCTTCTCATTCTACTCTTGCATAGTTTTTAATGTCTTAAGTTCTAGATGATTATAATCAGATACGTCTTGAACACCTGCTGTGTATGTGTCCCTATGATAAGGTGTCTGGGTGTAGACTCTGATCCCAGAAAACTGCCCTCGGTATCCTCACGTAGCTCATGGTCTTAGGCTGAGAGGGGCAAGACCGTGACGGGGTCTTGCCGTTAAAGAAGGAATTCTTAGTGTCCCTCGGCTATTTCAGTGAGCTGCCCAAAGGATACTTGCCGTCCTTGGCTTATTTCCCATCTACTCTACATACAGATGGATAGAAAATAAGTACTTCTTGGGTCTCGACATAAATAACTCAAAATACCCAGGGTACCTTTGGATGTCTTATTTGCGTAGAAATAAGATTTATTTAAGTACGTTTGTACTTAATACATAATGGGAACCCAGTGGAGGAGACTTGTGTTTTGGGGGATATTTCTTTGGATGTGGCTCTGACCTGCAAGCTCTTATACCTAAAGCACGTTCTTTGGTGGGGAGGGTCCTTTTGTCTTTTCACTGAACTCATGGCCCATAGATTTCTGGGCCACAATAACGAGAGAGCTGTGTGTAAAGAGGGTTTTGTTTGTTTGTTTGGTTTGTATCTCTCCTCCAGATGGTGTACACATGTTGCTGCAGAAGGAGACTAGGTTGGTGGAGAAAGGATTCCCGAGCTGACTCACTCTGTGGCCATGGGCAAGTTCTTAATTCCTAAAGTAGGAATCTAATCATTGAGACTCAAGGGCCATTTGAATGCAAAGCAATGAAATTTATGGACTGTGGATGGCTTCATGAGTCCAAACGGTGGCTGAAGCAAAAATCTGAGCATAAAGCTAGTTACTCTGTTGGATCAAGTGACCGTTTCAACATCTTGGGTCTTGGGTTGTCTCAAAAACGGATTTTCTTTGTAGACAGGATATTTTTCACTTAAGTAATTAAAAATCCTCAGAGTGTTTTCCATGGAAATCCGTGGGCATACAGGAGATTTTATCCAGCTTCACTGGAATTACCTTTTTCTCTTCCTTCAAGAGTGACTCTGGACCAGTGCCTGAGCCGTTATTAGTGTGGAGTGCAGAGGCCGTGAGAACACGCCCTTTATGCAGAGCGAGTGTCTCATGTTCTGATGGAAACGAGGCCGGAGACAGGAGGAGATGCAGGAACTAGACCCGTCTGGTCGCCTGAAAGCACGGGGAGGTGACTATTTGGGTTGTGGGGACGGCCCTTCCGGGGGTGAAGGCACGTGGGAGGCATCAGTTTTGTTTTTTTTTTCCTTACGTCTTTATTGGAGTATAATTGCTTTACAATGGTGTGTTAGTTTCTGCTTTATAACAAAGTGAATCAGTTATACATATACGTATGTTCTCATTACTCTTCCCTCTTGCATCTCCCTCCCTCCCACTCTCCCTATCCCACCCCTCTAGGTGGTCACAAAGCACCGAGCTGATATCCCTGTGCTATGCGGCTGCTTCCCACTAGCTATAGATTTTACGTTTGGTAGTGTATATATGTCCATGCCACTCTCTCACTTTGTCACAGCTTACCCTTCCCCCTCCCCATATCCTCAAGTCCATTTTCTAGTAGGTCCGTGTCTTTATTCCTGTCTTATCCCTAGGTTCTTCATGAATTTTTTTTTCTTAAATTCCATATATATGTGTTAGCATATGGTATTTGTCTTTCTCTATCTGACTTACTTCACTCTGTATGACAGACTCTCGGTCTATCCACCTCATTACAAATAGCTCAATTTTGTTTCTTTTTATGGCTGAGTAATTTTCCACTGTATATATGTGCCACATCTTCTTTATCCATTCATCCGACGATGGACACTTAGGTTGTTTCCATCTCCTGGCTATTGTAAATAGAGCTGCAGTGAACGTTTTGGTACATGACTCTTTTTGAATTATGGTTTTCTCAGGGTATATGCCCAGTAGTGGGATTGCTGGGTCACATGGTAGTTCTATTTGTAGTTTTTTAAGGAACCTCCATACTGTTCTCCATAGTAGCTGTACCAATTCACATACCCACCAGCAGTGCAAGAGTGTTCCCTTTTCTCCACACCCTCTCCGGCATTTATTGTTTCTAGATTTTTTGATGATGGCCATTCTGACTGGTGTGAGATGATACCTCATTGTAGTTTTGATTTGCTTTTCTCTAATGATTAATTATGTTGAGCATCCTTTCATGTGTTCGTTGGCAGTCTGTATATGTTCTTTGGAGAAATGTCTATTTAGGTCTTCTGCCCAGTTTTGGATTGGGTTGTTTGTTTTTCTGTTATTAAGCTACATGAGCTGCTTGTAAATCTTGGAGATTAATCCTTTGTCAGTTGTTTCATTTGCAAATATTTTCTCCCATTCTGAGGGTTGTCTTTTGGCCTTGTTTATGGTTTCCTTTGCTGTGCAAAAGCTTTGAAGTTTCATTAGGTCCCATTTTAAAATTTTTGTTTTTATTTCCATTTCTCTAGGAGGGGATTCAAAAAGGATCTTGCTGTGATTTATGTCATAGGGTGTTCTATGTTTTCCTCTACGAGTTTGATAGTTTCTGGCCTTACATTTAGGTCTTTAATCCATTTTGAGCTTATTTTTGTGTATGGTGTTAGGGAGTGATCTAATCTCATACTTTTACATGTACCTGTCCAGTTTTCCTAGCACCATTTATTGAAGAGGCTGTCCTTTCTCCACTGTACATTCCTGCCTCCTTTATCAAAGATAACATTACCATATGTGCGTGGGTTTATCTCTGGGCTTTCTATCCTGTTCCATTGAGCTATATTTCTGTTTTTGTGCCAGTACCATACTGTCTTGATTACTGTAGCTTTGTAGTATAGTCTGAAGTCAGGGAGCCTGCTTCCTCCAGCTCCGTTTTTCATTCTCAAGATTGCTTTGGCTACTCAGGGTCTTTTGTGTTTCCATACAAATTGTGAAGTTTTTTTTCGAGTTCTGTGAAAAATGCCAGTGGTAGTTTGATAGGGATTGCATTGAATCTGTAGATTGCTTTGGGTAGTAGAGTCATTTTCACAATGTTGATTCTTCCAATCCAAGAACATGGTATATCTCTCCATCTATTTGTATCATTAATTTCTTTCATCAGTGTCTTATAATTTTCTGCATAGAGGTCTTTTGTCTCCTTAGGTAGGTTTATTCCTAGATATTTTATTCTTTTTGTTGCAGTGGTAAATGGGAGTGTTTTCTTGATTTCACTTTCAGATTTTTCATCATTGGTGTATAGGAATACCAGAGATTTCTGTGCATTAATTTTGTATCCTGCTAGTTTACCAAATTTATTGCTTAGCTCTAGTGGTTTTCTGGTAGCATCTTTAGGATTCTCTATGTATAGTATCATGTCATTTGCAAACAGTGACAGCTTTACTTCTTTTCTGATTTGGATTCCTTTTATTTCCTTTTCTTCTCCGATTGCTGTGGCTAAAACTTCCAAAACTATGTTGAATAAGAGTGGTGAGAGTGGGCAGCCTTGTCTTGTTCCTGATCTTAGTGGAAATGCTTTCAGTTTTTCACCATTGGGGACGATGTTGGCTGTGGGTTTGTCATATATGGCCTTTATTATGTTGAGGAAAGTTCCCTCTATGCCTACTTTCTGGAGGGTTTTTATCATAAATCGGTGTTGAATTGTGTCAGAAGCTTTCTCTGCATCTATTGAAATGACCATATGGTTTTTCTCCTTCAATTTGTTAATATGGTGTATCACATTGATTGATTTGCGTATATTGAAGAATCCTTGCATTCCTGGAATAAACCCCACTTGATCATGGTGTATGATCCTTTTCATGTGCTGTTGGATTCTGTTTGCTAGTATTTTGTTGAGGATTTTTGCATCTATGTTCATCAGTGATATCGGCCTGCACTTTTCTTTCTTTGTGACATCCTTGTCTGGTTTTGGAATCAGGGTGATGATGGCCTCGTAGAATGAGTTTGGGAGTGTTCCTCCCTCTGCTATATTTTGGAAGAGCTTGAGAAGGATAGGTGTTAGCTCTTCTCTAAATGTTTGATAGAATTCGCCTGTGAAGCCTTCTGGTCCTGGGCTTTTGTTTGTTGGAAGATTTTAAATCACAGTTTCAATTTCAGTGCTTGCGATTGGTCTGTTCATATTTTCTATTTCTTCCTGATTCAGTCTTGGCAGGTTGTGCATTTCTAAGAATGTGTCCATTTCTTCCAGGTTGTCCATTTTATTGGCATAGAGTTGCTTGTAGTAATCTCTCATGATCTTTTGTATCTCTGCAGTGTCCGTTGTTACTTCTCCTTTTTCATTTCTAAATCTATTGATTTGAGCCTTCTCCCTTTTCTTCTTGATGAGTCTGGCTAATGGTTTATCAATTTTGTTTATCTTCTCAAAGAACCATCTTTTAGCTTTATTGATCTTTGCTATCGTTTCCTTCATTTCTTTTTCATTTATTTCTGATCTGATCTTTATGATTTCTTTCCTTCTGCTAACTTTGGGGTTTTTTTGTTCTTCTTTCTCTAATTGCTTTAGGTGCAAGGTTAAGTTGTTTATTCAAGATGTTTCCTGTTTCTTAAGGTAGGATTGTATTGCTATAAACTTCCTGCTTAGAATTGCTTTTGCTGCATCCTATAGATTTTGGGTCGTCGTGTCTCCATTGTCATTTGTTTCTAGGTGTTTTTTGATTTCCTCTTTGATTTCTTCAGTGATCACTTCGTTTTTAAGTAGTGTATTGTTTAGCCTCCATGTGTTTGTATTTTTTACAGATCCTTTCCTGTAATTGATATCTAGTCTCATAGCATTGTGGTCAGAAAAGACACTTGATAAAATTTCAATTTTCTTAAATTTACCAAGGCTTGATTTGCGACCCAAGATATGATGTATCCTGGAGAATGTTCCATGAGCACTAGAGAAAAATGTGTATTCTGTTGTTTTTGGATGGAATGTCCTATAAATATCAATTAAGTCCATCTTGTTTAATGTATCATTTAAAGTTTGTGTTTCCTTATTTATTTTCATTTTGTATGATCTGTCCATTGGTGAAAGTGGGGTGTTAAAGTCCCCTACTATGAATGTATTACTATCGATTTCCCCTTTTATGGCTGTTAGTATTTGCCTTATGTATTGAGGGGCTCCTATGTTGGGTGCATACATATTTACAATTGTTATATCTTCTTCTTGGATCGATCCCTTGATCATTATGTAGTGTCCTTCTTTGTCTCTTGTAATAGTCTTTATTTTAAAGTCTATTTTGTCTGATATGAGAATTGCTACTCCAGCTTTCTTTTGGTTTCCATTTGCGTGGAATATCTTTTTCCATCCCCTTACTTTCAGTCTGTATGTGTCTCTAGGTCTGAAGTGGGTCTCTTGTAGACAGCATATATATGGGTCTTGTTTTTGTATCCATTCAGCCAGTCTGTGTCTTTTGGTGGAGCATTTAATCCATTTACATTTAAGGTAATTATCGATATGTATGTTCCTATTCCCATTTTCTTAATTGTTTTGGGTTTGTTATTGTAGGTCTTTTCCTTCTCTTGTGTTTCTTGCCTAGAGAAGATCCTTTAGCATTTGTTGTAAAGCTGGTTTGGTGGTGCTGAACTCTCTCAGCTTTTGCTTGTCTGTAAAGGTTTTAATTTCTCCATCAAATCTGAATGAGATCCTTGCTGGGTAGTGTAATCTTGGTTGTAGGTTTTTCTCCTTCATCACTTTAAATATGTCCTGCCAGTCCCTTCTGGCTTGCAGAGTTTCTGCTGAGAGATCAGCTGTTAACCTTATGGGGAATCCCTTGTGTGTTATTTTTCCCTTGCTGCTTTTAATGTTTTCTTTGTATTTAATTTTTGACAGTTTGATTAATATGTGTCTTGGCGTGTTTCTCCTTGGATTTATCCTGTATGGGACTCTCTGTGCTTCCTGGACTTGATTAACTATTTCCTTTCCCATATTAGGGAAGTTTTCAACTATAATCTCTTCAAATATTTTCTCAGTCCCTTTCTTTTTCTCTTCTTCTTCTGGAACCCCTATAATTCGAATGTTGGTGCGTTTAATGTTGTCCCAGAGGTCTCTGAGACTGTCCTCAGTTCCTTTCATTCTTTTTTCTTTATTCTGCTCTGCAGTAGTTATTTCCACTATTTTATCTTCCAGGTCACTTATCTGTTTTTCTGCCTCAGTTATTCTGCTATTGATCCCATCTAGAGTATTTTTAATTTCATTTATTGTGTTGTTCATCGTTGCTTGTTCCATCTTTAGTTCTTCTAGGTCCTTGTTAAATGTTTCTTGCATTTTGTCTATTCTATTTCCAAGATTTTGGATCATCTTTACTATCATTATTCTGAATTCTTTCTCAGGTAGACTGCCTATTGCCTCTTCATTTGTTAGGTCTGGTGGGTTTTTATCTTGCTCCTTCATCGGCTGTGTGTTTTTCTATCTTCTCATTTTGCTTATCTTACTGTGTTTGGAGTCTCCTTTTTGCAGGCTGCAGGTTAGTAGTTCCCGTTATTTTTGGTGTCTGTCCCCAGTGGCTAAGGTTGGTTTAGGCTTCCTGGTGGAGGGGACTAGTGCCTGTGTTCTGGTGGATGAGGCTGGATCTTGTCTTTCTGGTGGGCAGGTCCACGTCTGGTGGTGTGTTTTGGGGTGTCTGTGGCCTTATTATGATTTTAGGCAGCCTCTCTGCTAATGGGTGGGGTTGTGATCCTGTATTACTAGTTGTTTGGCATAGGGTGTCCAGCACTGTAGCTTGCTGGTCGTTGAGTGAAGCTGTGTGCTGATTTTGAAATGGAGATATCTGGGAGATTTTCGCTGTTTGATATTATGTGGAGCTGGGAGGTCTCTTTTGGACCAGTGTCCTGAAGTTGGCCCTCCCACCTCAGAGGCACAGCACTGACTCCTGGCTGCAGCACCAAGAGCCTTTCATTCACACGATTCAGAATAAAAGGGAGAAAAAGTAGAAAGAAAAGAAAGAAAGAAAGAAAGAGAAAGAAAGGAAGGAAGGAAGGAAGGGAAAGAAAGAGGGTAAAATAAAATAAAGTAAGATAAAAGAAAATAAAGTTATTAAAATAAAAATAATTATTAAGAAAAAAAATTTTTTATAAAGAAAAAAAAAACGGATGGATAGAACCCTAGGATAAATGGTGAAAGCAAAGCTATACAGACTAAATCTCACACAGAAGCATACACATACACACTCACAGAAAGAGGAAAAGAGGAAAAATAATAAATCTTGTTCTCAAAGGCCACCTCCTCAATTTGGGATGACTCGTTGTCTATTCATGTATTCCACAGAAGCAGGGTACATCAAGTTGATCGTGGAGCTTTAATCCGCTGCTTCTGAGGCTGCTGGGAGAGATATCCCTTTCTCTTCTTTGCTCTCACAGCTCCCGGGGTTCAGCTTTGGATTTGGGCCTGCCTCTGCATGTAGGTCGCCGGAGAGCGTCTATTCTTCGCTCAGACAGGACGGGGTTAAAGGAGCCGCTGATTCGGGGGCTCTGGCTCACTCAGGTTGGGGGGAGGGAGGGGCATGGAGTGCAGGGCGAGCGTGCGGTGGCAGAGGCCGGCAAGACGTTGCACCAGCCTGAGGCGTGCCGTGCGTTCTCCTGGGCAATTTGTCCCTGGATCCCGGGACCCTGGCAGTGGTGGGCTGCACAGGCTCCCCGGAAGGGGGGTGTGGAGAGTGACCTGTGCTCGCACACAGGCTTCTTGGTGGCGGCAGCAGCAGCCTTAGCGTCTCATGCCCATCTCTGGGTTCCGCGCTGTTAGCTGTGGTTCGCGCGCGTCTCTGGAGCTTCTTTAGGCAGCGCTCTTAATCCCCTCTCCTCGGGCACCAGGAAACAAAGAGGGAAGAAAATGTCTCTTGCCTCTTCGGCAGGTCCAGACTTTTCCCCGGACTCCCTCCCGGCTAGCCGTGGCGCACTAGCCCCCTGCAGGCTGTGTTCACGCCGCCAACCCCAGTCCTCTCCCTGCGCTCCAACTCTCGGGCTGGTGAGTGCCGGTCGGCATCGAGCCTATGTGTGGGAATCTCTCCGCTTTGCCCTCCGCATCCCTGTGGCTGCGCTCTCCTCCGCGGCTCCGAAGATTTCCCCCTCCGCCTCCCGCAGTCTCCGCCCACGAAGGGGCTTCTAGTGTGTGGAAACCTTTCCTCCTTCACGGCTCCCTCCCACTGGTGCAGGTCCCGTCCCTATTCTTTTGTCTCTGTTTATTCTTTTTTCTTTTGCCCTACCCAGGTACGTGGGGAGTTTCTTGCCTTTTGGGAGGTCTGAGGTCTTCTGCCAGCGTTCAGTAGGTGTTCTGTAGGAGTCGTTCCATGTGTAGATGTATTTCTGGTGTATCTGTGGGGAGGAAGGTAATCTCCGCGTCTTACTCTTCCACCATCTTCCCCCACACCAGGCACCAGCTTTTTAAAACTCTCTTCCCTGGTCTCCGTAAGTGACTGTTTAATTATCTTGGGGGCAAATGTCATACCAGTATGAAGCGGACAGGCATTACTGCAGCTCTTAGTCACTTAGGATTGAGGGTCAGAGAATGAATGGAGAAGCTTTGACGAAAGCTAGCCATGTTCATCTATTTTATCTATATGAACTAAAAATCTTTGAAATGGCAAAGTCGTGCATCTGAAGGGGACACTTGGATTCTGGAGGATTTGTAGAGTTCATTTAATGGTCTTGTCAGTGACTTGTTGGAGTTAGAAGTCACAGGAGGACCACTGCTTAGCAACAGAAATAATGTTATTTCTGAGATCAGTTGGACCAACATAAGTATTTTGCAGAAATAATAGCACCATTGAGACCATTTGCAAGCAGCGAGGTGCAGTGTGTAGACACGGTATGTTCTTTGTAAATACGCATGAAATGAACAGAGGCACCATTTGGACTATCTCTGTATTTTTCAGATGAACAGAAAGAGGCCCAGAGAAGTGAAGTGCCTTATCTAAGATGGCCCAGCTACTGAGGGGAACGCATTATCAGGAATGGAGCCCAGGTCCCTTGTTTCCATCCCACTGCTCTTGATGGGCCATGCAGCATCCTTGGGTACCACCGCCAGCTGGCAGGTAGTTTTAGGTGCCCCGACAATGATGCCACCTACACAATTGCCTGCTCTCAGGTTTTTCAGAATCTGGTTATGGAGCTCCTACCGTGTGCCCAGCACTGTTCTTGGTGCTAGAGATACACAGGTGAAAAGACAGGGGTTTCTGACCTCAAGGAGCTCTCAGTAGAGTGAAATACAAAGAAGGGACTATATTATTGAGCCATGGCTTAGTGACATGTGGAACATCTTCCCTGGAGATGTAAGCTCTCAGTGCCTACTTCAGGGTGAATGAGATTAGTTTTAATTTCCTGTTGATTTTACAGCATCAGAAATGGAAACGATGACCATAAACTTCATGAATCAAATTAACTCCAAATGATCCCAGTCTCATCTGGATTAAAATTTGAAACTTTTTTTTCTCTGCACTTCAAATCCATGATCTTTCTGGAAACACTTGCTAAGAATAGTTCTGGAGGAGTTTGTTTATGGACACAAGTCAAAAATTAAATTGTTTATGTCAAAGAGAAGTAAGATGTCGATATGGGTATCACTGCAGCTAAGTCAGAGATTGAATTATTGGCTTTTAAATTAAATTGAGGCCCATCTTTTTCCCTGGGAGTGCAGAAGTGGCAGAAGCTTAGGAAGAAATCTATTAGGTACTAAGCAGTATCCAAAGCACTTTATTTGTGGAATTGTTTTTAAACCCATATAAAAATACTGGAAGGACTGAAGTTCAGGTAGACGGAATGCCTTGGCAGGGGCAGATGGCGTGGCAGGGAGTCCCAGCATTAGCACAAAGTCTGTTTGCCGCTGCAGCTCCTGTGCCCAAGCGTGGCGCCTCCACGGGTACCAAGCGTGATGTGGCTGCAGCCTTGCAGTTGCTTTTGTGTCGTTCTTGAACAGGACTGCAGACCTGGAGCATGGGGTCCACAGCTCACGCCATTGTTGGATGCGCTGCAAGCAGCGAGGTGCAGCGTGTAGACACAGTAGGTTCTTTGTAAATACGCATGAAATGAACAGAGACAGCAACTGAATAGTCAACAGTGTTGGTGAGAAACTGTGTTCATGAACAGGGCATGTTACCTTCCAGGGTCCCTGCAGTTGAGTGTAAAGCTGACCTTGGAGAAACCAAACAAACTACCCACCCCAAAAGAAAAGTCTCTTTTAGTATCATTTGCTGTTCATAAGCGTGCCTGTTTTCAACTCTCTTCCCCACATACTGTTTTCTTACTTGGTGTTTTCTTCCAAGCTACCTGTAAGCAAATTATGCATTCATAATCTTATGGCAGGCTGGCTGGATCTAACAGAGTCAGGAAGGCTTCCAACACATTAAGTGTTCTTGAAGGTTATAAAAAGGAGGACTAATTATCACACTGATGTGATTATAAGAGAGATGCTGGAGGTCTCTCTCTTTTTTTTTTAAAGAATGAGGCTTGGCCCCATCTCATATCTTACACAATTTAAAAAAAATTTATTTTGTTTATTTGTTTTTGGCTGTATTGGGTCTTTGTTGCTGTGCGCGGGCTTCTCATTGCGGTGGCTTCTCGTGGAGCACAGGCTCTAGGCGCGTGGGCTTCAGTAGTTGTGGCACACAGGGTCAGTAGTTGTGGCTCGCGGGCTCTAGAGTGCAGGCTCAGTAGTTGTGGCACACGGGCTTAGTTGCTCTGCAGCATGTGGGATCTTCCCGGCCTAGAGCTCGAACCCGTGTCCCCTGCATTGGCAGGCGGATTCTCAGCCACTGCGCCACCAGGGAAGCCCCGATGCTGGAGATCTTGACTCACTGGGATTTTGACAGCAGCCAGAGTGGTTAAGATGCTTTGAGAAACAGCAGAAGTGATCTATTTCCACCAAGTGATTTTCTTAAATCTGTGACATGGGCGTACCTATCGGCTCCTGAGCGAGAGGACGGACTAAATAATGCATGGAGTCACTGGGGTTGGAGTGGTGATGTGTCGCTGGTGCTCACGGTGGGAGCCTGTGAGATTTTACATTTAGTGATGATACCTCTCCCGTAGCCATCTGTCTCTCTCTTTAATAAGCAATGTTCCTTATCAGGTGATTTGTGTACATCGATTACACCATTATACTTGTTAAATATTAAAGCGTTTATTCCCCCTTGTGTGAAGTCTAATTAGGCAAAGCGCTCAGCGCAAGCCTGGATTATCAGAATAATAGTCTGCTCGTTACCTGTGACATACCTCAGCTTCCTGGATCATTTGTGGTTTGTTTTTCTTCCTATCAGAGTGCCTGTGTACCTAATATAGTGCAGGAACGTTTGGTGAAGGGTTCAGCACTGTTGGGCCATTAAGAAGGGGCCTGCTACAAAGATTATGAAACCTTTTAAAAATGAGTGGAGCGATGTATTATCTATAGTTGGCGTTTTTCATGAATCAGTCTTCTGAACAGATGTTTCTGATGAAGCTAATTTGACTAAATTAAAGAATCTTAAAATAGCGTTAAAGGCTAAAAATACAAGTTACAATGTTGTTTGGAAGAAGAGAAAACCCATCAGTAAGTAGTTGCATTTTATACATGCTGCTGATGAAAAGAATAATTTTAGATGTCGAACCAGTATCACCTGAAAGTCAATGGGGTGGTCCATTACTTACTTTTTCAACTTATTTCTTCTGTGCAGTCTAATGCAAAAATTAATTTGCATCATGGATTTCCTAGCAAGCATTTTATTAGTATAAGGCCAAAAGTAAGGCTATGAATCAGACTAGTATCTTTGATAAGTTATCTACATCATTTTGAGACAATCATTGTAATGAACGTTGTCTTTTTTGGAAGTGTTCATGGTACTTCCTCATTATTTACATTCCTAAACAATTCTGCAGTGTGCTGTGAGCATGTACACACACACACACACAGGAACATGCATGTGCACACGTGTAATCTGGGGCTGATGGGCATGAACCAGATAAGGATTAGGCCCAGTTTATTGCTTATTATTCTCAGGGAGAAAAGCTTTTAAGCCGTGTTTCATGTAATGGGTGGCTATCAGGGCGAATCGGTTTTTCCCTCTCATGGTCCCAGCAGCTCATGTTAGGGTTTTGAAAGCGCCTTCATCCCTTCACAACTGCAAACAGCAGTAGCATCACTGGCCCTTTATGCACTATGGAAAGAAAGCAGCCTGTATCTCCTTAAAATGAGAGTTTATTTTGGGTTGTTTTTGAATGTAGTCAAATCAAAATGAGATTTAGCTCTGAGTTAAAATATGGATGTAAAGATCAGAGAATGGAAGGGAACTCACAGGTCATCTGGTCTAATGCTTCTGCTTCTCGAGTGGGGAAGCTGAGGCAGGGAGGCACGTGGCTCCTCAAGGTGTTAGCAGGGGTCCTGCTCTACGGCACTTGTCTGCAGGCCTGATGGTGACCCTCGGGCCAGGTCCCACCTTCCGGCCCTTCACAGGTACAGTGTACCTGGGCCTGGATCAGTTTGAAAGGTTTTTTTAATTTAATTTTTATTTTATACTGGAGTCTAGTTGATTTACAATGTTGTGTTAGTTTCAGGTGTACAGCAAAGTGATTCAGATATACATGTACATATATCCACTCTTTTCCAGATACTTTTCTCACATAGGTTATTACAGGATATTGAGCAGAGCTCCCTGTGTGACACAGTAGGTCCTTGTTGTTAATCTGTTTTATATATAGTAGTGTGTATATGTTAACCCCAAACTCCTAATTTATCCCTCCCCCCACCTTTCCCCTTTGGTAACCATAAGTTTGTTTTTGAAGTGTGTGAGTCTGTTTCTATTTTGTAAAGAAGCAAAAGCTAAGAGAATTCAGCACCACCAAACCCGCTTTACAACAAATGCTAAAGGAACTTCTCTAGATGGAAAAGAAAAGGCCACGACTAGAAATAAGAAAATTATGAATGGGAAAGCTCACCAGTAAAGGCAAACCTACAGTAAAGGTAGGAAATCATCCACACACAAATATGATATCAAAACCAGAAATTGTGAGAAGAGGAGAGCAGAAATGCAGGATATTGGAAATGCATTTGAAACTTAGAGATCAACAAGTTAAAATCTTGTTGATCAAAATCAACAAATCTTGTGTAAATATAGACTGCTATGTCAAAATCTCATGGGAACCACAAACCAAAAATCTACAGTAGATACACACACAAAAAAGGAAAAGCAATCCAAACACAAGATAGTCACCGAATCACAAGAGGAAGGGAAGAAAAAAGACCTGCAAAAACAAATCCAAAACAGCTAACAAAATGGCAGTAAGAACATACATATCAATAATTACCTTAAATGTAAATGGATTAAATGCTCAAACCAAAAGACATAGACTGGCTGAATGGATACAAGACCCATATATATGCGGCCTACAACAGACCCACATCAGATCCAGGGACACATACAGACAAAGTGAGAGGATGGAAAAAGGTATTCCATGCGGATGGAAAAAGGTATTCCATGCAAATGGAAATTGGAAGAAACCTGGAGTAGCAATACTCCTGTCAGATAAAATAGACTTTAAAATAAAGACTAAGAGACAGAGGACACTATGTAATGATCAAGGGATCAATCCAAGTAGAAAGGTTTTGAAGGAAAGCTTGCTACCTTACAGCCAACTCAAGGCAGAATGGGTATAGTCTGAACCTGTCCGGGGTTGGAGAACTTACATTTTGTACCTGCTCACTGGCATATTCCTAGAAATGGAGAACTGAGAGCCAGTGTGTGCCTCTGAGCATCTCTGAGTTCAGCAGGGTGTCAGTAGGGAGGCTGCTGTCTGCTGTCCTGGGATGATGATCCAAGGGAGGGGCGCCTGCTGCTTGGCCGACCTCAGCTGTGAAGGCCCAGAGTCTGGCCTTTTCCAGCCTGCGGTGGCATCGTCAGGCCCCGAGTAAGTCATCCAACCAACACACCCCAGGGTACAGGGGTTAGGGGTTAGTTCACCTTGACAAATAACTGGCTTGGTGCTTGGTAAGAACCATGGTGGTTAAGCACGTGAGGTCTGAGGCCTAACATATTTGGGTTGCACTAGCTGCCGTGTATGGAATTTAGGCAAGTTACCTTACTACTTGAGCCTCAGGCGTTTTGTCTGTAAAATGGGAATAGTAGCAAACATTTATATTGTACTCACTATGTGACAGCTGCTGTCTCAGTGCTTCAGGACCACTGACTCATGTACTCTTCACAGCAACCCTATGAGGTAGGTACTACCATCATTCCCACTTTACAGATGAGAAGACTGAGGCCCAAAGAGGTTCAGCGAATTGCTCCAGGTTACACAGCTGTTAAGGGTTGGAGCTGAGGTTTGGATCTTGGCAGCCTGTCGCTCTTTATCTCTCTCCTCTGCTTCCTCTCAGTGGGATTAAAATGATTGTGAGATCAAGTGAGATAAGCACTCAAGCAGTATCAGCTGTCCTCGCTGATTGTAACGAAGCTGACAGTGCCTCAATAACAGCAACAGGAAAATCTACGTGATCAGCACCTTCTTTACCCGTCACCCAGCTCCTAGAAACCAGATCATAATCAGAACGTCGCTTTGGCAATTACAGAAGTCACGCAGAGAGAATTCGGAAGGCTTAACCAAACGTCCCTCTGTGCGGACAGTGTGGGCACAGCATAGGAGAGCCGACCAGGGCTGGGGGGCCGCGGGGCCGAGCCGATGGCCGAGATTCCTTTCCAGCTCGCAGGACCTGGTGACTTTCTCCGCTGCAGGTGGCTCTGGGGTTCCAGGCAGCGGCTATGAACTATTTCCCCTCATCTGTCATCTGGACGGTTGAGTGGATCAGATCTACCCAGGGCGCTGTCACTGACCTCCGCCTCAGGGGTCAAGGGTGACACTCACACCTTCGAGGAAGTCTGTCACCGCTGACCAGCATCCTCCACTTTGTGTTGAGTTCACAGCCTCGTCGTCAGGTGCAGGCTTCTTTCCAGATTGTTTTGCTATGGAGTTTAGAGATTATGCTGTGTCTGTTCTTTGTTTCCTTTTAAATTCATAAGTCATGATAAGTGTATGTATATGTAACGTGTGTGTGCCTTTTGACTTAAAATAACAAAGTGAGTAACGATCCAGTAAGCATCTAGAACATTCCCTCTGAAGCCCCTCCCATGTACTTCCGGGTCTTATTTCCTTCCTTCCTCCTGCCCCACCTGAGGGGTAACTGCTCCTCCAGATATCATGTTAATCATCTCCTTGCTTTATTAGAGTTTTACCACCAGTGTGCATCCCCACATAATTTATGGTTTTTGTGACAGGCTGTTGAATTGGAAAACTTGACTAAAGCCTCCAGATGCACTAGATAGCAGTTACAAAAATGAGGTGTGAGCACGACCAAGATGGGCATTTTCAGAGGCAGTATCGGAACACGAAGCTCACAGCTCTTGAAAATCCTCCTTACTGTGAGGGTATAAGAAGCACCCATCTATCTGGAGAATCTTCTGCTGTGAATCTGCACCAGCTCCTTCCCCCCGGAGGAAATGGGGGTGGAGGTCCTGCCCACACACCCCGAGCCCTGTGTCCCCTCAGCTGGGTGCATGGTGGGCTGGCTCTGACTCTGGTGAGACGTTTGGGGGTGTGGAGAGTGAAGAGTAGCTGGGACAGGCCTCCCCCCCACTGCCGTGTTTGTTGGGGCCATTGTAGGGGGGCTCCCCCTGGACCAGGTGTGGCCCCTGCAGGGAGGGAGAGCCAGCCTGGAACTTGACCCCTGCCCAAGGACACAGCCAGTGGAGAGCTTGTGGAGTGAGTTTCAGGGTCTGGGTGCATTGCCCACACCACAGGGGTCAGAGGGGAGCCCCTGGAGAATCCACAAAAACGCCCATGAGAGTCAGAGTCAGGCCTGAGTATGGGCTGGTCCGGAGAGTGCAAAGCTGTCTGTGCTGGTGAGGAGGAAGTTTGCCTGCATGTAAGAGAAACAACAGTGGTAACACACAGTAGAAGTTGATTTCTCTCTTACGTAGGATCAGTTGGGAAGTAGGCAGTTCACGGATGGGATGGGAGCGCCACACAGATGTCAAGATCACGCCTCCTAGTTCACTGCCCCACAGCCCAGGCCCATGACTGTGGTCCTCGTGCTTCTGCTCAGAGGGGCTGCCGCAGCTCCAGCCATCATGTTACGGTTCAGGCAGACAGAGGCAGGATATGCTCCCTCCCTTTTAAGGATACTTTCAAGATACATCACCCAACATTTCTGCTTATATGCCGTTAGCCAGAGTCGAGTCACAGGGTCAGGCCCAGCTCCAAGAAAGCCTTGGAAATATAAACTTGTTGCTGGGTAGCCATGGGCCCAGCTTAAAGTTGGGTTTGTTTTTGTCAAGAGGAAGGGACTAGTGGATATTGGGAGGCAGCCAGCAGCCTGTGCCACTTCTTTTTCATGGCACTAGCAGTCAGGTGGCCTTTCTCCACATTCCAACACTGGAGGGGAGGGTAGCCGCAGCCAGCAAGGGGGGAGGGGGAGGGGAGGAAATGCAGAAGCCAATGTCTCTTACTCTTTTTGGCCTTACTTAAAGGGTCGATAATACACTGACCTGACATTTTATTTTTGGAGTCACAGTTGTGTTTCGTGACTTAAAGTAACTTTAGGACTTTCTGTTACCTACAAGTGGCCAGAGAATTATGGGACCTACCAGAGTTTCCCTTGGGTAGCAGGGGGAAAACAAACTTCTTGAATATTATATTTATTTCAACTCAGTAATGTCTTTGTTATATAAAACCACCATGCCGTTTTCACACCTAAAATATTAATAATCATCCTTTAAAAATCGCCTGATACCCAGGCCATATTTAAGTTTTCCTCATTTTGTAATTACCTGTGGTGATGGATGTTAACTGGACTTGGTGTGGCGATCGTTTTGCAGTTTGTACAAATATTGTATCATTACATTGTACATCTGAAACTAATTATATTATGTTAGTTATACCTCAATTAAAAAAATACATACTCTAACCTAGTAAGTCTGCTTATAATTATTCATCCTATGGCGATCAGACTAGTATCCAAAGGTGTGTAAAAGCATGTTCATCAAAACCTTATTTATAGGGCTTCCCTGGTGGCGCAGTGGTTGAGAGTCCGCCTGCCGATGCAGGGGACACGGGTTCATGCCCCGGTCTGGGAAGATCCCACATGCCGTGGAGCCGCTGCGCCCGTGGGTCATGGCCGCTGAGCCTGCGCGTCCAGAGCCTGTGCTCCGCAGCGGGAGAGGCCACAACATTGAGAGACCCGCATACCGCAAAAACAAACAAACAAAAACAAAAACCTTATTTATAGAGAAAAGATCCTAAATATCACTCAGTGGGAAATGGGTTAAGATATTATGGTGCCTCCATACAGAGGAATTATTATTAGCCATTAGAAAGAATGATTAATGATGTGCAAATATGATTAAACTATATTGATGAGTGAAGAAAAAGGTTTCCTTGATTATCTCAAGGAGTATCTTTTTCTTTGTTTGCATCTCATTTCCAAAAGGTCAGCGTGTGTGAGGTGTGTTTCAGGTGTATTTTAGCCCTCGATGTTCCCCTATCAGCAGAAAGACCTAGACCTCTCAGCACACAGAGTGCCTGGTGCATTGCCTCCGTAACCCTGTTTTAGGAATTTGGAGGTTAGCGATAATCCGCATTCATGTGTCACACAGCTGCTGACTTCTAAATCAGAAAGCTTGAGACAGTGGAGTTTGACTTGGGGCTTATCCTGAACAGAGAACTGATTTATTCTTACTAACGGAAAGTAAAGGTCTTCAAAGTGGGAAATAAAGGAATCTATTTTATGCTTAAATAGAATTTCACATTGACCATTGATCGAGTGTGGGCCTTGGATGTGATGTTGTGATGGTAACATACCACAAGGAGCTTATTCCAAATTGACTAGGGTGCTTTATAAGATTGTATATTTAGAATATATGGATATGATTGTATTTTTATTTAACCTGAATTTACTGGATACCTTCCACATGAACCCCTGCTGTGTCAGACAAAAGACATAGAAAACAATGGGTTTTCTTAGGTCGCTATTGCCTCTTCTCCCCTCTTCTTTCCACATGTTTACTCTTTATCAATGTATGTTATTAATCTTCAGAAATCCTTTCAGTGCTATACCATTCCCCAACATGTCAGTCTAAATGGCTGGTTAAGGAGTATCATCGTTTAAAACTATGGGTTCTCCAGTTTTTAGGTATTTATATTTTATCCTTTTCATACTTACAAATGAATTTGAGCTATCCGTGTGTTCTACTTTTAAAAAAGAACAAATAAAGAACAACAATAAACCCAGTATCATCAAAGTTACAAAATAGATAAAATAGAAATTACTTACATTCTTAAAAAAAGAAAAAAAAACACCACCAAACTTTCCTTCATCCATGCAGTGATACAAGGTAATACAGATAACAGTTTATATAGCGAGGTAGTGTATTTGGAAATGACATAACGTTTAAAGATTCACATATATAACTTTTTTGCAACTTCTTGCCAAAAGTAAGGTGTCTGAATACTTCTGACTTTTGGTGTATATTGTAAACTCTTGAACCTTGATGTTATTATTTATTCATTTAACACATGTTCATAGAGCCCCTGCTATATGCCCTGCATTGAGCTGGTGCCAGGGAAAAGTCACATGAAGACACAGCTGGTTTTTATTCTAATTTCAGGGTTGGGGAAATTCAGTATCTAAGTGAAAGGTCAGCTACTGGAGAGTCATTTTGTGTTCATGTTCTGGTTTTCAAGAGATGGGCCTGGAGCGTGGCAACTAATATGATACCTGTTCTATGGCAGCTGATAAATAGAGTTAACCACAGTGGATACTTATGGATCTTAAATTGGTGTATTTTGTTGTAGAAATACTGTTAAAAACTCTAACTTTTGTATTTTAGGAAATTAAAAATAGTGTTTTTGAGTGCAGATTTTACATGTTAATATCTGTCAAACACAGTAGGAGGAATACAGTTAGCCCTTGTTAGTTTATTTAAAAACATGCCATTTTTTTTTTTCTTTTTTTTTGTGGTACACGGGCCTGTCACTGTTGTGGCCTCTCCCGTTGCGGAGCACAGGCTCTGGATGCGCAGGCTCAGCGGACTCCGCGGCATGTGGGATCCTCCCGGACTGGGGCACGAACCCGTGTCCCCTGCATCAGCAGGTGGACTCTCAACCACTGCGCCACCAGAGAAGCCCCAAAAATATGCCATTTTTAACACACTAGTTTCTAGAAAACAAGGAAGATCTGATTAAAGCTAGATTGATCCGAATTGCAGCATTTGGCTTACATTACTTAATTCTCTTAACTTGGAAGATTTAGAATTGATTGTAAGAAAGGGTTTGGCGAATGACACTTTTTTGGAAATGTTCTTGTTTTCTGCGTGCTATCAATGCATTATGGAGATAAAAACTCTGATAAATTTAATCAGATTTCACTCTGATGAAATGGCAAATACAGAGTTGCAGCGTGGCCTGACAACTAGGTTATTATTTGATTCAACATTTTAATTTATTTTCTAAATGATTAACCATGACAACAGTTTAAAAGAAGTTCTTAACATAAAATTATAGAGGATGCTGACAAGTAAATATCTATCTGCTCTTTGTTGATCAGGAATTAAAGCCTAAGCAAGAGCTTTTCTTTTTCTTTTTTTTATTGTGGTAAAATACACATAACATAAAACTTACCATCTTAGCCATTTAAAAATGGTTACTTAAAGGTGTACAGCTAAGTGACATTAAGTATATTCACATTGTTGTCAGCCATCAGCACCATTCATCTCTGGAACTCTTTTAGGAGCTGATTGTTATTACTGTTATTTTGAAGTGCCATGTTCTAGCTAGCCTGATGGAATTTCATTATGGACAGGTGGCATCGCAAGTTCTCAGGTCTTTAAGTTTTAAGGTGGTGTGTCACAAAACACCCATCTTTAGAGGACTCATGAGGCCCTTTCTTTAAGGGAGCCCTTCCATTTCCCCATACTCCCTAATCCCAGTGGGGATCCCAGCCGGGATCCCAGCCAAGGTTAGTTCTGCTACCGAGTCCAAGCTTGTACTGCTCACTGCACGACAGCCAGTAAATCGAGAGATGAGGTGTTGGGACAGGGAATAGTAACTGTATTTGGAAAGCCAGCAGACGGAGGAGATGGTGGACTAGTGTTCGGAAGAACCATCTTACCCAATTTGGAATTCAGGCTTCTTTTATACTGAAAGGGGAGGAGCGTGGTTAGTTGTTGTAAACTTCTTGGAGCTGGAATCCTTTGTTCTTGCAGCTTGTCCATGTAGGTCAGGTCAGGATGTTCCCTTAAACCTCCAACAAGGCAAAGGTTATTCTCTGTTTTGCAACTTTTTATCCTTATGTGAGTGGAAAAGTGTTATACCTTTAAAGGTCAGAGCCTTGAGAACGGGCTTCCTGTATATTTCAGGCAATAGGCAACATTCTTGTAGCAAAAGCAACAAAATACAGAGTTAAAGAAACAGGTCCAATATGGAGTCAGATTTGTTCTTCCCTATTACAATTCCCTGCTGCTTCCTCAAGTTCTCCCACTCCTCTTCCCCGGGGTATCTGCTCAAAGACCCCACAAGCTTTAGACCGTGTCCTGCTGGCTGAAGGATGCAGGAGGCCAGGTCACGGTCATCCCAGGCGTGGTGCAGCCTGAGAGCGGCCTTTCGGGGTTAGTGAGGAAGTTCTGGCCAGTGGCAGTTGGAGTCTGGTTTGCAAGATGATCAGAAAATGGAAAACACGAGAATCATTTGTTACTGGCAAGCACCAGCAACTTGAAGGACACACTGCCCTAGGAGCACAGTCAGAGGATGGCCCAAGATGGGCTGCTGCTCCCACTTGGTAGTTACTTGCTGGGCCTGGAGGTACAGCTGCCGGGTGACCACACCTGTGTCTGTGTCTCCACACAGACCACCTTATCATGTTACTTTTTTTGCTCATTCCCCGCCCCCCTTTTTTGGATAAAGTCCATTCAGAATAGCAGTCACTTAAACATTGTCATTCTCAGTATGGACGTAATACACATTTACCAACGCAGAACATTTTTAGTCATCTAGCGTAAGCAGTTTCTGTATTAACAACTTGCTTGGGCCTCCAGTGTGCAAATTCTCTTGGTGCTGCACTTCGGCCCTCTCCGGAGCCAGGGCCGAGCCAGGAGCCTGGCCTCGTTCCCAGTAGTCGTCATGTCTCTGCCTTCATAATCCTCTGGTTGGTTAGGATTTGGGGATGATGATACTGAGAGTCTAAAGAAGGGAGTGTGGTGACTTGTGATTTTGGCCTTGCGTTCCTCAAGGAACGAGCTTTCTGCTTTTCTATCACTGAGGAGCTGAGAGTCGGGGTTGCAGAGTGGGGGTCTCTATCTGCTTCATGGGCACCTTCAGAAAGATTGGAAGGATTTACCTAGGAGGTCTCTAGTCTGGTGGGCTGCCCCTGCACCACCCTTCCCTGTGGTCCCCCCTCTGCCACAGGGATGGCCTGGTCCTGTTCATGTCCATGTTTCTCCTGGGAGAGCTCAGCGGCGCTCCCTCCAGGGAGCTGGGGTGGTCGGGCATGTGTCCCTCCCTGAGGGAGGAGCCTGGGATCATCTCTGTGGGACACGCTGCAACCCTTCTTTCTCACTGCTGCCGAGTGTCCCCAGGAGGAACCCGGAATCCCCCCTCCCCAGGTGCTGGGTGAGGGGGATTACCCTTCCCTGGGGGGTCAAGGACCGGGAAGGGAAGTCTTGTCACATTCTAGGTATGTGCCCCATATGTCCTGGAGCTGGATCCTCTGCGCCTGGGCAGTTCAGGAGAAAAACATTGTTAGATCGAAGTGAAAGGAACAATAGCCTCCGGTTTGCCTCGGTGAGGTCCTGGGCTCTCTCAGTTGACCTAGATCTCTATCGAGTCTAGATCTCTATGGAGTCTAGCTAGCGCTCTGATACTGAAGCTTCTCTACAGCAACCTGGGCTGTCCAGTCCGTGTTTGAATACTTCTGGGGACAGCAAACTCACCACTTTACGATACAGTCCATTCTGCATCTGGGTGGCCCAACTTGAAAGCTTTCCATATGTTTTCTACAGCTGCTACCCATTGGTCTTAAATGCTGCCCCTTAGAGACACGAAGTGCAATTGGATAAGATGGGTACAGTTTACATGTGAATCCTGGCTGGAAACATGCACCCAATCATGTAACAAGCAAGCAGGCAAGCACACACATGAATGCCTGAGTATCAGAGTGAGCTGAGCCTGCTTCTTGACTCCATGCGTTATTTTGTGTGATTTTTCTCCCTTGGCTTAACATGCCCAGAGCTTCCGAGTGCATGCGTTAGTTCTCAAAAGATACGACTTTCCTTCCTGGCAACAGTAGTACATCTCAACCACACTGGGCTGAATCTGGTAGGCCCAATTTAACTGGATTATGCTGTTATGGAAATATCTGTGGGATATTTTGTCAGAGGACAGAGAGGAAATTTGTGTTAATTGCCTTGGGTAAATATATTCAGCTTAAAAAAGAAAGGGAACAGTTAAAATTTTCCCTTGGTAAACTCGCCAGTAACATGACATCTGTAAACTCATAGCTCCTTGCCTGAAGGATAATTTTATTTAGTCCTCTTTTCTTTCACCTTCTTGAAAGGCCCAGGCTAGAGGGGAATTAAGTCTCCTAGGGTCCAGGAAAGAGTTAATTTTTTTCCCACAGTGCAGTAATACACACCTAAAACCATTCCAGAGTTTTGGGTAGAACTTGTAAGAAAGTATTAAAACTTGAGAAATGAATTAACAAGCCACCTTTTTATGCGGCAGCAACGTGCCTTTTCACTGAATGAATAGTACTTTATCCTCAGCTGTGTAAATCGTGGGCAGAAATGTGGAGCCACCTCTGCATCAAGGAGGGTGCCTGTGTGTGTATGTGTGAGTGTACGTGCCTGTGTGTGCATGCGTGCTCAGATTAGAACAGATCCATGCAAATAAGATGAAAAGTCTGACCTAAACTCACAGAACCTTGAAAGAGAAGAATTTAGAATAAAACTCTATCTTCAGCTCACACCACTGAGTTTAAGCCTTTCTTAAACTTCATTCTTACTATAGTTCTAATAATTCCTGCTACCCACATGGAGAATGCTCCATATTCTGTTACTGAATGCAAGTTTGTGTGCCCGGCCCACAGTGAGGCCAAACAAACTGAAACTTTGGAGCAGAAAAGTCTATTGCAGGGCCATGCAAGGAGATGGGTGGCTTGTACCCCCCCCAAAAACCCCCCTGAACTCATCCAAGGGTTGCAGCAAAGCACTTTTAAAGGCCAGGTGAGGGAGGGGCATGGTTAGTTGTTGCAGACTTCTTGGTGTTGGAATCCTTTGTTCTTGAAGCCCTCAGTGTAGTTCAGGTTAAGATGTTCCTGTAAACCTCCAACAAATGTTATTCTCTGTTCTTCAACTTTTGATCTCTATATGAATGGACTCTTAAAGGTCAGAGCCTCAGAATGGGCTCTCCTGTATATTTCAGGCTACAGGCAACATTCTTCTACAGAAGATGCAGAGCCAGCATGACTAAGCACAGGCCGCAGGGCACAAAGGTTAAAGAAAAAGGAGCAGGTCTAATATGGAGTCAGATTTTTTCTTCCCTATTACAGTTCTAGCCTTCATCCTGCTCACTTCCTATTTTTAGGGCTGTCTAATAGGTGTGTTAATATTTTTCCAAATCAAATAGCTGAAATATGACTATAAAATTGAGACTACTTCTTTTGAAATAATGTAGACATATAACAGTGATTCCTTTGTGCAGTCACTGTGATGTTTTACACAGACTAATACCCTTAATCCTCGCAACAGCCTAAAGAGGTGGGCACACCCGTTAGCTCCATTGTACGGACAAGGGAACTGAAGCTCTGAAGTCTCACCAGCTCACTGCGCTCGCCTCTGCTGAGCGGGAGCCCTGCCCGAGGCCCTGGCAGTTTGTCCTGGTGGAAGTTTGTCCTGAGTGTGGCTCAGTCACTCCTTGACATGGCCTCTCAGAGCGTAGCTCCTAGAACTACCGTCCCCCTTGTAGGGACATCCTGCGTCTGTTGTATCAGTTAGGATAAGCCCGAGAGGTTACCACAAAGAGACCCAACAATAATTTTAGCGGCTTAAGGAAAAGAAGGTTTTATTTCCCTCTCACGTGGTCTGAGGGGACATCCAGGCGAGCAGGGCAGTTTTGCTGCTGGGAGTCCTTCGTGACCTCAGGTTCCTATTCCTTCCAAGTCAGTGCTCTGTCACCTTTAGGGCGCTGTTGGCACCTGTGTGATGGGGGCTGGGTGGTGGCTGTGCTCAGATTCGGCCCCTGGGGACAGGAAGGAAGTGGAGGTCACCTGCCCTCTGTCTGCTTCAGCTCTGAGGCCTTGTCCGCCAGGCGCAGCATGTGATACCCTGTACACCTTCCATGGAACAGAACTTAGTCTCACCTGCCATGGGCACGGTGCCACGCCTGTCTGCAAGGAAGGAAGGGACATGCAATCCAGCCATGGTTTTAGGAAAAAGAGGAGAGCGGATTTTGGTGGGCAACCGGCAGTGTCCACATGTGCGTAAAAAAGAACATAATTATCTTGATAAAAATAGCATATCATCATTATAAGAAATCCAGCAAGTAAAGAAAGTATTTAAAAAAGAAAAAAAATCACTCTGATTCCACTGAAGCAGACTTTTTATTTTAAAGTATCACCCACCCCTTCCATTAAGCTCTCTGATCTCCTCTGGGGGGATTACATCTCTCCCTGCAGGGTAGAGTTTGGAGGGATTGTAAAGCAGGGGCCTCTCCCTCCCCTTGCCCTGGGGGGCGGGGTGTGTGTGACCCAAGCTGGGCAAATGGTGTTCCTTCCCAAGGATTAAGGAGAGTGACAAAGATTAAAAATGCCAGGGCTCATTTATTCCTGATGGTGGCACCTGAGTGGCATTCCTGGGTGAGGACTTTCTTGAAGTTGCCTTACTTCTCACTTATTTACTAGCTTGGCTTCCCAGCTCACAATCCCCTGAGCTCCCAGTATCATCGCTGTAAAACTCTTTGGATTGAGTTAGTCAGAACTGGTCCCTGTTGTTTGCAGCTAAAGATCTCTAACTGATAAACTTGGCTATTTAGAGGAAATTTCTGCCAACGTTTGATGTATTTTCCTTCCATTGTCTCTTAATATATTTTTACATACTCAATATTTATATTGCTCATACAATTTTATACCCATTCTAAAAATAAGTGTTTTTCCTATTTCACCAAGATAGCATGGATGTTTCATATTTATTAAGGTAATTAACATTTTTTGTGTCTTAAGTAGATGTTTTTCTTTGTTAGGCCTCATTTTAGGAACACAAGGCTATTTCATTTATTAAAGGTCCTGAATATACTTGCATTAAAATTTAATTTTCACTTATTTTAAAATTTGTAACTACTTGCAATACCTTTTTAAATCCAAATATGCATATCCAAGTATACGCTTTCTAACATCTAGGCAATTCAGGCAGGATTGCCAGTGTCTTATTACTAAATCCGAGGCCCCATGACTTTCCCTGGGTAATATGGCCATGATTACTGGCCATGATTATTGGCCAACATTATCAATTTCTGGTCTTTGCAGAAATTCAGGTCTATTGGTGCATTGTCACAGGCTCTTATTTATCGAGTTGGCTTTCAGAGCCACGTTGGATGCTCCCCAGGGTCTTGGGCAGCCAGTGGGCAACAATTCTGGTAGCTGTGTGTCCAGAACCCCCCGACTTTGACTGTTCTGGAGGGTAGGCTGCACTGGAGAGGCTCGAGTACCTTCGAATTCTCTGCTCATCTGAGGATGAGCTGTTACCCACACTGCCCGAGGAAGCCTGTGCTTATTCCTGGCCTGACGTAGCTTCCTGGGTAAGGATGGGTTCAGGGTCAGGTTAAACAGCCGGGGTCAGGGGTAGGTGGAGGCACCGGCCAAGGCTGACACAAGGGTGGAGGTCACGGGTCAGACGCCTCGAGGAAGCAGGGTGTGTTGGGGCACCAGGTGCGCGTGGGGCCTCACACCTGACCCACTGCCATCCTCTAACCCCGAAAGGTCATGACACGCAGAGCACGTGCCGTGTCTCACCGGCAGCCCTCAAGGCTGTGGATCCCGGGACGTCTGGGCAGAGTGTGCTTACGTTGGTGCCTTGCTTTGGACTCCCTGCAGCTTCTTCGCCCCCGTCTCTCCTCGTTCATGAGCCGAGGGTGTTGTGGGCAGGATAGTCGCCTCCGAAGATGCCCGCATCCTCATCCCTGGAACCCGTGGTATCTCACGTGGCAGAAAGGGCTTTGCAGATGTGATCGGGATTAGGGGCCTGAAGACAGGGAGATTACTCTGGACTATCTGGGGGGCCCAGTGTGATCACAAGCCTTCAAAGAGTCAGAAAGTAGATGTGAGGAAGAGAACAGAGAACCAGATTGACCTGATGTGAGAAAAACGCAAGCAGCCATTGCTGGCCTCGGGAGTGGAGGCCGGAATCGCGGGCCAGGGTGAAGGCGGCTTCTGGAGACTGGGGAGGTGAAGAGATGCTTCTCCCCGGAGAGGCTCCCTGTGTTCCAGAAGGATGCAGCCCCGGGAGACCCATTTTGGACCTATGACCTCCAGAACTGTAACAGAATACATTTGAGACGTTTTAAGCCACCAAGTTGGTGGTAATTTGTCACAGCAGCTGCAGGAAGTGGGCGCAAGCGTGCTGGCGGGTTGGCCCTGCTTCCCGGGGCCACCCTGGCCCAGGGGATCAGAAACAGAGAAGCCAGCACAGAGGGTTCATGCAGAAACCCCACTCTCAGGCGCCAATATACCCAAGAGCCAGAAAATCCTAGGGTTTTAGAAATGGGATATTTGAAGCCCCCCTCCTAAAAAAAGGTGGTAAAATTGGTGATAAAAATAGAGTAAACTACTTCTTCTGATAGAAGAAAGTCTCCTACCCTTGAAAGATAGACTCTTTGGTCAGAGTTCTATTTCAAACTGACTATTTTGATTTTCATTTGAATTTGGGACCAGGATAGTTTACAGATTATAATATAGCCACCTGAGTTTTCCAGGGCATTTATAGAATGTTCTCACGTACAGTACCATTAAATGGTGAAGGGGTATCATTATGTTTAACCATGAGCTTCACAAAGGAGCCACTTTTTCCAAAGTGAAGGTCACATGGTGTGGGAGGAGCTAACTATGACCTCTGTGCCCTGAAGCAGAAAATAAACCTGTCACTTACCTTCCTTCCCCGCCTTCATCTTCTCTTTTTTATCCCAGTAGCATTGCCTTGTTAGTGGTTAGTTTTATAGATTCCATTTCCTTTTTTTACTCTTGCTAACCTGAGAACCGACACAGTCAGCCATCCTTGAGGTCTGAGATGAACAGTTATTCTTTTTCCGAATAGTCCCTCATATCTGGAGAGAATGGAAGTGATGTGACATTTCCACTGATGTGATGCTAATACCTAGTGCTAATGTTTAATGTGAATATATAGTGTTTAATGCCAATATATAATGTTTAATGCTAAATATGGTACTGATGGCCAGATTTTTTTGTTGTTTTTCTTGGCACACTTGTCTTTTATCAGCATGTTCAAAATGTTAAGCACACATATGATATTGTTTTCAGTTCTTTAGGCTTATACCAAAAGTCCTCCCAAATATAAGAACTTGAAAATAAGGGAAATAAGTTTTGACCTTAAATTTTGATATCAATCCATTGGGTGTTTGGGTCAGAGCCCCAACTGCTGCATCGCTTTCAAGAGGTGAAGGGTTCCCAGAATTTCAGTTTGAGGGTAGCCTGACTAAGTGAATATTAGCCTATGTACCTGGAGGAGGCTGGCTTTCAGGTGGAGACACTGAAACGGACAGTCTTGAGACAGACATTGAAATTGCCTCTCTACGCTTTGTCCCCAGAACTGAGGTGGGTGGCCGGCAGTGGTAGCCAGTGAAATCCAAATAGTTGCTCTGAAAAGACTTATGAAATGTCTGCACCCGCCCTTGTTCTGGTTTCCCAGCAACGTTCTGATGATTACTTGGCTTCCTGTGTAGCAGATCCTACTACTCAGGAGAATATGCTGGTCCCTGTGATGTTATTTCCCATCGCAGAAGAGGAACTGGTGCTCTGATCACGCCCAGCACAGGGACTAGGTTAGCCTGAGTCTCTCTGAGTGATGACTTGGCCCCTGCCAGTTAAATCAGGTTTCCGGGTGTGCAAGGCCAGTGCTCCACTGGGACTCTGGGCTGTGAGGCCCCCTGAGGGGCGGCTGGCCAGACCGTGTCTGGTGGCCACACGCTCGCGTCCGCAGACTCCCCTGCTCGTGGGCACTGGGACAGGGAAATGAGGCGCAGATGGTGTTGGGAGTTTGTGGCCACACCTGCCTTTGAATCTTGGCTGTCACCTAATAGCTACTTGACCTTGGGCACATAACCTTCCTGAGCCTCAGTTTTCTTCTCTGTAAATTGGAGACACTACCTGTGTTTTAAGGGTACCTGCAACATAGGGAGCTTACAAGAAATTTTAGCTGTTGGTATTCCTTTAATTAGCTAAAGGCATCATGAGATGCTGTAAACAGCTCATTTCTTCCTTCATTTATATGAGACTATTTCATCTTATTTTTCGTTTTATTTATTTATTGATTGAAGTGTAGTTGATTTACAATGTTGTGTAAGTTTCAGGTGTACGGCAAAGTGATTCAGTTGTATATATACATACATACATATCTATTCTTTTCAGATTCTTTTCTATTATAGGTTATTACAAGATATTGAATACAGGCCCCTGTGCTATACAGGTCTTTGTTGGTGATCTTTTTTGTATACAGTAGTTTGTTCTATGAGAATGTCCATTGGGCTTCTCTGTGCCATACTCTGCAGTGTGGATTCCTGGGAAAGAGCCGTCCCAGGGCAGGCAGTGTAGCCTCGCGACCCGATGCCTCTTGCTGCCTTGTTGGTTTTTATGTTCTTTTTCTCATCTAATGAGAAAAAATAGAAAAAAAAGGTGATTAAATAATTACTTTAAATCATTTGAAATGTAAGCAAAATAGCTTATACTGAACTTAAACCAGAATTGGTCAGTCAGCTTTAAATCACAGAAAGAAAGACTTCAGTACAAAATTTATTTTTTGCTTGAGTTGCGGACTTACTCAGTGTTGGTACCAGCATGTTGGTACCAGCATGTTAAGACACTCGGCTGTAGCAACATGTTAGCTGTTTTCTATCTTTACGTTGATTGCAACAGGGAATTTGTTTTTATAGCTATTAATGTTTCTTTTGAAATTAATATGCTAAGGGAGACATTTAATGATCCATAAAAATGTTGACTTTATGTAAAAGAAACAGCCAAAGCCAATTAGCCTGTATGAATTTGCATATGTAGTCCGGCTTGTTAGCTGTAGATGTGTTTCCAATGTGATGCATGGTATTTTTTGACTATGTGATATGGTGAGAAGAAATGGCGTTTCAAATTTAACCTTTAAGGTGGCAAATAGAATTGTGTTGACTGTTACAGTCTATGTGTTTTAGGTAAAATATTTGTGTAGTTATTGATTTCACAGTGAAAACAGTGCTCTCCATGCTTCTTCAATCAGAATCCTTCTTTGTGTGTGAAGTGAGGTGGGTGGAGACAGGGGACTTGAGGTCTTGGCTGGGGCTCTGGGGTGTGTAGTTGGGTCTCCATCGAGGACCAGTTACATGGTCTCCAGGGTGGTGTTTACAAGGAGGACCGGGGGCCTCCCGAGAAAGGGTGTAGACTGGGCAAGATGGCCCTGAGGGTTAGTGATAGGTGTCAGCTTTGGAGGGTGAGGTGGAATTTACGTCCACGCGCAGCCCTCTGTCTGGCCTGGTCTGGTGAACTTGGCCCGAGTCCCAGCGGGCAGTGGCACTTTTCAAAACAGATGGTGAGGGTGTGACCTCCTGCACTGTTGGTGGGAATGTACATTGGTGCAGCCACTATGGAGAACAGTATGGAGGTTCCTCAAAAAACTAAAATTAGAACTACCATATGATCCAGAAATCCCACTACTGGGCATATATTGGGACAAAACTATAATTTGAAAAGACACATGCACCCATATATTCATAGCAGCACTATTTACAATAGCCAAGATGTAGAAATAACCTAAATGCCCATCAACAGGTGAATGGATAAAGAAGATGTGGCGGGTTTCCCTGGTGGTACAGTGGTTGAGAGTCCACCTGCTGATGCAGGAGACATGGGTTCGTGCCCCGGTCCGGGAAGATCCAACATGCCACGGTGTGGCTGGGCCTGTGAGCCTTGGCCGCTGAGCCTGTGCGTCCGGAGCCTGTGCTCCGCAACGGGAGAGGCCATAACAGTGAGAGGCCCACGTACCGCAAAAAAAAAAAAAAAAAAAAAAGAAGATGTGGCACATGTATACAACGGAATATTACTCAGCCATAAAAAAGAATGAAATATTACTGTTTGCAGCAACGTGAATGGACCTAGAGATGATCATACTAAGCGAAGTAAATCAGACAGAGAAGGACAAATACCATATGATATCACTTATATGTAGGATCTAAGAAATGATACAAATGAACTCATTTACAAAACAGACTCACAGACATAGAAAACCAGCGTATGGTTACCAAAGGGGAAAGGGGGGAGGGATAAATTAGGAGTAAGGGATTAGCAGATACACACTACTATATATAAAATAAAGAAAATCAACAACAAGGACCTACTGTATGGCACAGGGAACTATATTCAATATCCTGTAATAACCTATAGTGGAAAATAATCTGAAAAAGTATATATATGTGTGTGTGTATATATATATACAAAACGGAGTCACATTGCTGTACACCAGAAACTAATGCAGCACTGTAAATCAACCCTACTTCAATATAAAAAAATAGACCCCCTCCCCCAAATCACAGAGGGTGTGAACACTGAACAGCATCTGGGGTGGGGTGGTGGGAGACGCTGAAAGCACAGGGCAGTGCTGTGTGTGGCCCGTGTGGATGCGGCGGGGGGCACGGAGGGTGGTGCCCCCCATTTGGCACTCGGTGAGTCAGGGCAGGGAGCGTGTGTGTGGGGGTGACCAGCCGTGTTCTGGTGGTAGCAGCGGGTTGTGGAGATTGCGGTGGCCGAGGACCCTGGGGGGGCCTGGGAGGAAGACACGGAGAGAGCCTTGTTTAGGTCGTGGGCACCAGCCTTGAATGGAGGAGCCAGTGGGGACACTTGCGGGTGGCCGAGTTCCAGCAGGGTGAGAGGACTGGCCGCACAGCTGGGATCCTGCTTCTGGCAACCCCCCACGTATTGCCCAGGCCCCGTGCCGTCTGGGAAGACAGTGCTGCAAACCCCTGGGCGTGTTTTCTTGGGCACCCTGGCCCGGCGGCTGAGCTCAGACAGCCTCAGGGTCTCTGCACAGGGCTGTTGTCACAGGGCTGTTGTCACAGTGCCGCAGGGCTGCCTTCCCTGCAGGCTGAGGCGCAGATTCCTCATCAGGGCTTTTGCTGCGATGGTTTGAAACATGGGACTAAAACCTCCTCCAGGGAGCCGCTCTGCCGGGGTGTACCTGGGCACCAGCCAGCAGCCCCGGAATCATCTGGAGAGGACGGAGGAAGGGTGGTCCCCTTGGGGCCCCGAGAACAAATATCTGGGGCTCTTTAAGTGGGCGGGTGGAAGGGAGCGTGGAGTCAAGGAATCCTAGACGTGTTCCCTGCCATGCTCCTCAGCCGTGTCCGTCCGTCCGTGGAAGGGGAACTGCCTTAACGCCGCCAAGAGGCTCCGACCCGTGCCGTCCACCGGTAGAGATGTACTCTCTTGGATTGCACAGTGTTGCTCCAGGTGGGATAAAGGTCCTATTTGAGAGTGAAGTGGCCCAGTTTAAATGCTTTTAGCTAGAAGCCCTTCTCCTGTCTCTGAACTCCCCTTAGCACCCCAGCTGTGGCCCATGTGCTGGGCACGTTCCGTCCGGTGGTAGGAGTATTCCTCCGCGTTTCCATCTCCCCTGATAGATTATCGCCGTCCGAGGGCCGCTGGGACCAGGCCTTACTCATCTCCCTTACTGTCAAGGACACCTCTTCCCCAGCGCTTTGGGACTGAGTTTGGCTGCATGTAGTAGAAAATCTGAACCTCTAGATTGAAATGTGGTGGTTTATTTTTCTCGTGCGGCAAGACGTGCAGAGGATGTAGTGGTCCAGGCTGGTGCCCAGTCCCCCGATGGTGCAGAATCCCTATCCTCAGCTTTCTGCTCTGCTTTTCTCTCATTCTTCGGTCTAGAAATGGCTCTTGTACCTCTAGAAATGGTCCTTACGTGGCCTTCCCAGTAATAAGAAGGGTGAATGGCGACGTCAAAAGGTGTGGGCCAGCGGAGTGTGCTTCTCTTTTTTTCAAAATGACTTTATTTATTTATTTGGCTGTGTTGGGTCTTCATTGCTGCGCGTGGGCTTTCTCTAGTTGCGGTGAGCGGGGGCTACTCTTCGTTGCAGTGCACGGGCATCTCATTGCGGTGGCTTCTCTTGTTGCAGAGCACGGGCTCTAGGCATGCAGACTCAGTAATTGTGGCTCGTGGGCTCTAGAGCACAGGCTCAGTAGTTGTGGTGCATGGGCTTAGTTGCTCCACAGCATGTGGTATCTTCCAGGACCAGGGCTCGAACCCATGTCCCCTGCATTGGCAGGTGGATTCTTTTTTTTTCTTTTAAATTAATTAATTTTGGGCTGTGTTGGGTCTTCGTTGTCACGCGTCGGCTTTTCTCTAGTTGCGGCGAGCGGGGCTACTCTTTGTTGCGGTGCACGGGCTTCTCATTGCGGTGGCTTCTGGCAGGTGGACTCTTAACCACTGCGCCACCAGGGAAGTCCAAACAAAGCCTTTCTTCTCTTGTTCTTAGGAAAAGGACAGCTTTCTTCTGCCCACACCTCCCTGGCCAGAAGTAGGTCATCCTTAGCTGCAAGAGAGCCAGGGAAATGAAGCTGCTTTGTTATGGAGGGTATGTTGCTGCCTGGAGCAAAATTGGAGTTCTAATGGTAAAGAATAAAGGAGAAGGTAGGCAGCTAGCATTGAGAGACACGCTGCCACATAGAAAAGACTCAAACAAACACTTGCCAAGTGAGTGGTTTTAATAGTGGACAGGAAGCTCTGTGGTAAGAGGGAGGGTGAAGGTCTCGACCCTGAAGCACACGGGATATTTGGGGTGGCTGCTCCCGCCAGCACCGGAAGACTGTTTGGAGGGTTTAACTCTTGGAATTCACTGTCTTCCTGCAGTTTTCCTTTTTTCTTTCTCCAGCTTTGATGAGGTCATGATTGACAAATAAAATTGTAATATAATTTAAAGTGTGCTGTGTGAAGATTTCATATAATTGGTGAAATGATCACCACAGTCAAGTTAATTCACACATCTACCACTTCAGAGTTACCTTTTTTTGTTTTTTTTGTGGTGAGACTACTTCTGATTTACTCTCTTAGTAGATTTCAAATATATCATACACTATTATTACCTATAGTTCCCATGCTGTATCCTCAGAACTTCATTAATCTCATAACTGGAAGATTGTACCTTTTGACCAAAATCCCCCTCACCCAGAAATAAACATTCTACTGTTTCTATGAATTTAAGGGTCTTGCTGGTTTTCTTAGAGTTCACATGTGATACTGTACAGTATTTATTTCTCTCTGGCTTATCTCAATTCACATAATGTCCTCTGGGTTCATCCATGTTGTTGCAAAAGGCAGTACGGTTCACCCTTGAACAGCCTGGGGCTTAGCGGCACTGACCCTCCACGCAGTTGAAGATCTGCTTATAATTCACAGTCAGCTCCATTCCTCATATACGCAGGTCCTCAGGATACAGTTCTGCATCCACAGACTCAACCAGCCTTGGATCCTGTAGTACCATAGTATTTCCTGTTGAAAACAATTTGAGTATAAGTGGACCTATGCAGTTCAGGCCCACGTTTTTCAAGGGTCAACTCTACTTCCTTCTTTTGGATGGATGAATAATATTCCATTGTATGTGCGTGTGTGCATGTGTGTGTTTCACATTTTCTTCATCCACTCATCCATTGATGGACACTTAGGTACTTAGGTTGTTTCCATATCTTGCCTCATGAGAATAATGCTACAGTGAACATGGGGGTGTAGATATCTCTTTGAGACAGTAATTTCATTTCCTTTGGATACATACCCAGATGTAGGATTGCTGGATTATATGGTAGTTCCATTTTTAATTTTTTGAGGAATCTTCATATTTTTTCCTACAGTTGCCACTCCAATTTGTGTAACTACCAATAGCGTTCCCTTTCCCCAGATCCTTGCCAACATTTGTTGTCTCTTGTCTTTTTGATAATAGGTGTGGTAATAACAGGCGTGAGGTGATATTGTGGTTTTCATTTAAATTTCCCTGATAATTAGTGATGTTGAACATCTTTTTATATATCTGTGGGCCATTTGCGTGGTTTCTTTGGAAACATGTCTATTTAGGTCCTTTGCCCATTTTAAAATGAGGTGGTTTTTTTTTTGCTATTGAGTTATAAGAGTTCCTTATATATTTTGGATATTAACCCCTTATCAGATACGTGATTTGCAAATATTTTCTCCCATTCCGCAGGTTGCCTTTTTTTTTATTATTTAATTTATTTATTTTTGGCTGCGTTAGGTCTTCCTTGCTGCGTGTGGGCTTTCTCTAGTTGCGGCGAGTGGGGGCTACTCCTTTTCTTTGCAGTGCGAGGGCTTCTCATTGTGGTGGCTTCTCTTGTTGCGGAGCACAGGCTCTAGGCGCGCAGGCTTCAGTAGTTGTGGCTCGCGGGCTCTAGAGCACAGGTTCAGTAGTTGTGGCGCACGGGCTTAGTTGCTCCGCGACACGTGGGATCTTCCTGGACCAGGGCTCAAACCCGTGTCCCCTGCATTGGCAGGCGGATTCTTAACCACTGCACCACCAGGGAAGTCCCACAGGTTGCTTTTTAATTTTGTTGATGGTTTCCTCTGCTGTACAGAAACCTTGTAGTTTGATGTAGTCTCACTTGTTTATTTTTGCTTTCGTTGCCTGTGTTTTTGGTGGCAGATCCAAAACATTATTGTCAAGAGCTTACTGCCTATGTTTTCTTCTAGGAGTTTTATTGTTTCAGGTGTTGCATTTTAGTCCTTAATCCGTTTGAGTTGATATTTGTGAGTGGTGTAAGAAAAGGGTCCAGTTTTATTCTTTTGCATGTGGCTGTCCAGTTTTCCCAACACCATTTATTGAAGAGACTGTCCATTCCCCATTGTATGTTCTTGGTGCCTTGTCAAAAATTATATGCATGAGTTTATTTCTGGGCTCTCTGTTCTATTGATATGTGTGTCTTTTTTATGCCAATTCCGTACTGCTGTCTCTTAGTCATTTACAGTTAGCAGGAAAGGACCAGGTGAACCTGTGTATTTGGAGGTTGGAGGAGAGTATAAGGTGGTGTAAAAGAGAAATACTAATTTAAGAAAAGGAAAAAGTTTGTACTGTGTTATCAAAGAAGAAATGATCTTGCTTACGATACAAGATAAGCACATATAGAATATATATAACCATACATAGTAATAAGACAAATCGATACCATGGGAAAACCTGATGTTCTATTACACGAGGTAAAACGTATTTAGAAATATACTGCCTCCCAGACAGCTCATGCTGAGCGCAAAAGGAGAGGTCCAAGTGCAGTGCTGCGGAGCATGGGGGAAGCTGACTTATGATTATGAGAAATGAGGAACGGTTTTGACGGGTGTGTAATATTTGAGGTGGATTTTGGTGTTTGGAGATAAGCAGGAAGGTTGCTCTTGGTGGAGGGAAGAGGATGAAAGGGCATAGAGGCATTTCAGTGTCTGGTTGGAGGTGTAGAAGGGTGGGAAGACCTGTAAAGAACTTCACTCCCAACCTTGAAATGGGTAAAAGCTGGACACACAGAAAGTTCACAACGGATCTTGAACGCACGGGATGCTGAAAGTGCAAGACCCAGTGTGCAGGGACAGAGGAGACACAGCACACACTTACCTGCACACAGGTAAGAAGAGTCCAGCAAGGCTGACTGGAGATTGGAGAAGGCTGGCTGTGCGTGATGCCCCAGGGGGTGCAAATATGGGGGAATCTGCACCACCTTGCAAGTTCTTCTCTCCATGAACCACACCAGTCCCTCACAGAAAAGACTAAAAAAGTCCATAGAAGATCTTTCTCATCGGGCAGAACCGGGGGGAGGAGAAGAAGCTGCTGTGGGAAGGGCAAGAAATTTCTCCTGAACTCCTCTCCTGTATCTCTGCCACAGACAAAAGCTTTACTTTGGGAGAGGGATGACAGACACTGTCATCGTTAGGGTACTGCTGAAATCTCAGTGTAGCTGCGGGAAGAAAACAGGAAAGAAAATCTTAACCCCCAAGGGAGGGGCAGGATTACAAGCTGGATTCAGGACAGTGGATGCAGGAGAGAGCAGGGTCACTGAGTAGGCCATCCCCTCGAGGTCCAAGGACACAGGACCTGCCTGAGACTGAGGCTTAATCGGAACAACAGAGGACACCCTTCACCCTCACACCACCACCAGGCTAACAAGTGTGGAATAACGAGTAATTTGCAAGAGGCAGACCTCTGAGGCCTGCTGCGGAGGGAGGACTTAAGGCTGAGGGTGCAGTAGTCATTGGAAAACAGACTCTGGCATTTGAGTCTAACACAGGGTGGGGCACTGAGGGTAACCATGGCAACAAGAGACCTCAAAGCCAGCCCAACTCCTGATTAGATTAGCTTAAACTCACACTAAGGCCTAGCAGAAGGAAAGGTGTGCCCATTTCCAGGAATTAAAAAAAAATTTATGTTAGTCTGCATGCCTACACAAGGTGTCCAACTTTTAAGTAAAAAATTACTAAGCATATGAAAAGGCAAGGAAAAAATCCCAGGAGACAAAGCAATCATTAGAGTCAGACTCAGGCATGTCACAGATGTTGGAACTGTCTGACAGAAAGTTTAAAGTAACTGTGATTAAATAGGCTAAAGGCTCTAACAGAAAATGTGCAAGATCAGATGGATTAATAGAAACCACCCAAACTGAAACACAGGGGAAAAAAAATATAAGCAAGAAGAACAGAACAAAACCAAAAAAAAAAAACAAAAAAAAAACAACCCCAAAAAAGACCAGAACATCTAAGAGTTGTGGGATAATACCAGACAGTCTAACATTTACTTTATTGGAATGCCTGAAGGAGATGTGAGAGAGAATGGGGAAGAAAAAAAATATTTGAAGAAATAATGGCTGGGGACTTCCCTGGTGGTGCAGTGGTTAAGAATCCACCTGCCAATGCAGGGGACATGGATTTGAGCCCTGGGCCGGGATGATCCCACATACCACGGAGCAACTAAGCCCGTGCACCACAACTACTGAGCCTGCGCTCTAGAGCCTGTACGCCACAACTACTGAAGCCCGCGCGCCTAGAGCCTGTGCTCTGCAACAAGAGAAGCCACTGCAATGAGAAGCCCGTACACCGCAACAAAGAGTAGCCCCCGCTCGCCACAACTAGAGAAAGCCTGTGTGCAGCAACGAAGACCCAACACAGCCAAAAATTTAAAAAAAAAAAAGAAAAGAAATAATGGCTGAATAATTCCCCAAATGAGTGACAGCGAATCACAGATCCAGGAAGCTCAGAGAATACCTGGCAGGTTAAATACAACAAAACAAAACACACAGTCAAGCAGTTATGGACAAAAGAAGAGAAGATCTTAAAGGCAGCCAGAGGAAAGAAGACACATTATGGAGGAATAAAACTAAGAATTAAGCAGACCCTGCTTCAGAAACTATGCAAGTTAGAACACAATGGAGTGACATTTAAAAATTGCTAGGAAAGAACTATCAACCCAGATTCTACACCTAGTGAAAATCTATTTCAAAAATGAAAGAGAAAAAAATTTTTTTCTCAAATAATAACTATGGAAATTCATTGCCAGCATACATACTCTACAAGAAATGTTAAAGAAAGATCATTAGGCAGAAGGATTATGATACCAGGTGGAATCTTGGATCTATACAAAGAAATGAAGAACACTGGAAATGAAGGTAAAATAAATGAAGGTAAAATAAAATTCAGTTTTTCCTATTTTTAATTGCTCTGAGCGAGAACATTTTGCAAAACAAAAGTGGTTGCAATGTATTGTGTATTTCTGACCCATCTTTTATTTTCTAATTCATAATTTTTTTTATAGAGGTAACATTGGTTTATGACAGTATATGCTTCATGTGTACAACATTATATTTTTGCTTCTGTATACCCTATAGTGTGTTCACCACCAAAAATTTAGTTTCCATGTATCACTATACAGTTGATCCCCTTTACTTATTTTTCCCTCCCCCCCCCTTACCCTCTGGTAACCACCACTCTGTTTTCTGTATCTACGTGTTTCTTTTTGTTTGGTTTGGCTTGTTCATTTATTTTTTTTGTTTACTTGTTTGTTGTTTTTTTTGTATTCCACATATGACTGATATCATATAGTATTTGTCTTTCTCCGTCTGACTTATTTCACTTAGCATGATACCCCAAGTTCCATCCATGTTGTTGCAGATGGCAAAGTTACATTGTATACACTGTATAGATGTATGTATATATGTATGTATACCACATTCTCTTTATCCATTCATCTGTTGATGGGCACTTAGGTTGTTTCCATATCTTGGCTATTGTAAATAATGCTGCTGTGAACATAGGGGTGCATAAATCTTTGAATTAGTGTTTTCATATTCTTCGGATAAATACTCAGAAGTGGAATAGCTGGACTGTATGGTAGTTCCACTCTTAATTTTTTGAGGAATCTCTGTACCATTTTACATAGTGACTGCACCAATTTACATTCCCACCAACAGTGTACTAGGGCTCTCTTTTTTTCTCCATCTTTGCCAACACTTGTTATTTCTTGCCTTTTTGATAATAGCCATTCTAACAGACACAAGGTGATATCTCATTGCAGTTTTGATGTGCATTTCCCTAATAATTAGTGATGTTGAACATCTTCTCAGGTGCTTGTTGGCCATCTGTTTGTCTTCTTTGGAAAATGTCTATTCTGGTCCTCTGCCCATTTTTTAATCCGGTTGTTTGGGTTTGTTTTTTGTTGTTGTTGTTGTTGAGTTGTATGAGTTCTTTACATATTTTAGATATTAACCTCTTATCAGATATAGCATTTGCAGATATCCTCTGCTGTTTGGTAGGTTGTCCTTTCACTTTGTTGATGGTTTCCTTTGCTGTACAGGAGCATTTTAGTTTGCTGTAGTCCCATTTGTTTCTTTTTGCTTTTGTTTCTCTTACCTGAGGAAACATATCTAGAAACATATTTTTAAGACTCACATCTGAGTGTGTACAGCCTATGTTTTCTTCTAGGAATTTTACAGTTTCAGGTCTTACATTCAAGACTTTAATCCATTTTGAGTTGATTTTTGTGCATGGTGTGGGATAGTGGTTTAGTTTAGTTTTTTTGCATGTGGCTGTCCAGTTTTTGCAACATCAGTTACTTTTTTAAAATAGGTCTTTATTGCAGTATAATTGTTTCACAATACTATGTTAGTTTCTGTTGTACAACAAAGTGAATCAGCCATATGCATACATACGTCCCCATATCCCCTCCCTCTTGAGCCTCCCTCCCATCCTGCCTATCCCATCCCTCTAGGTCATCACAAAGTACCAAGCTGATCTCTCTGTGCTATGCTGCTGCTTCCCACTAGCTATGTATTTTATATTCGGTAGTGTATATATGTTGATGCTACTATCACTTTGCCCCAGCTTCCCCTTCCCACCCCATGTCCTCAGGTCCATTCTCTATGTCTACCTCTTTATTCCTGCCCTTCAGCTAGGTTCATCAGTACCATATTTGTTTTTTTTTTGGATTCCATATATACGTGTTAGCATACAGTATTTGTTTTTCTCTTTCTGACTTACTTCACTCTGTATGACAGACTCTAGGTCCATTCACCTCACTACAAATAACTCAATTTTGTTTCTTTTTATGGCTGAGTAATATTCCATTGTATATGTGTGCCACATCTTCTTTATCCATTCATCTGTCGATGGACATTTAGGTTGGTTCCATGTCCTGGCTATTGTAAATAGTGCTGCAGTGAACATTGGGGTACATGTCTCTTTTTGAATTATGGTTTTATCAGGGTATATGCCCAGTAGTGTGGGATTGCTGGGTCGTATGGTAGTTCTATTTTTAGTTTTTTAAGGAATCTCCATACTGTTTTCCATAGTGGTTGTATCAGTTCACATTCCCACCAACAGTGCAAGAGGGTTCCCATTTCTCCACACCCAATCCAGCATTTATTGTTTCTAGATTTTTTTGATAATGGCCATTTTAACCAGTGTGAGGTGATGCCTCATTGTAGTTTTGATTTGCATTTCCCTGATAATTAGTGATGTTGAGCATCTTTTCATGTGCCTCTTGGCCATCTGTATGTCTTCCTTGGTGAAATGTCTATTTAGGTCTTCTGCCCATTTTGTAACTGGATTGTTTGTTTTTTTGATATTGAGGTCCATGAGCTATTTGTATATTTTGGAGATTAATCCTTTGTTGTTTCATTTGCAAATATTTTCTCCCATTCTGAGGGTTGTGTTTTTGTCTTGTTTATGGTTTCCTTTGCTGTGCAGAGGCTTTTAAGTTTAAGTCCCATTTTTTAATTTCTGTTTTTATTTCCGTTACTCTAGGAGGTGGGTCAAAAAAGATCTTGCTGTGGTTTATGCCAAAGAGTGTGTTTCCTGTGTTTTCCTCTAGGAGTTATATATGTCTGGTCTTACATTTAAGTGTTTAATCCATTTGGAGTTTATTTTTGTGTATGGTGTTAGGTAATGTTCTAATTTCATTCTTTTACATGTAGCTGTCCAGTTTTCCCAACAACATTTATTGAAGAGGCTGTCTTTTCTCCATTGTATGTTCTGGCCTCCTTTGTTGTAAATTAGGTGCCCATATGTGCATGGGTTTTTCTGTGGACATTCTATCCTGTACCATTGATGTATATTTCTGTCTTTGTGCCAGTACCATACTGTCTTGATTACTGTAGTTTTGTAGTATAGTTTGAAGTTGGGGAGCCTGATTCCTCCAACTCTGTTTTTCTTTCTTAAGATTGCTTTGGCTATTGGGGGTCTTTTGTGTTTCCATATGAGTTGTAAAATTTTTTGTTCTAATTCTGTGAGGAATGCCATTGGTAGTTTGATAGAGATTGCATTGAATCTAGATTGCTTTGGGTAGTATAGTCATTTTCACAATATTGATTCTTCCAATCCAAGAGCATGGTATATTTCTCCATCTGTTTATGTCATCTTTGATTTCTTTCATCAGTGTTTTATAGTTTTCTGAGTACAAGTCTTTTGCCTCTTAGGCAGGTTTATTCCTAGGTATTTTATTCTTTCTGTTGCAATGGTAAATGGGAGTGTTTCCTTAATTTCTGTTTCTGATTTTTCATTGTTGGTGTATAGGAATGCCAGAGATTTCTGTGCATTAATTTTGTATCTTGCAACCTTACGAAATTCATTGATTAGTTCTAGTAGTTTTCTGGGGGCATCTTTAGGATTTTCTATATATGGTATTGTGTCATTGGCAAACAGTGAGAGTTTTACTTCTTTTCCAATTTGTTTTCCTTTTATTTCTTTTTCTTCTCTGATTGCCGTGGCTAAGACTTCCAAAACTATGTTGAATAAGATTGTCGAGAGTGGACATCCTTGTCTTGTTCCGGATCTTAGTGGAAATGCTTTTAGTTTTTCACCATTGAGTGTGATGCTTGCTGTGGGTTTGTCATATATGGCCTTTATTATGTTGAGATAGGTTTCCTCTATGCCCATTTTCTGGAGAGTTTTTACCATAAATAGGTGTTGAATTTTGTCAGAAGCTTTTCCTGCACCTATTGAGATGATCATACGGTTTTCCTTCTTCAATTTGTTAATATGGTGTATCACATTGATTGATTTGTGTATATTGAAGAATCCTTGCATCCCTGGGATAAATGCCACTTGATCATGGTGTATGATCCTTTTAATGTGCTGTTGGATTCTGTTTGCTAGTATTTTTTTCAGGATTTTTGCATGTATGTTTATCAGTGATATTTGTCTATAACTTTCTTTTTTTGTGATATCTTTTTCTGGTTTTGGTATCAGGGTGATGGTGGCTTCATAGAATGAACTTGGGAGTGTTTCTCCCTCTGCAATTATTTGGAAGAGTTTGAGAAGGTTGGATGTTAGCTCTTCTCTAAATGATTGATAGAATTCGCCTGTGAAGCCATCTGGTCCTGGACTTCTGTTTGTTGGAAGATTTTTAATCACAGTTTCAATTTCATTACTTGTGATCCATCTGTTTATATTTTCTAATTATTCCTGGTTCAGTCTTGGAAGGTTATACCTTTCTAAGAATCTGTCCATTTCTTCGTGGTTGTCCATTTTATTGGCATATAGTTGTTTGTAGTAGTCTCTTATAATGTTTTGTATTTCTGCAGTTTCAGTTGTGATTTCTCTTTTTTCATTTCTAATTTTATGAATTTGTGTCCTCTCCCTTTTTTTCTTCATGAGTCTGGCTAAGGGTTTATCAATTTTGGTTATCTTCTCAAAGAACTAGCTTTTAGTTTTATTGATCTTTGCTATTGTTTTCTTTGTTTCTATTTCATTTATTTCTGCTTTGGTCTTTATGATTTCTTTCCTTCTACTGACTGGATTTTCTTTGTTCTTCTTTCTCTAGCTGTTTTAAGTGTAGGGTTAGATTGTTTATTTGAGATTTTTCTTGTTTCTTGAAGTGAGATTGAATTGCTATGAACTTCCCTCTTAGAACTGCTTTTGCTGCATCCCATAGGTTTTGCGTCATCATGTTTTCGTTGTCATTTTAAAATTTTTTCTTTGATTTCTTCTGTGATCTCTTGGTTATTTAGTAGCACACTGTTAACCTCCGTGTATTTGTGTTTTTTAAAGTTTTTTTCCTGTAATTCATTTCCAAGCTCATAGCATTGTGGTCAGAAAGATGCTTGATACGATTTCAATTTTCTTAAATTTTCTGAGGCTTGGTTTGTGACCCAAGATGTGATCTATCCTGGAGAATGTTCCGTGTGCACTTGAGAAGAAAGTGTATTCTGCCACTTTTGGGTGGAATGTTCTATAAATATCAATTAAATCTATCTGGTCTATTGTGTCATTTAAACCCTGTGTTTCCTTATTTTTTTTCTGTTTGGATGATCTGTCCAATGGTGTAATTGGGGTGTTAAAGTCCCTTACTAATATTGTGTTCCGTTGATTTCCCTGTTAATGGTTGTTAGCATTTGCGTTAGGTATTAAGGTGTTCCTGTGTGGAGGTAAACATTTATAATTGTTATATCTTCTTATTGGATTGATCCTTTCATCATTATGTAGTGTCCCTCCTTATCTCTTGTAGCAGTCTTTATTTTAAAGTCTATTTTATCTGATATGAGTATTGCTGCTCCAGCTTTCTTTTGATTTCCATTTCCATGGAATATCTTTTTCCATCCCTCCACTTTCAGTCTGTATGTGTCCCTAGGTCTGAAGTGGGCCTCTTGTAGACAGCATATATATGGGTTGTTTTTGTATCCATTCAGCCAGTCTGTGTCTTCTGGTTGGGGCATTTAATCCATTTACATTCAAGGTTATTATCAATATGTTTGTTCCTATTACCATTTTCTTAATTGTTTTAGGTCTGTTTTTGTGGGTCTTTTCCTCCTCTTGTGTTTCCCGCCTAGAGAAGTTTCTTTAGCATTTGCTGTAAAGCTGGTTTGGTGGTGCTGAATTCTCTTAGCTTTTGCTTGTCTGAAATGCTTTTGAGTTCTCTGTTGAATCTGAATGAGATCCTTGCTGGGTAGAGTAATCTTGGTTGTGTGTTTTTCTCTTTAATATATCCTGCCACTCCCTTCTGGCCTGCAGAGTTTTTGCTGAAAAATCAGCTGATAACCTTATCGGGATTCCTTTGTATGTTATTTTTTGTTTTTCCCTTGCTGCTTTTAATATTTTTCCTTTGAATTTAATTTTTGTTAGTTTGATTAATATGTGTCTTGGTGTGTTTTTCCTAGGGCTTATCCTGTATGGGACTCTGTATGCTTCCTGGACTTGGGTGACTATTTCCTTTCCCATGTTAGGGAAGTTTTCTACTATAGTCTTTTCAAATGTTTTCTTAGACCCTTCCTTTTTCTCTTCTTCTTCTGGGACCCCTATACTTCGAATGTTGGTGCGTTTAATGTTGTCCCAGAGGTCTCTGAGATTGTCTTCAATACTTTTCATTCTTTTTTCTGTATTCTGCTCCTCGGCAGTTATTTCCACCATTTCTTCCAACTCACTCATTCGTTCTTCTGACTCAGTTATTCTGTTATTGATTCCTTCTAGTGTATGTTTTATTTCAGTTATTGTGTTGTTCATCTCTGTTTGTTTGTTCTTTAGTTCTTGTAGATCTTTGTTAAACATTTTTTGTATTTTCTCAATCTGTGCCTCCATTCTATTTCTGCATATTGGACATGCAGCTTCCTCACCTGCAACACAGAGGTGACACCACCTTTGGGGCTCCTGGGAAGACTCAGTGAAGTATGATATTTGAAAAGTGGCCAGTCCAGTACTGCTGGGCCTGTCGGAGATGCCACATGCTGTAGTTTATCCTTGTCTAGTTTTGAAGAACATGGGGACCACAGCAAAGAAGAGGGAAGTGGCAGTGTGGGCTTGCCAGTGGCAGCCTGCAGTAGAAGTAAATTGTTCGGGTGACACTTTGGTCAGTTGTGAGATGCTGAGTCCCAATTAAAAATTCAGCAGTGGAAGTCTGCGGCCTGTTAGGGCTTTTCTCCCCGCTGTTCTTTCTTTTATAGCCTAAGATACATTTGGCAACTGAACCTCTGAAAAATATTAATTTTTTAAAAAACAATTTTTTAGAAATGAAATATAGTTAATTTACAATATTGTGTTAGTTTCAGGTGTATAACAAAGTGATTCAGTTTTACATACATATACAAAAATCTGGTTCAGATTTTTTTCCATTATAGGTTATTACAAGATATTGTAATACTTGTATTACAAGATGTTGACATCCTTGTACTGTACAGTAGGTGCTTGTTGTTTACCTATTTTATTTAATTAATTAATTATTTATTTATTTGTTTATTTTTTTAGCTGCATTGGGTCTTCGTTGCTGTGCGTGGGCTTTCTCTAGTTGTGGTGAGCGGGGGCTACTCTTCCATGCGGGCTCCTCATTGAGGTAGCTTCTCTTGTTGCAGAGCACAGGCTCTAGGCACACGGGCTTCAGTAGTTGTGCCTTGCGGGCTCAGTTGTGCCTCTTGGGCTCTAGAGTGCAGGCTCAGTAGTTGTGGCGCACGGGCTTAGTTGTTCTGCGGCATGTGGGATCTTCCCGGACCAGGGCTTGAACCCGCGTCCCCTGCATTGGTAGGCGGATTCTTAACCGGTGCGCCACCAGGGAAGTACCCTGTTTACCTATTTTATATATTACTATATACTACTTGCTTGTAGATGTCAATCCCAAACTCCTAATTTATCTCTCCCCCGAGTCCTGCTATCCCCTTTGGTAACCGTAAGTTTGTGAAAAATATTAACCTTTAGATGTAATGATAATATTGATTTAGGAGTTTATACTGTAAAAGCTTCCCTGTAAGCTTAAGTTTTATTTGTGTTGTTCCTTTAAATTGACACTACAGTGTTGGGATATATTACTTCTTGCCAGTCAACTCACAGGGTTTGATCGACCAATGTGAATCCTGTTAAAATTTATTGTTGAATTTGTTAGAATCTCTTCCTTTGTCTCTTTTTCTACTTCCTCCCCACTGCACCTTCCTGCAGGAAGGTAATGTTTTCTACTGCTGTACAATTGATTAAGAAACATTTCAGGATGAAAATATCCATTCTAAAACTTTCAGTTTCTGTATTTCCTGCGCCTGCCCCAGCACTACTCAACTGTCATTTTGATGATTTCTTGCTTTTTATTGGGCCTGAATTAGCACAAGACCATGAATTATCCTGTAAAGACATGTGAGAACCTAAAGTTGTATTGCCCTCTGAAACAGATTTATATTGAAAGCATAAATTAAGGGGAAAAAAGAATATGTAAAGATTGACCCAAATGTCTAAGTCAGTGGTAGGGCTCTGGAAGAGGTGAGTCAGGATCAGTCTTCCTGGGAAATTATGGAGACTGTCTGCAGTACTTTTAGGAAGAATGGCAGAGAGGCACTTAAGGTCCTCTTCTATTCAATCGAATAAGAGAGAAGAGTGTGAAGTAGACAATCTGCACAGCATTGAACAGATTTTCCTTAGCCCTTGTGTATAAATATAACAGGAGCACAAATGGTAATGATGAATTCTGGATCATTGCCTCAGAAACTGGCAAACAGTCATGGTAAGAAATAATTATACGGTTTCAGCCAATTTAACACATTATGCAAGAAATGTTAAATGAAGAATTTTTTTACCCTTCAAATGTTCTCTCTTTCTCTTTTTGATAAAGTATAAATACAACAAGCACTCATGGACCACTCCCTAGAATTCATAACTATTGTGCCATGTTTGCTTCAGATTGTTTTAAATGAAAGAAGTAAGATATTTCTGATGAAAGGACTCTTTGTCCTTCTCCTCCCCAGAGGAAGCCACTGTGGTGAGTTTGGTGAGCTTCCTGTCACGGGGCATATAGTGGTTGCAGTGATGATCAGCTTCTTTTACAGGAACCATCCTTTGTACGGATGACTTTTCTGCTTTACGATGGGCCATAAAGTCAGCTGGGTGCCTGCAGCCATGGATGCTCAGCTGCTTATTATTTCTTGACATGTGGATTATAAAATCTGTTCACTCCCCATACAGAGTCATGCTGTGTTAATTTCTAATCATTCATTTTATGGAATGCCAGAGACAATCATAATGAATTTATGCCTTCTTTTTTGGTATTTTTTTTTAACACTTGAAATGAGAAGCAGTGGGCAGTTTCCAGGGATATGGAGTATGCTGATTTAGTTGTAATGTTTTTCCTAGAAGTATTCCTTCAGGAGGAAAAGTCAAGGCTCCAGGGAGTAAATATTGCACACACACTGTCTTGCCTCCCTCCAGGCTGTAAAGTGAAAGAAGTAATTACTCCTGTACACCTGCTGTGGACACGCCCCCTCACCTGGCCATGCTGCTGGAGCAAAGGTTCCGAAGTGGAAGGCCGCAATCCCCCGGTGCCCCAGGGCTCTGTCCTGAGCCTACTTACAGGCTTACCTGGGTGGTGCTTAACTCAGGCCGTGCATCAGAAACACCTGGGGAGCCTGGAGACTCCAGGCCACACCCAGACAGTCGCATCCCCGGGCTCTTGGACTCACCAAGTGCCTCCTCGGCCCAGGAGCACCTGCTGTACGTCTTCCGATGGGCCTTCCTAGACCAGCCTTTCTAAACGCCCCACCACCCCTCACTAGCTGGGCCAAAGCATGGCACCTCTCTGTTCCCTTCCTCACATGGGAGCCATCCGAAATGCTCTGTGAAGTTGTTCACTTGCTTATTGTCTCCCCGCCCCCATTAGAAAATGGACCCCTTGAGGGCAGGACCCTGATTTCTTGTTTACACCCTGTTCCTTGCCCGGCACGGTGCCTGGCATGATACATATACGTGTGAAATATTTGTTAAATGAGAATGAATTTTAATATCAGGAGGCCTTGAAGGGCCACTGAACATAAGTTTGTCCTTTTTCTAAGACCTAAAGAAGGGTAACTTCTTTCCTGAAAAGATGTACCAGTCTCTTTGTGAGTATTTAATCAGAATATAGGGCAATGTACCCTGAAACCCAGTCCTGGGCCTGTATCCTGGTCTTCCCTCAGTATATTCTAACAAATAATAATAATAAAAACGAAAATATAGACACAAGCATGTATACAATAATCATTGGCTCTAAGGAGCGTTCATGTACTCTGACCTGATCCTTTTCTTGGGGGTGGGAAGATTACGGACAGGTGATGAAACAGGCTCAAAGCAGGTAAATAACGTGGCCAATAAATCGGGAGTGTGGGATTAACATATACACACTACTACATATAAAATAGATAATCTGCAAGGACCTACTGTATAGCACAGGGAACCCTACTCAATACTCTGTGATGACCTAAATGGGAAAAGAATCTGAAAAAGAATAGATACACGTATATGTATAACTGAATCACTTTGCTGTACACCTAAACTAACCCAACATTGTAAATCAACTAGACTCCAATATAAAATAAAAGTGAAAAAAATTTTAGATATCAAATAAAATTAATTGGGACCAAAATAATAATTAATAAATAAATAACGTGGCCGAGTCCACATCGTGGTAAATGAGAGGATTGGAATGGGTGCCCATTTGGGGAACTATGAGGGGGTGAGAGAGGGCATCGGACCCCTCCAGCACTGGTGGGCACTGGCTGCCCCTCCACTCTGTGCTCACAGTTTCCTGTGGCTCCTCTCTGGGTGCAGGTGAGGACCTAGAGTGGCTTGGCTCTGTTCCATCTGGTTGGCTTTGAGGGAAGCCTCCCTCCTCAGTGAGCTGCTGGGAACCCTAATCATGGCTGACCGTGAGTTCCAGGAAAAGACCCTGAAGCCTGGAGTCATCTCTAATCAGTGCATCAGCTCCTAAGTGCCTGACTAACAGAGATTAAATACGTCACCCAGGGACTTCCCTGGTTGTCCAGTGGCTAAGACTCTGTGCTCCCAATGCAGGGGCCCCGAGTTCAGTCCCTGGTCAAGGAACTAGATCCCACATGCCTTGACTAAAGGTACTGCGTTCTGCCACTAAGACTCGATGCAGCCAAATCAATAAATATTAAAAAAAAAAAAAGTCAGCCCTCCCAATGCAGGGGGCCTCCACGTGATGCGACGGGGTGGGTGCCGCTCTGTGGGTGGTGTGTCATGGGTGCTGAATTTACTGGTTTGCTTCATAACTTAGGTGCGTGTGCTGCATATGTTCCTTCGCCTGTAGAAATATTGCATCGTTCGACCATTAAACCATAAGAAATAAGACAGGGTTATGTGATCGGTTACCTTGACCTCAGAACTAAATGAAACCGCACTTCTCAGGTTCCATTCCCTTCCCTCCCTCCCCCGCCCCCATCTTTGTCTCTGTCTCTGCCTGGTTCCTCGTCCTCGCTCAGAATGGAGCTGCCGAGTGGTTTTGTTCTTTATGTCTAATATAGTTTAAAGAGTGCTTTGGGGTGGAATTTTTTTTTTTTAAGCGGTACGCGGGCCTCTCACTGTTGTGGCCTCTCCCATTGCGGAGCACAGGCTCTGGACGCGCAGGCTCAGCGGCCATGGCTCACGGGCCCAGCCACTCCACGGCATGTGGGATCTTCCCGGACCGGGGCACGAACCCGTGTCCCCTGCATCGATAGGCGGACTCTCAACCACTGCGCCACCAGGGAAGCCCGTTTGGGGTGGATTTTATTATTATTATTATTTTTTGCGGTACGTGGGCCTCTCACTGCTGTGGCCTCTCCCGTTGCGGAGCACAGGCTCCGGGCACGCAGGCTCAGGGGCCATGGCTCACGGGCCCAGCCGCTCCGCGGCATGTGGAATCTTCCCGGACCGGGGCACGAACCCGTGTCCCCTGCATCGGCAGGCGGACTCTCAACTACTGCGCCACCAGGGAAGCCCGTTTGGGGTGGATTTTAAAGAGCATGTCAGTTAAACCTTCGTCCCTGCTATCGATTTAATTTGAATGTGACCCCTGAGGAGGGTGACTTTACACGCTGGCCCACCCGGTACCACCATGGGTGGCGTCTGCTGTCCCTGCACAGTTATCAGACGTGTGCCTGTTCGGATGCTAAGTTACAGAGGCCAGATTCTCCAGAATGACTTTCTCCGTACTTCCCACTTTTGATCAATGACTCTTTAAATAAACGGACCCCCACCTGTGGCGCTGTGTCACTCATCATAGTGCTGGTAGGGGCGTGGTTCCCGCTGCTGACCTACCCACAGGTACGTCCTCATCTTAAATCGGGCAGCTTTATAGGAAATGATCGGTAAGTCGGTTGGCAACTGTGGTGTTACTGGGTCCCTTAGTTCGCAGCATTATTCATTGGGATTTAAAGGTTGTCGTTGGTTGTGCGTAATTGTGCAGTGCCTTTTGGACACAGAACTGCTTGATCTGTCAACCAAACAAGAATTTCCTGCCCTCAGCGCCAGTATTTCCACCGGCACTGCTGGTGTTCTCAGATCCTGTTGAAACTCATGCTGCTTTTCCCTTGAGCTGCCTTCTGGATTTCCCGGCCTTGGATGGCTCTGGTCAGTAGATCAGAGAGGCAGCAGCCTCCTGTTGGGCGGACCCCTCAGCGCTGGGAGAGCTTCCCCAGGGCCTGCCTGCGGCCCCCTTTCTCACATACCCAGAGAGTCACGAGTTTTCCTTTTGTGATGTATTTTAGCTTGAGGACTGTCTGTGGTGTTGATTTTGCTCAGATAAGGTGTGGAGGGAAGTGTGAAGATAAGCCAGAGGCCTGTGCTTGGCATCCCCCCCAGGGGACCACATCCTGGGGGGACCTTAGCCTCCAGATGCCCTGGGGTGTGGCCCACAGACATTTATTATCCCTGTGACAGCAATCCCTCTCCTTCCCTCGTGCTTGGAGACTAAGAAGGAATCTCCTGCGGGCCTGGTGGGCTTCGGGTGAGGAACAGACACTCCCTAAGCCCCGTGTGGTGCCTTTGGCGCCCGGGTTCACGTTCCAGGTGGCCTGAGTGGCAGCAGACTGACGGCCCCGAGGGGACCACCAGCCCCTCCACAGTTTTCCTTTTAGGAAGTAACGTTTCCTTTGAGGATGTTGAGGAGACGCTGATCCCTCCCCACAACGCACATATGGCTGAGCTGGGCTTTGGTTCACACACTCTTGGCCCTTTTGTGAAGCCTGTTAAGGCCGGAAACAGAATTCCTCCTAAGTTGGGTGAGTTAAAGATTAAATTGGGGAGGGGTTGGGGGGTGTACTGGCAGACAAAGAAAGAGGGGGCATAAACAGCTTTCTCCCTGCTGTGGTTTACTGTGTACAGGCCGTGTGTGATTGGGGATGGAGAGGGATTAGACATCTATTTTTAAGTTAAAAACCAGCATTCGTGGTGCTTTGGAAAAATCCACCTAAACCCAGTGTAACGGGGGTTCCAGAAGTGTGTGGGACTCAGGTGCACTTTCTTTCTCTCCTCTTTGGCCCCAGGTTCACTTGGTGTCTTGTTTTCTGGGGGGTGTTGGGATGGGAGGGGAGGAGGAGAGAAGGGTGTGAGAGTGACCAACTGAATTGCTTAACTCACCATAAAATGCAGCTAATTCGGAGCATTCTCATTCTTCATTCAAAACCTTATAAAGCTCTCCCGAGTGCAGTGTGGGGTGTTAGTCTAACTGGGGCAAGAAAAAGCACAGCAGACTTGGTGCCGCCCTCCCCGGCCTTCACGAGCTGCCAGCTGCTGGGGAGGGTGCGACAGCCAGATGCCTGCACATGGTGTATGTGTACACGGGGCTTCTGGGAGAGGGGGGAGAAGCTCGCATCCTCCCGTGACTGGAGGACCCTAGCAGTAGCAGTGCTCGCCGTGGGGAGAACTGCAATCAAGTCACACCGAGTAGCTCTAGGCTCGGTCATGGTGCATGACTTGGTTTAGAATATGTGGCTTTGAGTGACTGAATCTGATAGCTTTGTATCAGTCAGTGAGTGAGACCTGCAGCCCCAGGGGGATGCTTTGTATTTGGTTGCACTCGGTTTTCCTGTGCAAGGTGCTGTGCAGTCAGTAGTAATCAGCCCTCCAGTTACCTGGGGGTCTCAGAAGAAGTGAGCCTTCTTATGATGCACCAGCCTTGGGTGAGCTCCCTTCTGGATTCCCCTGACTTGGATGATTTTGGTCAGTAGGTCAGAGAGGCAGCAGCTTCCTGTCGGCTGGACCCCTTGGCCCTGGGAGAGCTTCCCCAGGGCCTCTCTCCTTCCCTTTTCTCACACATCCCGAGGGTTACGAGTGTCCCTTTTGTGAAGTATTTTTAGCTTGAAGGCTGTCCATGGTGTTGATTTTGATCCACCAGGAGGAGGGAAGTGAAAGCACAGCAGGGAAGGATGATGGAGGAAGGGGTCCAGACCTGGCCCTGGTCTGGATGGGGCTGCTGCTGGCTGGGGTGCCCTTGCTGTCTTTAGGGGAGACTCTGAAACCCAGTGCTCTTCCTCCCAAACCACTTCCATGGCAGCTCAGCCCTTGTCCAGAAGCAGCCACAACATGGCACGCGAGCCATTTGACTTCGATCTCGAGGGTGAGGCCTGGTGCTGACACGTGGAGCTGGGGGAGGATGGGAGAGGACGTGCATCCAGATGGACTGGGCAGCATGAGCCAGGGTCCAACATGGAAAATCCCAGGTGAATGCAGGGGACACTGGAGGGTGTGGAGGGCGAAGGGGAGGGGCTGGGAGCAGATGCAGGCAGCGGGGATCCACTGAAGGCTTGTGTGAAGGGCTGTGATGTGGTCAGATCTCACTTTCGGGAGGTTAATCTTGCAGTGGTGGAAGGGGGTGAGGAGGGACTTCCGTCAGGAGACTGTGGTCACGGTCCAAGCTATGTTTAAGGTAGCACGTGAGACAGCTATGAAACCAGCCAAATGGCTTGTGAGACTTATCTCAGTTCCTGCAGGAAACAGTTTCTCAAATAGAGGAGCAATTTAGGGATGACATGTAATAAGAATTTTCCTTGATGAATCAACAAAGCTCCTTTAAGATTAGTGTATCTGTGGAGGTTTATTTGTGCAGTGTATGTTAGTTTGTCACGTGTGATACTACTGTCTTGTAGTTTAAAGCATGGACTCTGGATTCAAAGCGCAGCCTCCCACTTATTAACTGTGAGACCTTAGGTGAACAACTTAGCCTTGCCGTGCCTCAGTACCTGCCACCTTCACAAAGGTTAACGTCGTTGTTGTCGTCGTCGTCACCATCATTGGTAACATTTATTTATAACAAATTAAATGTCTTACTTCACAGAGATGTAGGATCTTTTCAGCATCCTAAGTATTCCCCCTTAAGAGCTGCGTTTGGCTGAGAGTTAACAGACACCCTCCCCGCCACGATCTTGAACTCCTAAGGGTTTACTTTCTAAACAAGAAGACTGCAGGTAGACAGTTGCTGGCACTGCTTTGATGTCTTCAGGATGTCAGGGTAACTGAGATTCTTTTGGTCTCCCTCCTTCACGGGCTCTAGATGGCTGCTGCCACTCCAGCCACCATGTCTGTCTCACTGAAGGAAGAAGAATGAAGGGTGGAAGGTCAAAGGGGTACCTGTCGGTTCAATAAGCTCTCTTTAAAATTCCTTCCTAGAAACCCTACCTGAGGGCTTCCACTAATATCTTATTGGCCATCTCTATCTTCAGGGGATGTTGGAAAAGCTAATTTCCTCCAGGCACTTTGCTCCCCTCAAAAATACAGATGTTCTGCTGTTACTAAGAAAAAAGAGAAGGATGGATATTCCGTGGGCAGCTAGAGGTCTCTGCCACAGTGGGACCTCACTGCAGGAAAACTACCTCAAGGGCTTCAAAGAATTTTGTCTGTTTCTGCAGTAGCAATTTATTGCCTTCTCCCAGATTGAGAGCTTCTGGTAGTCTAATCAATTAAGTTTTTAGCATATTGTAAGTTTTTGCCTTTAAGAAGTTTGTTCAAGAAAGAAAAGGCAATTACAGAAAGAGATGGTAACACAGGATGTTTTCAGCTCAATTAATTGTCAGTATAGGTGTAGGGAGGAGTCGTAGTTTATACCTAAGATCCCCTCAGTGGGTCACATAACAGGTGCTGTCTGACCAATGGTGAGGAAGACTTTGTCATCTGGTCCATATCCTGTCTGTCATGTTTCTATATGTATAGTCAGGCTGACAGTAATGTAAAAACATGATAAATATATACGAGATGCAAAGAAGGAAGGTAATCAGCCTGATTCTGTAGATAAGAAAGACATCAGTCAAGAGTTACACATAAAGAAGGACCATGGCAACGAGCTGTAAGGACCTGCATAACCTCAAGTCCGAGTCAGAGCTGAAAGAAAGCCCATGAGCGCTATCTAGTAAGATCAACGCTCAGAAGTAGGAGGTTTCAGCTCTAGGCTTAGAGCTGCAGTAACTGATGTATATAACTGAAAAAATAACTTACCCTCTTTGTGCCCAAGTTTTTTGTTTCAGTTGTGGTGAAATACACATAACATAAAATTTACCACCTTCACCATTTCTAAGTGTACAGTTCAGTGGCACTGAGCACATTCACATGGTGTGCCCATCGCCACCATCCATCTGCAGAGCTTCTTCATCTTCCCCAGTTGAACCTCTGTGAAACAATACCTCCTCATTCCCTCCCCCCAACCCCTGACAACCAACCTTCTACTCTGTCTCTATGATTTTGACTGTTCCAGTTCCCTCAGAATGACTGGAATCATCTAGTGCATGTCCATTTGTGAGTGGCTTCCTGCACTAGGAATAATGTCTTCAAGGTTCATCTGTGGTGCAGCATGTGTGGAACTTTCCTTCCTTTATTGAGGCTGAATAATATTCCGTGGTTTGCATACACCACATTTTGTTGGTCTGTTTGTTTGTCGATGGACACTTGGGTTGCTTCCACCTTTAGGCTATTACAAATAATGGTGCTGTGAGCATGAGTGCACAAATATTTCTTTGAGACTCTGCTTTCAATTCTTTTGGGTATATACCCTGAAGGAGAATTGCTGGCTCATGTGGTAATTCTATTTTTCATTTTTGGAGGAACAGCCATACTGTTTCCCAGAGCGGCTGCAGCGTTTTGCATTCCCCCCGGCGGTGCACAAGGGTTCCAGGGTCTCCGCATCCTCGCCAGCACTTGTTTTCTGTGGTTTTGACAGTGGCCATCCTGATAGGAGTGAGGTACCTACCGAAGTTTTCAAGCAGTATCAGCAGTGCCTCCAGATTAACCTCCTTTTGAGTCACTGCTCCTCTGCTTAATTCTTATATCTTCTTGAGCGAGTAACTTAGCCCGAAAGCCTCAATTTCAGTTTTCACTCAATATAAATGCCCATATGGAGGGGTTGTATGGATGTTGATGAGATAAAGCCCTAAGCTATATGCTCATTCAAGTATTAATTTTACTGCCCTGGAAAAGCTAAAAGCATTAACAAAATACACTCTTGTTAATATTCCCCTTGTTCCTAGCTATAGATCTCCTCCCACATCTTAACCCAAAACACAATGTTTCCAAAGCGTTATAGTGGAAAAGGCATTGGTCTTAGAGCTAGAAGGCATGGAACAGCATTCCAGCTTTCTCACTTGCTAGTCAACGGGCCTCAGACAAATATCTGGGTCTTATTTTCTTTATCTTTTAAAAAAAGGCATAACCGTGGGCACCTCAGGGGACTAGATTTTTATACTTACCTCTCCCTAACTCTCCACCACAGCCTAAAGTTGTTTTCCCAGCTTTATTGGGATGTTATTGACATGTAACACATGCAAGGTTAAGGCATACAAGTGTGATGATTTGATACACCTGTGTATTGCAAGATATTTACCACAATAAGATTAGCTGACACCTCCATCCTCTCAAATATTACCATTTTGGGGCCTCCCTGGTGGTGCAGTGGTTAGGAATCTGCCTGCCAATGCAGGGGACATGGGTTTGTTCCCTGGTCCGGGAAGATCCCACATGCCGTGGAGCAACTAAGCCCGTGCGCCACAACTATGGAGCCTGCTCTCTAGAGCCCGTGAGCCACAACTACTGAGCCCTTGTGCCACAACTACTGAGCCTGTGCTCTAGAGCCCACGAGCCACAACTGCTGAGCCCACGTGCCACAACTACTGAAGCCTGCGCGCCTAGAGCCCGTGCTTCACAACAAGAGAAGCCACTGGAATGAGAAGCCCGCGCACTGCAATGAAGAGTAGCCCCCGCTCGCCGCAACTAGAGAAAGCCTGCACACAACAAAGACCCAACGCAGCCAAAAATAAATAGATAAATAAATTTATATAAAAAATTACCACTTTTCTTGTGTGTGGTTATAACATTTAAGATCTACTCTCTTAACAACTTTGGAGTAAAGAATACAGTCCGTTTTAGTCACTGTGCTGTACATTAGATCCAGATCCCCAGAATTTATTCATCTTCTAGCCGGGAGTTTGTACCCTTTGAGCAACATCTCCTCATCCCCCTGCCCCCTGCCTCAGGCCCTGGCGACCACCGTTCTACACTCTGTTTCTCTGAGTTTGACTTTTAAAATTTCTGCATGTAAGTGAGAACATAAGGTATCTAATGCCTTTGGCTTCTTTCTCTGAGCATAACACCTTCACGGTCCGTCCATGTTGTGTCAAATGGCAGGATTTCCTTCTTTCTCACGGCTGAATGATGTCCCATCGCCTCCACACACATCATGGATCTTGAGATTCTTATCCGCTCATCCGCTGACGGACCCTTAGGTTGTATCCCCGTCTTGGCTGCTGTGAATAACGCTGCTGGGAACCTGAGGATGCAGATGTCTCTTCAAGATCCTGTTTTCATTTCCTTCGGATAAACACCCAGAAGTGGGATCCCAGCAGCCTCCCTTTTGCTGCCACCCTGTGATTTTCCATGCTTTCTTCACGCCTGAAGTTCCAGCTTCCCTGCAAACGGCTCTGCTGCCCTCAGCTCTCACGGTGACTCTTCCAATCGCCAAGTCGGGAGAGCGCGGGGCCTCATCCTCCCTGACTCTTCTGCAGCATCTGAGCGTGTTTACTGCCCCCTTTGTGACCTTCCCCCGTGGCTCCTGGGACAGTGCTTCCCCCTGATTTCCTGTGTCCTCCGGAGAGTTCTCTCTCAGCATCCTGTTTCTCCCCTTCTCCTAATTCTCCTCACTCTCTCGGGGCGGGGCACCACCCACTGCACATGTTCCGATGAGCCTCGAATGTGTATTTCGAGACCTCATTTTCTTTCTTTCTTTTTTTTTTTTGACCAGGGAATATCTGTTTTATTATTTATTTTACATCTTTATTGGAGTACAATTGCTTTACAATGGTGTGTTAGCTTCTGCTGGATAACAAAGTGAATCAGCTCTACGTATACATGTATCCCCATATGCCCTCCCTCTTGCGTCTCCCTCCCCCCCTCCCCCCCCCCCCCCCCCCCCCCAGGTTAGACCGCACTTCCTGAGCGGCGGGTTCCTCCTTACCGCCCCCTCCTCGGGCCTTTTCCGGGAGCGCTGGGACCGCTCATCCTCTGCCACCCCGCTCCCACCCCAGCGCCCTCGGTCCAGCCTCTAGATCCTCCTGACGGTTAAGCTTGCTCTTCTTTTCTGCTTCTGCGCAGCCCTGGGATTTCGGGCCTAGCTGCATTAAAGGGTATGGCCCGGCCTTCCCCGGGCTTACCCTGGTTTACCGTTGTGTCCGGACCCCTCCCTGCCTGTTCCTCTAACTCAGCCTGAGTTCCCGTCAGGCCATCAGTCCCACCATCCACTGTTTACCAAGGCCAGAGATCTGGCTGTCACTTGGGACTCCCCCTTGTCCCTTTCCCTCGTGAGCTGCAGCTGAGGGTCCCTGAGCTTCTGAACGTGCTTCTGCACGGCTCCCGCGTCCTCCCCTCCTCTGTGTCCTCAGTGCCGCTTTCCTTTTTCAGGCTGTGGTCATCTCTCTTTGTCACTGTCGCCTTAGTCCTCGTCCTGTCGCTTTGTCCCCATCCTTGCCTTCTCCCTGGCGTCCTCCACTCCACCGCTAGACCCTCCGACGCCGCTGCTCTCAGCTGTCTAGAATGCGCGCCCCCTTGAAGATCAAGGTCTTTTCCCTCTGAAGGGCACACACAAGCCTCTGCCTCTGTCCTTGCTGTCCTCACCTCCTGCCTCTCAAACCCCTTCACTGCTGAGCTACAGCAAAGCACTTGGGCTTGCTTTACATGCTGGTGTGTGTTTGCATGCATTGTTTTCTGCCAGGAAGACTGTCTCTACCTTGAGGTGAGGTAGAAATTTCCAGTCATCATTTAAGACTCAGCTCCATCCCAGTTGTCTCTGTCATAAGGAGAGCAGCCAACACTTGCATGTGCTTCCTGTGTGCCGGTCACTGCTTCAAATGCTCTACGTGAATTAATTTGCCGAGTGCTCAAAACAACCTGTAGGGTAAGCACCATTATTACCACTCTCATTTCACAGTTGGGAAATGGAGGCACAGAGAAGTTAAATGTCTTGCTCAGGGTTACGCTGCTAGCTAGTGGCTAGCAGGGATCTGAGGACAGGAAGTCTCACTGTAGACTTTGGGCTCTGAACCACTGGAGCAGTGCTGGCTGCATCAGACAGAGGTGGCCACTTCCTCCTGGGATGCCCTGCCTGCCCCTGACTCACACACAGCTCTATTATGGCATTTGGTACACTCTCCTCCACGTACACAGGGAGCCCCTAGTTGTGCTTATGTCCTGGGTGCAGGGACCCTAGCCACAGCCATCAGAGAAGAAAAAGAAATAAAAGGAATCCAAATTGGAAAGGAAGAAGTAAAACTGTCACTGTTTGCAGATGACATGGTACCATACATAGAAAATCCTAAAGACACTACCAGAAAACTACTAGAGCTCATCAATGAATTCGATAAAGTTGCAGGATACAAAATTGATATACAGAAATCTGTTGCATTTCCATACACTAACAATGAAATATCAGAGAGAAATTAAGGAAACAATCCCATTTACCATCCCATCAGAAAGAATAAAATACCTAAGAATAAACGTACTGAAAACTATAAGACACTGATGAAAGAAATCAAAGATGACGCACACAGATGGAGGGATAGGGAGATACCATGTTCCTGGATTGGAAAAATCAATATTGTGAAAATGACTATACCACCCAAGGCAGTCTACAGATTCAATGCAATTCCAATCAAATTATCAATGGCATTTTTCACAGAACTGGAACAAAAACAATTAAAATTTGTGTGGAAACTCAAAAGACCCCGAATAGTCAAACAATCTTGAGAAAGAAGAACGGAGCTGGAGGAATCAGCCCCCTGACTTCAGCCTATGCTATTAAGCTGCAGTCATCAAAACAGTATGGTACTGGCACAAAAACAGATGCATAGATCAATGGAATAAGATAGAAAACCCAGAAATAAACCCAGGCACTTATTAATCTATGACAAAGGAGGCAAGAGTATATAATACAGTGGAGAAAAAAGACAGTCTCTTTAATAAGTGGTGCTGGGAAAACTGGACAGCTACATGTAAAAAGAAGGAAATTAGAACATTCTCTAACACCATGTACAAAAATAAACTCAAAATGGATTAAAGACCTAAATGTTAAGACCAGATACTATAAAACTCCTCGAGGAAAACGTAGGCAGAACACTCTTTGACATAAATCACGGCAGTAATTTTTTGGATCTGTTTCCTAGAGTAACGGAAATAAAAACAAAAATAAACAAATGGGACCCAGATAAACTTAAAACCTTTGGCACAGCAAAGGAAACCATGAGCAAAGAAAACGAAAAGACAGCCTATGGAATGGGAGAAAGTATTTGCAAATGATGCGACTGCCAGGGCTTAATTTCCAAAATATACAAACAGCTTATACAGCTCAATATCAAGAAAACGGGCAGAAGACCTAAATAGACATTTCTCTAAAGAAGATACACAGATGGCCAACAGGCACATGAAAAGCTGCTCAACATCACTAATTATTAGAGAAATGAAGATCAAAACTACAATGCGGTACCACCTCACACGGGCCAGAATGGCCATCTTCAAAAAGTCTACAAATAATAAATGCTGGAGAGGGTGTGGAGAAAAGGGAACCCTCCTACACTTTTGGTGGGAATGTAAATTGGTGCAGCCACTATGGAGAACCATATGGAGGTTCCTTAAAAAATGAAAAAGAATTACCATACCACCCAGCAATCCTACTCCTGGGTATATATCCAGAAAAGACGAAAACTTCTGTATCCCCATGGTCCAGTGAGGCACATGGTACATACTCATCTAATATTTTTTGAAAGAATACCTGAAGGAATATATTAAAAATTAGTTGAACGAATGATTAATGAAAACATTTGGGGTAAGGTGTAAAGCAGGTGTCAGCCAACTACCGGCAGATCTGGCCTGCAGCCTGTTTCTGCATTACCTACAAGCTAAGAATTTACAGATGAATATTTGCGGTAGAGCTGCTAATAGGGAACATGAACTCTAAAAGCCAACTAGATGAGATGTTATCCCTCCCAAGATTTCTGTTCTTCCTTATTGGTAGATGTGTTGCATTCAGTTGGCGTGACTGCTGAATTTGGTCAATATCAAATTTGAGGATATTTGTGTGCTCAATTTTGCCTCTTGGCCTGCAACACCTAAAATATATAATTTCTGGCCTTTTATTGCTGACTCCTGCTCAAAGTTCTATTTAAATAACAGTGTTGCTGTTATTGTTGTCATGTATTATGATGGGAGCGGGGATTAAAAAATGTGAAATGTTTAGGACACATTTGTCTGACTAAATGGGATACAGTTTGTGAAGCATTGGACAGTAAGTGCTAAACAAATGTGATCTTTCTCTCTCCTGCTCCTAGACCTAATTTAGGGTAGTGCCTGGTTTGTTGGTTTGACGGCAGGTGACAATTTGGTGTGCGGTATCACGCTTCACTTGGTTATACTGGGGGTCAGTCAGTAGTGTTTAGGACAGATTGTATACAGTTTGAGTTGAAGACACGATCTTTTTCACATTATGAGGTCACCAAATTCCTGATGGCAGTGACCTGGGACTGCAGGATATCTAATTACTCACGATGCCAGTGGGGAAAAGGACAACTCTGCAGGACCCATACACAAGCCTAGTATCTATACATAAAAAAGACTATTTATAGGCCTATGTCAACATATATGTTTTTGCTACTGGTCTTCGATCTTTAATATCTTTAAAAATTTCTATTCAGAGTGTTTTTCTGTTCATTTTTCATTTTATTAAGAAGAAACTATAAATAAAACTTCACAATGCCACCGTTTTCCATTAACTCTAATGGCTTTGTGACAGGATGAAAGCTCGTGTAGTGTAATATTTGATTTTTCTCTACCTCACATGCTGTCAGTTAGAAATATTACAAACTCTTCTGTACTGAAGGGAAAAGCTTTTGAGTGCAAATTGAAAAAAATGTGCATTACATCATGTGAAACCTTAGTAACTTTTGGAAGCTTTTCTAAATCACACACGTTCCTTTATCTTTTTATTGTTGTTTCTCTTATATTTGTCATCTCAGCCCCAAGCTGCAGTGTAGCCTCCAAAATAGTTTTAGAAATCTAAGAGCCAGTGTTTTTATTTCATCGTGCTTCAAATTTACCTTGAATGAAAACCTGCATTTTTTAGGTTATTATTCTGGAGCCGATTGTACATTTTAATCAGAACATTTAGGCCTAGAAGGGGCCAACCACCTTGTTTACAAGAAAAAGTTGAGGAGAGAGATTATGAAATATACTCATGGTCATATGACTAGACAGTGGTGGAATGAAGACAGGACAAGACCCACACACTCATATTTCCTAGTTGAAAATTTTCCCTTTTGTAAGTTTTCAGGGATGAAATCATCCAGAAACTTGTGTGGGAAAAAATAATAAAAGTCCAAGTTCTTATTTGTAAACTTAAGCTATTATGATTTAAATGATTTCCAAATCTGTAGAAACCTGAAGTTAAGGCAGTGGTTTTAGGAAAACAGTAACAATGCACTTTGAAAAAGCACTGAATTTCACACTGATGTTTCTACAGACACATTTTCTTGGGATTTTACATCCTCATTCACAATGTTAGGTGATGTTAAAATACTAGGCTCTTGGCATCCAAATACAGCGAGATGGGGGCCTTGTGTTGGCCCAGGGGCTCTCAGGTGGGGTCTCCCGGGCTTGTCGAATGGGAGGGGCCGTGGCTATTTTGCAGACACAGTGCCCCCGTGTCTTTGCACAGGCAGCATGGCATAAACTCTTGGGGGCCTTGTGCATTTGTGCAGTGGATCAATTTAGAACATAACCTGTAAATCTGTGCCTGTTCTTTTTCTTCTTTTTATTAATGTGCTTTTTCTTAAGACAGCTGCCTGCATTAGCTTCCGGGCAAACTGGGAATAGCTGAGTAAGGACAGAAGGGCTCAGAAGCACATATTAAGGTAGTTGATCACTTCTCGTAGTTTACTTAACATTTAAGGAAACCCATACCCTTTCCCATTCTAGAAGCTCTCACAGACATGAACTGAATGTTTCCAAAAGCTGTAGTGCAGTGTGCAACTTGAATAAATATAGTGCTTGTCTGCCCAGGAAAGTCACTGTGTCTGCCAGTCCTGGCTCCAATCCCAGATCAACACCACCATGTTCTTCCTTACATGCAGTTGTTTGGTTAGCTTTTTTCACTTTTGAGCTTTTTGAGAAATTAATTAAGGGAGTTGAGCTTTTAGAGTTTGGCCATTAAGGATAATTCGGTGATTTCTTTTGGAATGCAAGACTTGAAATGGGACAGATCTCTCTACAAAACAAGAAGCATCAAGCAAGGATAGTCACTAATACTGTACTTACTGCACTTATGTGGGTAGTTGCCAAATGCATCCTCATTTTCTGGAACACTGTGTTCTGACTCTAGTCTGTACATCTGCTGTATCTTTCTAGCCAAAAGAAAGTGGGACGTTGTGAAAATACCAGGTGAGTTTGGGGCCAGTTAGACGGTTATTTCAAGTCACAAATTTACTTTTGCCTGACTAACCTATCAGTTAATGGTGTATGGTTGCTCCTGGAAAGAGTTTAAAATGTGAAATATTTATTGGGAAACTCAGTGTGAGTGTTAACTTAATTACTGAGTTCAAGGAGGGACAGGTGGCCCATGCTGGTCCTCGAGGGTACTGGAGTTAGGTGGGTATCCAGTCTCAGTGATCAGGGCTGGGGCTCTGGTCAGGGCACAGCTGCATAGGCTGGTATCAAATCTGGATGATCACAGACAGATAAGAACTGAAGAGCCAGGTGTGAACAGGGGCTCCTCACAGGAGAATATAGTCCCGAGGAAAGTCTTGGCTAGGGAGCTGAGTCAGTCGGACAGGTGTCAGGTAAGGCACGATCAAGGCTGAAGATGTGAGAGGAGGCTGCATTAGTCATGGCCCATGCAGTCATATAGGAGCCCTTTAATGCAAGGACTTAGCTACATAGGTCTTTGGAAGATCTGAAAGCCAAATAGGGGGCGATGTGGTCACCCAGAGATTGGCAATAGCAGGAAACCAGTGCCACCCTGAGGCTGGTGGAACAGAGGCCAAGAGCTGGATCTCCACGGAGGCTCACAGAGGCAGCTGGGGCCATGGAGGGAAGGTCTATCTGGTGCCACTGCTAGAGGTACCATCCAAAGCAGAGAGAGGAAAGAGAAGACATACTCTGGCCTCTTCCTCCCGTCTGTCCTCCAGCCTTGCACCTCACCCTAGCTGGAGCCAGTCAACAGGTGAGTCTGGAAAAGGTGGTTTCCAGGGGAAGGCCTGTGACCAGCAGTAGGCCCAAGGCTGGGGCAGGGCTGGAGGGAGACGCGCTCCTGGCAAGTTCCATGCTTGCCCAGTGCATCTGCAGGAGCAGCAGAGCAAGCCTTCCACGAGGGTGACAGAGCCTGAGCATCGGGCCCCTCACAGTGGGAGACAGCGCTTCTTCTCCAGCCTGCTGGGAGCTCAGCCAGGTGTGCGGGCAGTGACGCCTTCTTAGGATTCCAACCGCCGCATGAAGGCGCAGTAGCTGGCCTTCAACCAGGGCTCCCCAAACCTCCCTGGATCAATGATGGAGAATTCCGTGACAGTGAGAACTAAAATAAAGTTCTGTGAAGAAGGCTCCTTTCATGCCTTTCTGTCCTGGGTGGCTGCAGAGCCAACGCTTTTCTGAGTTAGTCACATAAATTCCCAGCCGTGAACTAGGGTGTCTTCTAGTCTCTGTCCCCCTTCCAGCCGCTCTAGGTAGAACAGTTGCCATTTTAATCATCCCGTCACCATTGTCAGCATCCCCATTGTCCTCGTCACAGAAATTGAACACCTGTCAGTAGAACCTTGTGTCACCTGCATTCCGGGGAAGGAATGAGGTGAGCTGAGTTCAGCTCTTTGTAACCATGATACTTGTCATTTATTGAACTATTAACACAGACCAGGCACTGTGCAAAGTGCTTTAAGAACAGCTGGGCCAGAAATTAGGAGTTTGGGATGAGCACATACACACTACTACATATAAAATAGGTAAACAACAAGGACCTACTGTATAGCACAGGGAATTCTACTCAATATCTTGTAATAACCTATAATGGAAAAAAATCTGAAAAAATGTATTTAAATATGTATAACTGAATCCCTTTGCTGTAAAACTAACTTAAAACTAGCACATTGTAAATTAACTGTACTTCAATTAAAAAAAAAAAAAAAAGAACATCTGGGCCATGGTTCTCAGACCTTAGTGTGAATCAGAATCACCTACAGCGCTTATTAAAATACAGGCAGCTTCTCCACCTAACGGGCTCCCACTCTGTTTCTGACTCAGCGGGTCTGGGTGGGGCCTCAGAATGTGTGTTTCTCCCTGGTTTCCAGATGATGCTGACGCTGCTGGTCCCGATGCCCTCTGAGAACCACAGCACGAGTGCCTCGGTTCCTCACCAAGTACGGGTAGTGTTGTTATGTCCATCCTACGGCGGAAGAGCTGAGGCTGGGAGCGGTCACGCCACTAGTTCAGGGCCATGTGGCTGAGAGGCGGTAGCGGGAGGTCCTTGTGTGTGTCAGCTGCTGGTGTCCCCAGGTTTGACCACGGTCAGGCCTGGACTATCGTTAGGGCTTTGGTGCTGCGGGACTGGACGGTGCCACCCTCGGTGGCCACCTGTGGCATTCGTAGTTTGGTCTTACAGCCCTAGTGAGTTTTTTTCTTAAATTTTATTCTGTGGTGAAAGTGAATTTGATGAGTTACATTTTTTTTTAAATTGAAGTATAGTTGACTTTCAATATTGTGTTAGTTTCAGGTGTACAGCGCAGTGATTCCATTATACATATCTATTCTCCTTCATATTCTCTTCCCTTATAGGTTATTACAAAATGTTGAGTATAGTTCCCTGTGCTATATAGTACGTCCTTGTTGGTTACGTGGGTTACATTTTTAAAAACATTGGGTCCTGTTTGGATTGGTTAGTGGACTTTCACTTTTGGTACAAACGCCCCTGCTGACTGAGGCTGGCTGTGCTGTCTGAGGCTGGGAGGCCTGGGAGCCCCACTCCACGGCCCTTGTCGGGGGACCCTCTGCACGACCAGCTGACCTCTGGACTGGGAACCCCCAGCCCCAGTCCCACAGCCTGCAGTGTGGACATTCGCCACCGCGCTCAGACCTCTTTTCTTCTACCTCGGGGTGTGGCCTGTTGCCTGGCATTTTGTTTCATAATAAAGGAGGATATTTTTAATATAATCGGCCTCCCACGTGGATGGATGCTGTGGCCATTCCCAGTAACCCTCACAGAGTCACAGAGTCGTGAATTCTCATCCCTGATCTTGGATACAAAACTTCCCGAATCAGGCACTGAGCAAAACCGCCCACGGGAAGACATAGGGCATGAGGGATAAAGAGGGTGAGAGTGTGCGTGACACACCACCTCCTTCCCTGCCGGATTTAAATCACGTATGAATTATTAATTCCAAGTGTCTTTATTGTTCCACCTGCAAACTGCATGCTGAATTCCAGCCATGTATTTTTAAACAGCTCTATTCAAGCAGATTTGAATATCTCATGTAGTTTATTACAAGTGGGCTTTGCTTATAAAGGAAAAAGCTGTTTTATATATGTTTTCTCTTTTTTCATTTTGGGGAACTGTAACCAAATTCTGAGTTAGGAGAAATGTGAGCTGTTTGTAATAGTTCTGTATATCACATTCACAGAAGCTTCCATCATGTTTCCTGTGCAGAAATAGCAAGTTAAGACCCAAAGTAGAGAAATCAATGTTCTAGGACCTGGATTAGATTAGAAAAATGGATGAATTTATAACAATGTAGATAATTAATTTGGATGATAAAGGTTTAAAACAGCTTTACTTGGCTATTAATGCAGTTAATGGTGCCCTTCTGGAAAGAAAAGATGGAAAATTATGTTTTCTCTTACTTTAGAAATCAATTCCGAAAGTATTTGTGTATTAATTGCTAATCAATATTAGGCAATCTATTAGAAAATAACTGCTTGTGACCTTTTATTCAAAACACAGTTTTCTTCAGACTGTCACAAGTTTGTACGTGCAGTTTTCCAGTTATCTCTACAATACAGTATTGTACTTTATGTAATGTGTTTAATACATAGAAAATTCTCACCATCTTTCATTTAGAATTTCTAAGTAGAAGCAGAATTTTCTGCAGTCCTGTGTATGTTATTTATTGCCGCATAGCAAACCTTCCTCAAACATAGCAGCTCAAAACAACAACAGTCATTTATTATTTATGCACAAACAGATGATTTGGGCAGAGCTTGCCCTGGGAGGCTTGCACACCAAGCAAGGCATGCGGGTCATGCATTCAAGGAGGGGGGAGGGGAGGGGATGGAGGAGGGAGGTGGGGATGGGAGGGGGGAGGGGAGGGATAGAGGAGGGAGGGGGGGATGGGAGGGGGAGGGGAGGGGGTGGAGAATCCTCTTCCAAGACTCTACTTGTCCCTCTCCTTGTGAGACCCTCCGCGGGCGCCTGAGCTCTCTCGTACCACGGGAGCTGGGTTCTGGGAGCCATCATCCTGGTGGAACCAGGTGGTGAGCTGCGATGTCCTCTTCCTGCCAACCTTGGGAGTCTCAGGGCATGACTTCTGTGTTCCGTTGTGGGTTGGGGACCACAGACTGTACCTGTTGACAAGAGGAAGGCCACCCCCTATCAGGAGCCTCTGGTGAACATTTAGCTGTGGCTTCCAAATGGAAGACTTAAAAAAATTTTTTTTATTGAAGTATAGTTGATTTACAATGTTGTGTTAATTTCTGATGTACAGCAAAGTGGTTCAGTCATACCTATGTATATTTTTTTATATTCTTTTCTATTATTGTTTATCACAGTATATTGAGTATAGCTCTCTGTGCTCTACAGTAGGACCTTATCATTTATCCACCCTGTGTATAATAGTTTGCATCTGCTCACCCCAAAGTCGCAATTCTTCCTTCCCCCACCTGCCTCCTCCCCCTTGGCAACCACAAGTCTGGTCTGTTTGTCTTTCGTAGATAAGTTCTCTTCTGTCGTATTTTAGATTCCATGTATAAATGATACCATATATTTGTCTTTCTCTGTCTGACTTACTTCACTTAGTATGATCATCTCTAGGTCCATCCATGTTGCTGCAAATGGCATTATTTCATTCTTTTTTATGGCTGAGTAGTATTCCATTGTAAACATGTACCACATCTTCTTTGTCCATTCCTCTGTTGATGGACATTTAGGTTGCTTCCATGTCTTGACTATTGTGAATACCGAGTGGAAGACTTTTGATGGCTTATTGATCAGGAGAGTCTGCCCGGCTTCCTCTGATCACACAGCCAGACTGGACTCAATCTGGCCCTAGCAGGTACTGCCGAGCAATGTTCTTCAGGTGTGCATTGCCGTGGGCCCAGGTGAGCTGGGCGAGGCCATCCTGTTGGGATGGAAGGGACAGAAGTCAGGCTGCGAGGCCACCAGGACCCGTGGGATGACAATGGTGATGCAAAGACAGCAAGTGTGGCAGTGCGCTCACAGTGCTTAGCCAAGGTTTGAAGAAGATGGTGATGTGGGCCAGGACAGCTTTCCTTTTCTTTTTCTTTTTTCTATTTTTTCATTTTTCATGGCTGGGAGAGTTTGTAGGGTGAAGGGAAGGAGCCTATGCCAAGTGTCAGGTGGCATCCTGTCCACCTACATGACTTACTTCCTCTTTCAGTGCAGGGATCCTGCACCGTGCCTCACACCATAGACACTCCCTAAGTCTTTGCTGTAGAACAAAGGGATTCTGCCTGGAGAAAAGCATTGTTTATGGGGCGGCTCACCAGCTGTGGTGACCCCTTTCCTTCCCCTTCAGGACGTGACCCTTTGCCTGCCATTTTGTTTTGCAATAGACCAAAGAGATTTTAAATACGAATCAATACCCCACGTTGCTGGAAGCCGTGGCCCACCAGTGACCTCCGCTGGAATTTGTGACAACTTCTTCTCCTCAGTCTCACCTCAGAGAACTCACCAGCAAACTCCACCTCTTCCTAGCTCACCCCCTGAAGCAGAAGAGCCCGTAGGAAGACCTGGGAGGGTCTAGAAGCCCTCACGGAGGGCCCCAGGACCAAACACTGATCTGGCCAGAGAGCTGTTTTTCTCGGAGCGTCAACTGGTCATCTGTAAAATGGGGTATGAACACCTACTTCAGGGGAAGTTGTGAGATTGATCACTCTTGTAAAAACGCTCTCTAAACGGTAAAAATTGTGAACTGCAGAGTGCTATACAGGTGTAAGGAAGCGATTATTTGCAGTCCCGTAGGCTGCTGTGGGTAATTACGTTTTATGAGAAACCTGATTTTTTTCTCTGTAGGTCATATACTATCTGCTCTCAGTCACTTTTCCATTTTTTTGACTCAATTGCCTGGAAGTGTCAGCAGTTGAAAAATTGCAATGATTTTTTGCTTCATGATCTACAGTTGCAATGGACACAGTAATGAGTATTCCCTCTAGGTAGTCTTTTTCTTTCTAAGGGTAAAAATCACAGACTGGAGTAGATAATAGGACAGTAGCGTTTCAGTTCTGGAAACGCGTGTGCTCAGAAGCCAGACCACCTTAACATGTGTTTTTCTGGCCCTTCTTTCTGTTAAATTTCACCACCACAGAGTAGGTACTGTTCTTAGCGTTTTTACATACCTGATCTCATCAGCCTTCCCAGCTGGCAAGTTATTATAATCCCCATTTTACAGGAAAAGGAACTGAACGTCTGAGGAGTCTGCCTGATTCCAAAGGCTGGGCTCTAACCATAACCGCACACTGCATGGTATAAACGTGCAGTTACTTCATGAATTCTTATCAAGGACCTCCTCCCAACTGTGCTCCTGCTGCAGCGAGGTGCTTGTGATCACGGTGCTGCAGGGAAGTGTGAGGCACCCTGGGTCCAGGTTTTCAGGGCCTGAAGCTTGTGCAATGCGGTTTTTCTTTAAGAAAAAGAATATAAAAATTTGAATACAGAGTTAGATACGAAAGTGAATGTTTACTTAGAAGGAGAAGAGGAGTCACAACACATCACCAGGGCTCTGGAAATTCAGCTCCCTTTTTTTCTTCTGGGCTCTTTGGGCAGTTGGCCAGAAAAGCTTATACTAAAAAGGCTTCTTGATCAGATTGGAACGTGGCTCTTCTGCCCTCCCTGGGGCCACTCTGAGAGAGGGTCCCGCTGCTTACGCTTCATTGGCCGCCCAGGGGAGGGAAGCAGGGCAGGGGAAGAGCCTGCGTCCAGGGCTGTGGCCAGGGGAGGGGGCTCCTCTTCCGAGCTGCGAGCCTGGGGCCCCCGGGAGTCAGCCAGCAGGGATGGGACAGTTCCTGTCCCACCCCAAGATGATACAGGCATTTGCTGGCATTTTCTCAGAATCTTATGGTTTCATGTTTTGTCTTTGTCACATCTAGTTTAATCTGGTTAATGTTTCAGGGGTAAGGATCTAATTTATTATTTTCTCCAAGTTTTCACCAGGTGCTTCAGTCCATTTGTTAACTAATCCACCCTGCCCCAGTGATTTGAAATGCCACTTTTACCATATATTAAATTATTATTTATACTTGGATCTGTTTCTGGGTTTCCTGTTCTGTTCATTGATACACCTGTTTATTTCTAGGCCATTACTCCCTCAATTGTTGAACTTTAGTATATATTTTTATATTCGGAGGGTGGAGTCTTGCCCTGTCCCCTCAATAGCTTTTCTTTTAAAAAAGTTTCTTGACTCTTCTCACATATTTTATTATTCCAAGTGATGTTCAGAATCATTTTTGCCAAACTCCAGAAAAAAATTCTGTTGGGATTTGATTGGATTGATTTTAGATTATTTTCTAAAGATATTAAATTATGTTCTCCAGAAATGTGGTATTTCTGTTTATTCCATTTTCTTTTTGCTGTGATTGGTGTGGGTTTTTTTTTTATTTTTGTGGTCTTTTTGGCAAAATTTTAATATCCAGTTCCAGGTAGTAGTTTTTATTTTTGTTCTGAAAGGGATCTTATGTCCCTCTCCCATAATCTTTTGTAACTGGCTGTTGTTGGTATGTAGAAAGGCTTTTTACAAAAGAATTCGACACCTCATCAAAGCCAGTTTTGGAGTGGTTTCTGATGAATAAAAATTCATCAGAAACACTATAATGACTGGCCCCTGTGCTGTGAGAGGAGGTCAGGGCCTGGTGGCCTCATCCTGGTGACCTGATCGGGCAGGATTCCTGATCATAACCATTGTGATGGAGCAAAGTAGGGCAAAGGTTAGGATGCACAGAACTGATGGAATTTTTTTGAAATCACTGAGAGCCTGGCAAAGTGTGACCCACACAACACAGATCCCACTGTAGCACAGATCAGGTCACGTATCCTGAGCTGACATTGAACTTGGTCGTGGTCCTGATACTACACGGCTGCTTCTCACTTGCCCTGACTGTTCTGTCTGATGACACACGTCGATGACCCCTGGTTCTGCCTGCTCTTGGCCGAGCAGGACAGTGCCTGTTGGACAAGCCCTGAGTGAGTGCAGGTAGCAGGGAGTCCCCAGACCGTGTGTACCTGGGGGCCACCTGCTGTTGGGTGGGGGCCCTGCAGCAGGTGTTACTGCTTCCCTGTGCAGCGGGATGTGAGGTGGGCAGCTGGGGTCCGCGGCCGCGCTCAGGCTGTGCTGGGGCCCAGCTGAGTGGCACGGAGGTGAGTAACCTGAGACCCGCATCCATGACTTACCTGTGGGGTAGATGGGTTACCCTTGAACGTTGTTTCACGTTGAAGCAACACAGTCTGTGGGCTTTGCACCTCCCGTGTAAGTGAGTGGGCGAGTGTCCTACTGCAGGGGAACAAGCCCTGAGCTGTGATGCCCACAGAGGTCATCTTTGTGATTGTGTGTGTGTGTGTGTGTGTGTGTGGCAGGGGAAGTGTCCTCAGTGGGAGTGAAATTTGGGGAACCTTCTGTTGGGGGAGCGTTGGGAATCATTTTATTTCTAATTAAGAAGAGCCCTGAGAAAGAAGATCAGCTCACTACAAACCTGATCTGACCTCGTGGGCACACTGCCCGGTGGCCTGGGTGGGGCAGGAGGGGCAGCCCCGCCCCCGACATTGGCTGGGCCGGGGCCGGGAGCACAGATGGAGGCTCAGGTACTGTGTGTCTGAACACAGATCTCAGAGGCATCAGTCACCTCCCTGTAAATCAAGTCCTGTCCTCCTCTCTTGATAAATACACCTTCATAACGACCTGGACAGCCGGGTTCAAGTTAGAATCCTCATATCCTTCTTGTCCGTGTGCTCTCCTGCAGACAGCCTCCTTGTGCACATGGTGGAGTGGTCCCGCCTTGGGAGAACGGACCTTGGGAGACGGCCCCAGGACCTTCATGGGGGCCCTGTGAGCCCCTTGCCTCGTGGACATGGCACGGCTGGAGGGCTGTGAGCGGGGTCCTCTGGGCTCGGTGCCCAGCCTCTTGCCCAGCTTATAGTGCACAGCGGGGGCGGGGGATGGAGATGGCAGGAGTGGATGGAGCGGACGAGGTGCTGCGGGGACGAGATCAGGTGCCCCAAGCCTGTGAGCCCTGGGACGTGCCAAACTGTGACGTTAGAAATGCCCTTTTGTGACTTCTGGGTGTGGGCCATACACGTACAGACTCACAACTCCTCTGATGCAGACTCAGTGGACATGGTGCCATCTCGGACCCTCTCCTTCCCAGCCCCTGTCCCCGGTTCTCCCTTAGAATGTGGCTTCGGTGTTGGTGGAAGGGGGTCTGCTGTGATGAAAGGGGCCAGTAGGGGGGCTGCGGAGGAGCAGGACAATGGTTCCTCCTGCCTTTGCTCTTACAGATCTGCTGGTCTGGTCCTCACTTTTTGCCTCAGCCCCTGGCACCCACCCCGTACCCATCTTTCCACTTTGTTTCCGTTCTCATTTTCTGTTCCTTTTATGCCTGAGAATTTCCTTCTCCCTGATGCTTGGTGACGGTGACAGTGGTGGTGATGGTTGGCGGGGAGGTGGGAGAGTTTCCCGTGCACCCCAGTGAGCGGTGACATTATTATGGCGGCACTGCATTCAGGTATTCTGCAAGTTACTGGGCTTGGGTCAGTTGACATGGAAACCTAACTATTCTAATAACATTATTGTGGGATCTTCCCGGACCGGGGCACGAACCTGTGTCCCCTGCATCGGCAGGCGGACTCTCAACCACTGCGCCACCAGGGAAGCCCTGCTGTTATTTTTAGAATTTTGGATGTAAAAGATGCTCTTTTCACATCAGTAAGTGCACCCAATCCAATCTCACCTGATATGGGGGGCCCTTTCAGCTCTGAAGGGCTGTGATTTGAGTCCATCTGCTTGGTTCTTACGGGCGAGGAAACCTTGATCAGAGAGTGTGAAGTGACTTCTACAAAGCTCAACAAAGCCTTGTCTGGAGCCAGGCCTGGGAGCCCACCTTGCTGCCCTCTCCCACCCCTGTCAGGACGGAGGAGTGCTGTTTTGATTCCCGGGGGATTTGGGTAATAGCACCTGTTCAGGGGTAGGGAGCTCAGGGTGGGGAGGGGGTGTAGGGGAACCCCCCTTTGCACCCAGGACCCTCAGCTCCATGCGTGCCCGTCAGATTTCATACTCGTGACTACGTTAGAATGAGAGGACCTTTGAAGAGAAGCAGCAAGAGTCATAGCTTCTTAGAGTTGAAAGGTGGCCGCGAGGCTCATCCACTCCACATTCTTGGTGTCCTCGTCCCCTCCCTGCTTTAAAATGACATTGATCTGCACGTGGAGTTAAATTGCAGGAAGTTTTTCCTGTATTTCTGGCAATCTGGAATTTCCTTACCTTTAAGAGTTCTAGTAGGTAGAATAATAACTACTGTTTTTCCGAACTTTGTGAAATTTGTTTCCTCTTGTATCAATCGCGTAACATGGTGAGGCTGTTCCTCGTCTATAAAACAGGGATCGTGACACGTTGAGATGACCTGGCACCACCTGCCTGTAGTAATAGGACCCCGACTGTGTGCTTTCTTTTCTTGTCCTGTGGTCACTGCAGCCAAGGGTGCCGTCACTGCTGGGAGCCTCTTCCTATCTGCTCCTTAGTGGGTTTCCTGTGCTTTCTGGTGCCTCCTCCTGAATTTGAAGGTCTTTTCTGTCACTCCAGAGGAATCTGTTTCATATTCTGAGAGCTCTTCTTCATGGGTCAAGAGGTACAGCATTTCTTCCTTTTTATGTTGTTAGGATTTTGATTTGTTCCATTCCAGGAACTGGTTTTGATTCCTGTCTTCTGTCTCAGAGTCCTTCCAGCTTTTATTTTTCTTGACCTCTTCCTGTTCACCATTAGCCTTGGACCTTTTCTTAATAATCTGTGGGTTGAGGAGTGCTCTTCAAGCCTGTTTACCTTTCCTGTTGGGTGCCTGCTTTGCAATTATGTCAGACATTAGCAGTTTCTGCTCAGCTATGAGGACAAAAGGCGACAGAACTTTCTCAATTGAGCTACCCTTTGTGCAGCTCCTCCTGGGATAGTTTTGGCTTTGTTGTTGGTTATTTGAAGAGTTCCCGGTCTGGAGTTTCCCTCTCTCTCTCCTGACGTTTATCAGGTTGTGATGTGTTAGTGTTTCACATTCATTCCCAACGGCCAGTCTCCTTGAGGCCACAAAGCAAATATGCAGAAACCTCTTTCTACCCCCTGACCATGCCTGAGCCCCGGAATGCTGGGTGTTAAGGTTGAAGTGATTGCCTAACATTTGGGATTAGTCCCCCAGGAAATGACTTAGGGAAGGGTTTATAATGTGGGTGAGGAAGCATTTAGTGGGGTTGTTTTTCAGACAGTTTGAAAATTCCAGTCATCTGTGACTTTCAACCTTCCCTACAAAGGAACCCTTCTTACATCCCTGCTGAATTCTGTACTGTGATTTTCCCTGGTCCAGATATGCTCTCTCTCTCCAAAATGACTTTTTTCACACCTTTTTGGCTGCTCAAACCTCCAACATCTCCCACCCTTCCTTAATATCAGCTGGAGATCTTGCTTCTTATTTCACTGATGAAACACTTTGAGACAGTGAATCTGTCCTTTCAGCTAAAACTATCAACCCACCACGTCTGCACTTTTAGACCCTGATTCCTTCTTGCTGCAACACCCACACTCTTACCCGTGTGCCTCTCTAAGGCCTGTCCTCCTTGTACTGGGTTCCATCCCCTCTCATTCACTCAGGGACGTCCTTCTAAAGTTGATCCTTCTCTTCTGTGTCATTACTTTTCCCTCTTTGCTGGATCAGCCCCATCAGCATTCAGAAATATCTTCCATCTTAAAAAACACACTCTTGGGGCTTCCCTGGTGGCGCAGTGGTTGGGAATCTGCCTGCCAATGCAGGGGACGAGGGTTTGAGCCCTGGTCTGGGAGGATCCCACATGCCGCGGAGCAACTGGGCCCGTGAGCCACAACTACTGAGCCTGCGTGTCTAGAGCCTGTGCTCCACAACAAGAGAAGCCACGACAATGAGAAGCCCGCGCACCGCGATGAAAGGTAGCCCCCGCTCGCCGCAACTAGAGAAAGCCTGTGTACAGAAACGAAGACCCAACACAGCCAAAAATAAATAAATAAATATATTAAAACACACACACACACACACACACACACACACACACACACACACTCTTGAACCCACTCTGTCTGTAGAACCCTTCTCCCCTTTCCTGCAAGACTTTTCAAAAGAATCATCTGTGCTCCCTTTTCTTCCTTCCTGCATTGCATCCTCATTATTTTGGCTTTTGTCTCCATCACCTTACCAAACAGGTCTTACCAAGGTCACTGATAACTCTGATTGTCTAGTCCAATGGTTGGTTCCCAATCCTGGTCACACTTGATCCACCAACAGCATTGATACAACCCTCAACTCCTCACTTTCTGGTTTTCTTCCCTGGGTCCCAGGGCCCAGCCTCCCAGTTCTGTCCTGTCTTTTCCCCCCTTTACCTCGTGTTGATGGTCTCTCTTCCTCTTGAGTCTGAGCATTGGGCTCGGTTTTGGGGTCCCCTCTTCTCTTGCTTTACAGAGGTTCTCATCTAGTTCCTTGACTTTATTTCTTCAGATATTTATTTTTGGTCTTTCATTATCTGCTCCTTCTTTGACAACAACATGTGTCAGATCTTCTAACACTGTCCCGCAGGTTCATGATGCTGTATGTTTATTAGTTCGATATTTGTTCTCTCTGTTCTTCAGACTGGGTAATTTCTGTTGATCTTCAAGTTTACAAACTTTTCTTCTGTCATCTCCCTTCTGCTATTGCGATGACCCTATGAATTTTTGATTATAGGTCTTCTGGCTTTCAGTTCTGTAATTTCCATTTGATTCTTTTCTCTCGTTTCTGTTTCTGTGCGGGGAACACCTGACTTTCCATTGATTTCAAGAGCGGTTACCTCACGGAACACAGCTCTAATAGCTGCTTTAAAGTTTTTGCTTGGTAATGCTAACATCTGGGTCAAATTGGGTCGCCATCTGCTGATCATCTTTTCCCTTGGGAACAGGTCACATTTCCCTGGTTCTTTGTACACTGAGTAATTTTGCGTGGTCCTGAACATTGTGAATGTTGTGTGTGTAAACTCTGGGTCCTGTTGTAATCCAGGAGGGTGTTTTTTTGTCTGTTTCTTTGTTTTAGCAGGTAGTTGACATGGTTAGGTTAGGACACAAGTTCTGTCTCACCCTCTCTGAGTGGTGGTTCCAATGTAGTTTAGTTTTTCAAAGTCTCTGTTTTCTGTTTTGAGTCTGTCCTACACATATGTTGCTTGGATGGGTTCACACGTGGAATTCAGGGGACCCCCCTTGTCTAGCTGTCTCTGCTCTTTGGTCCCGCTCACACTAGAGCCAGACAGACGGTTTCCTCTGTGTGATTTATCGGACCGTGGACCTCTGTGACGGGTCCACGCTTGGGGACAAAGGAAGGTGGAGGGGAGGGAGAGAAATGGGGGGTATAACCCTTTGCAGGTCCCTTTTCCAACTTTGACTCCTTTCCACAGTCTGCTTGCTTTTTCCCCCCCATTTTTTTCTTTTTCTTTACTGTGGTGAAATACATATAACATAAAATTTACCATCTTATCCGTTTTGAAGTGTACAGTTCAGTGGTATTGAGTACGTTCGTAATGTTGGTCAGTCATCACCACCGTTTGTCTCCATAGCTCTTTTCATCTTGCAAAACTGATAGTCAAGAAATATGTGTTGAATGAACAAACCAAAAGACAAACAACGTAGCCAGAGTATTTCTTCACAGAAAGGAATTTGGTAGAGTTACTTTCCAATCTTTTCCAAAAACACTGTATTAAGAGAAGGATGCAGACGTTGTTATGGTGATGTGTTCTAAGATGCTGGCATCACAAGGCCACCCATGGACTGCAGAGCATCAGTGCCCTGATGGAAGCAGATGAATGAATTTTGACTCTTACACACTTGGACTGGGTACTTGGTTCCCATTGGGCCATTTTTTTAAGGATAGCCACTGGAATCAGAGATGTGAATACATAGTGCATCTGAAGACCGATGGGGTGGACACAGCAGTGTGGAAGCCAGCCCTGGCCACATTGCACATAGCCAGTTTGGCCTCATTATCCTGCATCTTGTTCTGCTGTGGCCAGGTCCCAAGAACGTGATGACAGACTGAGAGCTCGTATGCAGATAGGCAGCCCCTATCTGCAACTTTAAACAGTCACTTGCTGCTGCGGCCAGAATCCTCCCCTCCTGTATTGAGTTCAGCACCTCTGAGACGCAGCCGGGGGGTTGTGATGGTGCAGTAGTTATGGAGCTCAAATGCGTACACCCAGAAACCCAGTGAAGACTCTGAAATCCACATCTCCTCTGTTCTTTGCATCGTAGTCCATTTTCAGTGAAGTGGATGAAGGGCCACGAGGGTGATTCACAGAAAGTTGTCACCCCAGGGTGTGTGTTCTCACTGCTGCTGAGTATAAGGGGACATTTGCCTCTCATTTTTCCTAAGGCTACGTTATAAATTAGGAGCTCTTTTGAGATGGCTTTCTGGATTTACTTCTAACTTCTGAAAGTGGACTTGAAGGAGGATTTCAAGGATGTTTTTCTCATAGTGAAATATCGCACTTACAACTCAGAGTCTTCTGTTCCCTCAACATTGAGACTGTTACTGCTCAGTCACATGGCCCCATAATGAACCAGCTTAGGGGAAAAAGAACTGATGTCTGCTGTTGTTCTTTGCTTGCTTTTCTGAGTTCTGTATTTTCTTGTTTGCCAAGTTATATTTTTTAAAATTTTATTTGACTATAGTTGATTTACAGTGTTGTGTTAATTTCTGCTGTACAGCAGAGTGATTCAGTTATACATATATATACTTTCTTTTTTATATTCTTTTCCATTATGGTTTATTACAGGATATTAAATATAGTTCCCTGTGCTATACAGTAGGACCTTGTTCTTTATACATTCTCTATATAATAGTTTGCATCTGCTAATCCCCAACTTCTAATCCATCTCTCCCAAGCCCCGTCTCCCCCTTGGCAACCACAAGTCTGTTCTCTATGTCTGTGAGTCTGTTTTGAATTGTTTGTCAAGTTTTTATACACATCGTTTTAAGGCTTTTCCTCTTTCTTTATGTGATAGTATAAGTCTTTTGTTGTTTATTTTTGATGAGAGTAGCAGTTTATAATGCTATGGTTGGCATTTAGGATGAATAGTGGCTCATGAACTATTAAAAGATATACTTCTCATTTATGTTTCAAGAGTAAGGTAGTATGTAATTGTAATTTTTCAGTAACTAGAAAGGGGAGGTATTGGCAATGTTTTCTGCATAGTCTCTGTGTGCTATTTAGTGTTTAATTTAGATGGTTAATAGTATTCCCTGGCTGTCCAGGTCGTATGGCAATTTCCAATATCTGAAAGGCATTACGGGAAATACTTTACAGCCCTGTTAGGAAGGTGCTGAATGTGTCTGAGATATGACTCACTCCTCAGTGGGAGGGAAATTTCTAAGCAGCTTCCTGGCTGTCTGAAAGCCAGAGTGATTTTTGAGTACTCATTCATTTTTCTATGCATTTATTAATCCAGTAGGTATTTATTGAATGCTCTGCTCCATACCAGACATGGCGCTAGGTAGGCATCTAGGGGAGAGTTCCTCTCCTTTATATACAGCAGCTGTTGGTGGGGCAATGCAGAAGCCGGAGCTCTTCTGGGAATAGATGGAAAGGTTGTCAGGTGTGGGTGGCAGGAACCTTGAAGGAAAGAGAGGACGAGGGGTCTGAGTGCATGGCTTGAAGATGCTGTGCCCTGTGCAGTGGCAGGGTACCACAAGCCTCAGCAGTACCCTCTGTCCTGTGGAATTCCTCTTCTTTACGTTTTTCTCGAGGAAACAGAAGCATTATTTATGATAGTTAAAGAAAGAAAATCTCATTGCTGCATAGAGCAGAATGGTGAAATTAATTACGGTACATTCGCGAGATGCAGTTCTCTGCAGTCATTAAAAATTATTTTGCAACAGAATGTGTAATGGCACGTGGAAACACCCACCATCTGATAAGTGGGCAAGGAAGCCTGTAAAGCAGGATGATCTCAACGTGGTAGCCGTCGTTTTCACCCTGGGCGGCCGCCTGGTGTACTCTGGGCCCACCTTGCCCAGCTCTTGACCTTTCCATGCTTACCACCTGCCAACGTCCTATACAACCTGCTTCTTCACATTTCTGCTTATTGTCTTTCTCTCCTGATAGGATTTAAGTTGTAGGAGGGCAGGGATTTTTTCCTATCTTGCTTTCTGATGTGTCTGGCACATGGCGGATCTTAATAAATATTGTGATTGTTGAATAAATGTTGAAGGAAATGGGGTTATAATAAGATGATTGTTATTATTTCCTTTTACTTTTCGGAACTTTCCATATTTTCTGTAATAAACCTGGATTACTTCTATTAGTAGAGGGAAAGAAACTTAAAAGAGATATTATTGCAAATGAATTCCTCGTGTGACCTACCTAGTTTATCTGGGGATGGCTGAATGGATGACGGAAGGGGCAGAACCAGAGCCTTCTAGCTGTGAGTAGCGAGCATCGTCTGCGTGGATCTCAGGACCCCTGGGCTCTGGCCTGGCTTTTGCGCACCACCGTGGTCGGGTTTTAAGCCTCTCCTGTTCCATTTCCCCTTTTCCCATCACACCCCCTGCACAGGGCTGCCTCTGCGTCTCCCCCTGCTTTCTCCTTCACAGGTTCTATTTTTCCTGGTCGCCATTTCAACTCCATTCGTAGTTCACGGCTCTCACACTGGCCTTTGGGAGACCCTCATTTGCAACCGACATTAACCAAAGAGGCCAGAGCTACCATTGTCAGGAGCCACATGGAATCTCTTTAAGAAGCAACCGTAGAAATACTCTAAGCACATACAGGACGCTTGTCTCTGTGCTGTCTTTTCTCTGCAAGCAAATGACAAGCTGCTGGAGAAAAAGTTTTCTACTTCTCTTGCCTTCTCTAAGACATAGACAGTCTGGTCTCCAAGTTGATACCACATACTGTTGGTTGATCCTTGGTTTCCCGTATATAAAATAAGTGTCTTTTCTGACCCTTCAGACACGGCATGAGAATAGAATGGGGCGGTGACTCATGTGCCTTAGAAGGCATCATAATATATGTATGCACATATATAGTTAATGACAGTTTGTTATGAATAATTTAAAAAGCTAATAAACTAAAGTGAAAAGTCCCTATAACTTGGTTGCAGTAACCTTACGCTGTTAAAATTGTGTGGTTTTTATTCAGGGACTAGAGATTGATTTTTAGGAAGCAGTTTATTCTATAACTGATGATTCAGTTCAGTAAATGTTTATTGAGATTCTACTGTTTATAAGGTAATTCAGTAAGCAATGAAGGGGATTGTATAGGTCAGCTGAAAAATAGCCTGTGAGGTGGGATTCTAAGTGCATAAATGATGCCGAAGGGAAAAGACATACAGTTGGCACTTAAAGCAGGGAGAGATTGTGTGAGATCTGGGGACAGGTGCGCCTGCATGGAGTAGGGGCATTGTTATGGGCCCAGAATTATGACTTTTGTTAGGGGGGAGATTGTAGACATGGGGAAATAAAGGATTCCAGGTGGTGGTAACACAGTTGAGAGGGGATGGGAGGAGGAACTGGGTGAATGGTGGTTTCCTGGGCAGGGATGTGCAGGCGAGGGCTGGCAGAGGAAGCTGGCAGGTGGATTCAGGTACCACAGGGAGACCCTTCCTGCTGGAGTAGGAGGCTCTGTTTTCAGCCTCCCAAGGGACCACATTAGAAACGGGGTTTGAAAGAAAAGGTTTCCGGTTTTCATTTGGTTTGATAAGTAGAAGAGGAACCATGTGCTTTTGCTATTTGTCGTATTTATGGTAGTGCCTTTCATCTCATAATGAAATTTATTAAGTGAACAGACATAAAATCAAAGAGAAAGTTGTTTGCTTCCAGAAACATGTTTTTTTCCCTCTGTGGTTGCACAGCTACTGGATTGGACTAGCACTTGAATTTGCAAATTTACTCAACTACTATTGTGAAAATGGAGGTCAATTTTACATGGTTAAATTATTTTCTCAAGGGAATTCCCTGGCGTTCCAGTGGTCAGGACTCCGCACTTTCACTGCTGAGGGCGTGGGTTCAATCCTTGGTCGGGGAACTAAGATCCCACAAGCTGTGTGGTACAGCCAAAAAAATTATTTTCTCAAAGCCTGTATACCAAATTATTAAAATACTTTTGGATGGATTCCATGTGCCTAATCTCTAAGAAGCGTGCTTTATCAGAAACCGTGTGACAGCTACCGGTGTGATTGACACCACCGTGTGCAGTGAGTGTTCTAATATTAACGCTATTTCTGTCTGTTGCTTTATGCAGAATTAGTTTCGGAGTCAATAAGTGATCATCTGTAACAGTTTTTAAAAACATTTTGGCGAGGAATTCAAATCATGATCACTGGAAATTCATAAACTATTTTTCATAGTATTTCAAAAGATTTTGAAAGTGTATATTCCTAACCGTACATGATTTATATAATTTTCTCATTTAAAAATAGATTTGCTACATGACTATTTTTTGAATTATGGTTTTCTCAGGGTATATGCCCAGTAGTGGGATTGCTGGGTCATATGGTAATTCTATTTTTAGTTTTTTAAGGAACCTCCATAGTGGCTGTATCAATTTACATCCCCACCAACAGTGCAAGAGGGTTCCCTTTTCTCCACACCCTCTCCAGCATTTATTGTTTGTAGATTTTTTGATGAAGGCCATTCTGACCGGTGTGAGATGATATCTCATTGTAGTTTTGATTTGCACTTCTCTAATGATTAATGGTGTTGAGCATTCTTTCATGTGTTTGTTGGCAATCTGTATATATTCTTTGGAGAAATGTCTATTTAGGTCTTCTGCCAGCTCTATTTACAATAGCCAGGACATGGAAACAGCCTAAGTGTCCATCAACAGATGAATGGATAAAGAAGATGTGTCACATATATACAATGGAATATTACTCAGCCATAAAAAGGAACGAAACTGAGTTATTTGTAGTGAGGTGGGTGGACCTAGAGTCTGTCATACAGAGTGAGTAGGTCAGAAAGAGAAAAACAAATACCATATGCTAACACATATATATGGAATCTAAAAAAAAAAAAAAAAGGTCAGAAGAACCTAGGGGCAAGATGGGAATAAAGATGCAGACCTACTAGAGAATGGACTTAAGGACACGGGGAGGGGGAAGGGTAAGCTGGGACAAAGTGAGAGAGTGGCATGGACATATATACACTACCAAATGTAAAATCGATAGTGGGAAGCAGCCACATAGCACAGGGAGATCAGCACGTTGCTTTGTGACCACCTAGAGGGGTGGGATAGGGAGGGTGGGAGGGAGGGAGATGCAAGAGGGAAGAGATATGGGGACATATGTATATGTATAACTGATTCACTTTGTTATGAAGCAGAAACTGACACACCATTATAAAGCAATTATACTCTAATAAAGATGTTAAAAAAAAAAAGGTTCTCACCACAAAGAAAAGGAGCTGTGAGGTGATGGATGTAGTAAGTAACATTATTGTGGTAATTCTTTTGCAATATATATATATACATATATCAAATTATCATGTTGTACAACTTAAACTTACGCAATGTTATATGTCAATTATCTCTCAATAAACTTGGGAAAAGGAATAAAAGAAAAAAAATAGATTTGCAGTTTAGAAGTACATAGCTAGGAATCTTTGGATTTGAGTTTACTCACCAAGTAGGTGATGAGTTACCTCTTTTTGGTCTTACTTAAAGAAAGATTCAACTTGTTACTTTTTTTTAGTTTTGAAATTCTGAAGTATGTTCAGAAAGAAAGTGAATTGAAGACTCATGTGGAATGTTTGCCTATTTTTGTAAAGTTTGTGTGTGTGTGCGTCTGAGCTGGGGCTGTGTGTACACGTGTGTGTGTGTGTGTGTGTGTGTGTGTGTCTGAGCTGGGGCTGTGTGTACACGTGTGTGTGTGTGTGAGCTGTGTCTGTGTGTACATGCGCGCGCCTGTGTGTGTGTGCGTCTGAGCTGGGGCTCTGTGTACGTGTGTGTGTGTGTGTGTGTGTGTGTGTGTGTGTGTGTGAAGCTAGGGTTCTGTGTGTAGAGGAACAAGCTGAGGAGCATCCGGCCCCAAGCTGCATCCCTGAAGTGGCTCCAGGGACAAGGGTGGGGTTGGAGGAGTTGGGGGGAGGAGACAGTCACTTCTTACTTTATATACTTTTAAAAGAATGATGAGATTATGTATGATTTTTACTTTTCCTTTTTTGCATTTTTGAATAAAATATAGAAAAAAATACTTGTTTTTCCCTGTGGAGATGACTGTGTTTTACACTTTGGAGCCAGTTTTCTCCTTCCCGTTGGAAAAGTTACAGGATACGCTGTATGCTGCTCAGGATTTTATTTTCTTAATCCAGCTTCTTCTCGTATTTGAATTTTTACGGTTCGTTCTGTTCAACTATCCTATCCTTATTTTCAGAGGAGTTGGTAATCTGCACTTTAACTATGTTTCCTTTTAAAATATTTAGTTGAAGGCAATTTCATGATCTTCATAGAGTTTAATACTTTTTTCAAATGCTTTTGCAAGGTTTTGAATTTCTTACCAATATTTAATACTCATAATGAAAATATGTGCCTGGTATAATCTTACATTCCATTCTCTTTGGTATAACTTAGAGTGATTTACAGCCTATGACTTCACATTCTCTCTCACGAAGCAGAAAACGATCTCTGCTTTCTGGACGTTCTCCTCATTGGAGGGAGAGACATTAGGTTTTGAGTTGCAGACGCCGTTTCCTGACTGTCGTTTTGTGGTCGTGTTGGATTTAGGGTCTCGACCTGTCCAAAGTTCGGTCCTGCTTGTTCATAGGGAGTCCTGACCTATTCCTCTCATTGTTGTGTGAAGGGATACTTAGATCACATTTTTTAAAAATTGAAGTATAGTTAATTTACAGTATTGTGTTAGTTTCAGGTGTACAGCAAAATGATTCAGTTAAACATATTTATATAGTTTTTCTGATTCTTTTCCACTATAGGTTATTACAATATTGAATATAGTTCCCTGTGCTATACAGTAGGTCCTTGTTGTTTACCTGTTTAATATATTGTGGCATGTATGTGTTAATCCCCAACTTCTATTTTATCCCTCTCCACTGTTTCCGCCTTGGTAACGGTAAGTTTTTCTATGTCTGTGAGTCTGTTTCTGTCTTGTAAATAAGTTCATTTGTATTCTTTTTTAGATTCCACATATAAGAGATCACTTCACGTTTTAAGTACTAAGGTAGAATAGAAATTTTCTTTGGAGGAGAAGACGTTAGTAAATGCCTTGGGTGAAGTAGCTAACACTAGAACAGAAGGAAGTAAAAGAGGTGGTGTTTTCTTCGTGGGACTTGGGGCAAGTGACTGCATTTCTCTGGGCCTCCGTCTCTTAGTTGTAAAGTGGGGCCAGTGGGTTGGATGCTTCCGATTCCCCAGCAGCATTAACACTGTGTGGTCTGACTGGGGAAGGCTGGTAACGTGGGCTCTGGGGCTCTGGGAGGGGCGCTGATGTGTTGTCCTGGTCTCTGCTTCCAGCACGTCTGCCTCATTCCTTGAGCCTTAGGGGGACATGGAACTGCCTCCTTTTACTTACTGTTTCACACCACTGTAGGGAATGATCTCTAAGGTTGCCGGGATTTAAACTAGACAAACAATAGGAAGTGACCCCAAAAGGAATTAAAATAACCTAAACGTGGACCACCACGTGAAAGCTGTCCTGAGGGAAATGTAAAGAGAAAGGAAACTTGGACCAGAAAGATGGAGGTAAGAAGTCTGGCACATCATCAGGGATGGGGTTAGATGAGCAAGGGCCCTTGACCTCATCCAGGGAGGTGAGATGGAGGGGTTGCCTCTTGGACGTTGACATGTTAAAGGTGAAATGAATAGAAGCTGTGCTCTTTGACAGGGGAAAATATGTTTTTAGTTATCTGTTATCCCCAGTGTAACTAACGCACACCCTTAGACAACGTGTTGACTCGGGAAAATTCACGTCCTTTGGGAGGTTATTGGCAGAGGATCACGTCTTCCGAGACGACCGTCCACCTTGGTCCTGATGGCAAAATTGAAGTCTCCTCGGTGGACTGCAGCTCTGCCCCCGGCTGCACGTCAGTGAGATGGGGGGTGAGACCCATGGCACCCCGGGCTGCAGGTCGGGAGGAGGCTTGGTGAGTCATCGCTGTGCGGAGACATTTCAGCACAGGCTGTGAATACGAGCATTTATTCCACCAAAGTCCACTTGGAGCCTCAGGACCTTTGAGACAGTTGCCTTTTCTTGGTCCTTCCTTCTGAGTTCTGGCTCCTGTGTATTATCTTAGGAGGCAAGCTGGCTATTAATAGACATTTGGTAACTATTTTATACACTGTGTTAAAAGCCTGAAAGAACCACAGTATTTATCGTGTTGGCCAAGTACCTTATGGAAAAACCCAAACGAACTTTTTTGGCTAACGCGATAACAGAATTCAGTCTGGAATACTCTTGCAAACAAGTTTCTCTTTTATTTTTATAAGTCCCAGATTTATCTATCAGGATAGTTTGAAGCTGAGTAGAAATGCCATTTCTTTATTCAGCAAGCCTGTAAAACCAGTAACGTCTTCGTTCCACTCCTCGATGTACAGCTTTGAAAAATGTTTTCAGCGTAAAATGTGAGGCTGAGGAACATTTGGAGAGAGTATAGCAATACCAAGAGGTAATGAGAGCAGAATTGCTGTTTCTGAGGGCCTCGCCTGAGCCACTGCACGGGCACCCCAAGGGCCTGGGGATGGGGGCGTCCGGCCATGGACTGCCCTCTCCGGGGGGGTCGGGTCCCTCTGCTGGGAATTGGAAAAGTCTCTGTTACGAGGAGCCTGTCTTCTTTAGTCTTGTATAGAAAGTGACATTGTCTGTTGCCTTAACATTGCCAGCTGTCTGCTCACACCCAGATCTAAAGGTGGGTTCAGGGTCAATCAAACATTAGCAACAGAGAATTGGACGAAGCAGGGTGGGGGCCTGGATTATCTCCCTGGCTCTTACCAGCCTTCATACCTAATATTCCTTCTTGATGAATTGGCACTTTTTGCCCCAGAGAAATGTAGTATTACATTTCCTCCAAGTTTTTTCAGGTAATACACTCGTCTCTTTAAGTCTCACACATGTGTACACGGTCCCCTACTCCCCTCCCTCACCCCCAGTCAGTAATCATTCTTTATACCTTCCTCCAGGCTTTGAGCCATGGAGGTTTAAGGAAGCACTGCCATCCCGGCCACGCATGCCTGGCATGTGAATAAGGCCTTCTTTGCAGCCTCCAGGACCGTCTATTCCCAGCTCGTGAAAGCATGAATGCACGCCGTCTGGAAGGGGGCCCATTAGAGGGACCCCTCTTCCTGGGAGGAAAGGCGGATTGGGGGTGCTCTGTCGTTGGTTGTTTTAGATGTAGGATTTGCTCTGGGAATCTTTCATTACAGTGAGTGATTTTCAATATGTTTGGCTTTTAGATTTTCTGGGGCTGGGGAAGTGGTTTAAAAGGAAGATAATCACCCAAAGAACACATAGTGTTTTCATAGTATGTTAGCCTTCAACCATGGTAGGAGATGAAAAACATACAGTAAGTGCAGACCTGATCCTAAGGCACGGAAGATGGAAAAATCCATCGTCAGGACTGTGGTTGTCTTGAAATATGTTGATGGGAAGTGTTTTCCCAATTGTACGGGGGCCGGGGTGGGGATTCAAGGCATCGCAGAAGCAGAGCGATCGTCATTGATGAGAAACACGGTAGATACACAGACGGGGCCTGAACGCTGTGCTTTGCGTCCTGTTCCAGGCGTGTGTAGCACTAGAAGGTTTTTTCTTTCCCTTTTACCCTTAAAGATGTGCTTGACTGCGTGAGTGGATGATGCCCGGGTTTCTGCCTTGAGGGGGTGTCTGTTGGGGGAGAGCTGAGGCACAGGCGTTTCCTCTCCGGGGGCAGCTGGAGACTCAGAGCGGCTGGATGCACAGTGTGGCCCCCTGCGTTGGGGGACCAGGACAGCTCTGCTGAGGCCACAGCAGATGGGCTGTGTCTCCTCATGGCTCACAGCGGTTGGCGGCGACAGAGCCAGATGAGGGTGTTACCAGCTTGGCCCCTGTCACCAAAGGAGTGAAACCAACAACTCTCTTGTTCTGATGTGTTTATCGCCGCAGCCTCAGCATCCTCCCAGCAGACTGATTTTCCGTGCTTGCGGCCAGCTGCTGCGTTCCACTTCAGGACTTAAAGGTTTCCTATCAGGAAAGAGGAAATAGAATAATAGGAGGCTTTCTTGTAAGGAGGAAATCTGTTTACTGGTAATATGGTTGTTAACTATTTAGATGGCATACACTTATTGGATGATGCAAACCTTTTTATTTGATAATAAATATGTCGTATATTTACAGCAAAAGAAAAAAAAAAAAGAACAAACTAGAACTACAGCTACAAGCAGCAGTGTATAAGTCTCACAATCATAACATTAAACAAAGCATCCAGAAATTTAAGAAAAGCATACACTGTATTACTTCATTTAAAGTTTTAAAATAGGCAAACTAAACTACAGTGTCAGAGCAAGATAATTGCTGCCCTTGGGGACTGGAAGAAGGCACAAGATAGAGTTACAGGGATGCAGGTAGTGTTTGGTTTCTAGTCTCCATGATGGTTGCACGGGTGTGTTCACTTTGTGAAATTATACCAAGTTATATGTTTGTAATTTATGCACTTCTCTATATGTAACATTTAAATAAGTAATCAAAAACAAACAAAAAAGTTTACCCATGTCAAAAATAATCATTAACATAGCTGCATTTCTCCCATAATCCTTTCTCTGGTTTCCTCTTTATTTAAATTTAACTTCTTTCTCTCTCTCTCTCTCTTTTTTTTACATCTTTATTGGAGTATATAACATTTAAATAAGTAATCAAAAACAAACAAAAAAGTTTACCCATGTCAAAAATAATCATTAACATAGCTGCATTTCTCCCATAATCCTTTCTCTGGTTTCCTCTTTATTTAAATTCAACTTCTTTCTCTCTCTCTCTCTTTTTTTTACATCTTTATTGGAGTATAATTGCTTTACAATGGTGTGTTAGTTGCTGCTGTATAACAAAGTGAATCAGCTATATGTATATATATATTCCCCATATCCCCTCCCTCTTGCATCTCCCTCCCTCCCACCCTCCCTATCCCACCCCTCTAGGTGGTCACAAAGCACCGAGCTGATCTCCCTGTGCTACACGGCTGCTTCCCACTAGCTATCTGTTTTACACTTGGTAGTGTATATATGTCCATGCCACTCTCTCACTTTGTCCCAGCTTACCCTTCCCCCCTCCCCGTGTCCTCAAGTCCATTCTCTACATCTGTGTCTTTATTCCTGTCCTGCCCCTAGGTTGGACGACGCAAGCCTTTTTTTAACCGAAACATCACCTTAGCATTTTAACTTTGATTTTTAAAATCAGTGAGGGTATTGGGAACATAAATTTATGTTGCAGTTGTTTTAGTTACTGAATTTCAATAAAGAGCAGGAGCTGGTGAATATGCAGAGGGACAGCTTTAAATGATGGGTGGGAAAGGAGTTAGTGCTGGTTGGGAGAATCTAAAGATATCTAACCTCTGAATCCAGAAGAGTGAACATTAAGAAGGGGAATGGCTGAGGTGGAGTATGGGCTTGTTCCCCAAATCTTGACATACTAGGATGAAAGGGCACTCTTAGGTCAAAGTAAGTCTCATAAGAAAAGATGCTGTTCACACATGAAATTTATTGCGGCTGTGGCGGGATACCCATAACTGTGTGTGTCGGTGGTAGATCCATCAGCACTTCTGTTAGAAGTCAAGATATACCTGCCCTTTAGTGCTCATGAAAAGGGAAGAGCGGACCCTCCCATAATAACAGAATATTCTAAGTGTCTGTCCCATTATTTTTACAGGGAGCGTAACACAGACAGTCATGAAATAGATCAGGCATGAAGATCCTTATCTCTCTTCCAATCCAGGCTACATATTATCTGTGTTGCTTAAAAAAAAAATCTCTATAGCAATAATAATACTGTATTACAGAACATTTGAAAAGTCTCAAAAAGAAGTATAAGCCATGAAACCAGAACCTTCACACAGACAATATTGGTTTGGTGCATACTTCAGATTCTAGATAGCTTTTCATTTTGATTTTTAACCTTCATTTAATAAACAGCTTTGCTGGCTGCTGCATAGTGAATCCATAAAAGGTCTCTGCAGCATCCCGCCGAGGACCTGTGCTGGGTGATGATAGCTCAAGGTACTCCCCGGTGGTGAGTCATCTTCATGTGGTCTGAGCGGAGCCATGCCAGTTTCCAGGGCCTTTGCTGGGCGAGCTCTTGCAGATCCAGGGTGGGGGGGTCGAAAGGCCCTGCCCCCCTAGCAGGAGGTCTGTCTAGGAACCTTTGGGGATGCATGCTGTATTTAAGAACCTTGTGTTTTGCTGTGTGTAGGAGGGAGTGGGTTGTTCTGGACAGGTGCTGGTAATTCTCAGCTACGATGCCATCACCTTTGACATAGGGGGTGATGTGCAAGTGGGTTCTGAGAACACTCCCTTAGCTAATGGAGCTGTTCACAAGGAAAAGGATGGCCTTCTTTGATGGGAAGTGTATCTGTGTGATGGCTCACTGGTTCACTCAGAACCCAGGCTTTTTGGATGTAATGGGACCAGGGGATTCTGGGTGGCAGTACAGTTGCCTCCCAACCAGCTGGCAGCAGAAAGCTTTGCTCTTTCCTATAGTTTTGAAACATTATAATCTTCTGGAGGGTGTGGCAGCACCGTGTTACGGAAAGATCATGGGGCTGAACACTGCGTCTGCCACTCATCAGCAGTGATAGAAGGTATAATTATCCCCAGTTTACAGATGAGGAAATTAAGGCTTAGGGAGACTGAGTAATTGGCCAGAGGTCACACAGTTAAAAGAGTCGGAACTATAACTCAGGCCTGTCTGACCCCCAGACTGCACTCTGAAATCTGCTGTACCCTCTCATCTTTTCCCTCCCTCCCTCCCTCCCTCCATCCCTCCCTTCCTTCCTTCCTTCCTTCCTCCCTTCTTTCCTTCCCTCCTTCCTCTGATCTGTGGCAGGATGTAGGGGATAGTGCACTGTGCCCTTTATACATGTGTACATGAAATTGTGGTTACAAATGTGACCTGCAGAGCCCAACAGACTTACCAGGTTTACATCAAGGTCTGGCCACATCCTAGCTGTGAGCCTGGGCAAGTTACTTAACATATCTTTGCCTCCATTTCTCCATCTGTAAGCCAGGAACAATAGTAGTACTTACTTTATGTTGTTAAAATAGTAAATGAATTACTCCCTAGAAAGCACTTAGGACAGAGTCTAGCATATTATGGGCAGTCACTACACGTCAGCCATTATTATTTTGTCATAATTTGCTGCTGTCTCTTCAGGCAGGAGAAGAGGTGGGTACTTTGTGGCTGGCGGGACATGCAGCAGGTTGCCCTGATGCTCGGGGTCTCCGCAGACAATGTTCTAGGTAACATATTAAGCAAAACTTATGATCAGCCAGTCTTTAGGTAACAATCTAGGTAGAAATTAACAGGGTATGTATGTGTACTATACTCTTATTATGCAAAAAAGAAAATGAAAATTTAAGATGATATCTGATTCTGATGAAAAACACTTTCATGGTAATTTATAGGTTCTGGGCAGATTCAATTTAAACACTTTTGGAAGAAGTACAGAGATAAACACTTTTGGAAGCAGTACAGAGATACAAGTTCTGGGGGATTCATATGACTAATTGCTCCCAAGGAGGCTTCAGTTTTGTTGGAAACACACAATTACTTGTGGTCGGCTTTGTGGGAGGGTTTGAATTGGTGATGAGAATTCACATTTGGGGTTGATGCAGAGAGTATGGAGGACATCATCCTGAAGGATGATGACATAATTGGGTCAAAGAAAGAGATGGGAAATCATGGAAGACACGGACACAGTGGGCTTGGGTTACAGAGTTCTGCTTTTTAGTATGAATTTAAGAAATACCATTGCACCCTCTTCTTCTGGGAGATGCCTTGATAAACTTGCCCAGAATATATATGTCCCCCAAAGGTACACTGGGCATTAAAATGCCAAAACCATCCTAAGACAAAGACATGCAAGTTGGAAAAACCTTTACCTTCTCAGTGAGAACTGAATCAGTGATTCCATCACTTAGATGAAGCTAGTTATTCACAACTTCAACAAATGTAACTAGACATCAGGTACTGGATTTTGACTATTACATCCCACCGACCTGTTCAACACAAGGTTTACAGATTGGAAGGTGAACGCTATGTGTTACTTTTTAGCCTCAAAATTCCCTTGAAGGAGCTGAAGCTTGCTAAATACCACGGCTGCTGAAAATCTGGTTGCACAGATAATTTGCTTGGATTTTGGAATTCCTCTTGACTTTTCTTGGTGGTTCCTATCTTGAAATATATCTTAATAAAGTATGATTGGTTGAATAATAAACCATAGTTTCTCTATCATTGTTCTGCCTGAATAAGATTTCAGGGTTGAGAGGAGCCTTAAAAATCAGCTGTTTGGACCACACATTGGATGTCTGAGTCTTCTGTGCATCAAGCTGTCTGATCGATGTCTGGATACTCAACAATGTGGGGCTCAGCCAGTGTGGTCAATTGGACCCTCCACTGACTTTCCCAGTGGAGAAGCTCAGATCCTTCAAATTAGCTTTATAGGTCCATATAATGTGCCCCCAGTGTCCCCTTTGTCCTCATCTCCTGGCAGCCCTGTTCAATTACTCTGCCCCCATCACACTGGCCTTTTTTCCAAACATTCCAATCATGTGCCTATCTCCAGACCTTTGTACTTTGTACTTTCTGTCCCCTCTGTCTAGAATACTCTTTCCATGATACATTTCTTTTGCCCTAGTTCTTCAGTTGCTTCCTCAACCTGTACTGGTGCTAGACTGACATTGATTTTCTGTCATTACACTAAAATTATTATTCTACTGATTTTTGACTTGCATTGTAGCTCTTGAGAAATCAGCTAGTTGTTGTTCCTTTGAAGGTACAGTTGGCCCTTCGTATCTATGGATTCCACATCTGAGGATTCAACCAACTTTGGATTGAAAATATTTGAAAAACAATCCAGAAAGTTCTGAAAAGCAAAACTTGAATTTGTCACAAGCCAGCAACTATTTATATAGCATCTACATCATATTTACAGCTATGTACATAGCCTTTACGTTGTATTAGGTATTATAAGTAATCTAGGAATGATTTAAAGTATACGGGAGTATGTGCATAGGTTATATGCAAATACTACACCGTTTTACGTAAGGGACTTGAGCATCCGTGGATTTTGGTATTTGCAGGGTGGTTCTGGAACCAGTCCTCCTTGGATACTGAGAGACAACTGTAATCTGTCTTTTCATTCTGGCTGCTTTTAAGACCTTTTGTCTCTGGTGTTCTCTAGTGTCTCTGTGATATGTCAGGAGGTCTTTCAATGAATTTGTTTGGGATTTGTTAGATCTTCTGAATCTTTGGATTGGTGTCTTTCATCAATTCTAGGCCATTCTCTTCATTTGCTGCCTCTGATCCAGTCTCTTTTCTCATGGGAATCTGATTAGATTTGTTAGACAACTTCAACATCCTCATGTCTTTTAATATCTCCTTCAGTTTTCCATCTGTGTCTTTCTCTGCTTCATTCTCAATAATTTCTTTAGTTCTGTCTTCAAGATGTATCTTCATTGGTGTCTAGTCTGCTAATAAATATATCTGTTGCATTTTAAATGTCACTTATCTTACATGCTTTTATTTCCAAAAGCTCTATTTATTTTAAAAAACCTGCTTATTTTTTAACAGTTTCTTGTTTCATATTCATCTTATCAATTGCTACTTTTATTTCTTTAAACATAATTGTGTTATGTTTTGTGTTTGATAATTCTAATATTTGAAATCTTTGCTGATCTTTTTGTATGTGTGGTTTCCGCTGGTTCTTCCTCCTGTATATCTGTGATTTTTAAGTGTGAATTCAGGTTTTTTGAAAACTTATATGTGGGGCTTCTTTGAGGTCTAGATTGAAGGTGGGTTCCTCCAGAGAATTTGTTTGCTGCTATCAGATTTCTTGGTGATCCCACCAACCTGGGAGCACCCTAAAATACAATTTTGTCTTGAGGTTTGCCAGGCCACCAGGCACTGTGAGTTTGCACTGCAGGTTCTATGTGAGAGCTAGATCTTGACGACAGATTTTTAGCAGAGGTTGTTTCCTCCACGTAGTCATGAGGTTTGAGAAGTCAGATTTGTTTGCAGTCCCTGGGAGGCAGCCATACTGCTTGTTATGTGGTTGATGCTGTGAAAATTCACGTCATTTTTCAAGATACTTTATTCAAGATACCTTATTGTTTGCATCAGAAAAATTTCATAATGTTACCAAACCAAACTTGGGTCCGCTTGCCGGCACACAGTAAAGCCAATCTACTGACACCGGGTTGTGGTGAAGGAAAGTACAGTGTTTATTTCAGGGCACCAAGCAAGGAGAATGAGCAGCTCATGCTCAGAAGACCCAAACTCCCCAATGGCTTTCAAGAAAGGGGTTTTAAAGGCAGTGTGAGGGAGGGGCTGCAAGGTACGGGATCAGCTCGTGCACAGTTCGAAGTGGGTGGAGACCTTATCTGGGTGATGACATCCCCCGTCACAGAGAGCTTGGAGTTTTTTGCACTGTCTCAGTGTCTGGAGTTCAGAGTGGTTTGGCAAAACTGTCTGTTCATGATAGAGTCAGAGATGTCTGTTATGGAGGAAAATCTTTGTATCATTCTAGGAAAATGATTTCTATCAGTTGCTTTTTCAAAGAGAGATTAGGCCAGACTGTTCTATAAAAATTACTGCTCTAAAGTTTATTTGATCATTACTCAATATATTGCATTCAATTTGTTAATTGAAATTCTAGAGATTATCATATTAAGTCAGAGAGAGAGAGAGACAAATATCATATGATATCACTTACATGTAGAATCTTTAAAAAATGACACAAACTTATTTGCAAAACAGAAACAGACTCTCAGACATAGAAACTAAACTTATGGTTACCAAAGGGGAAAAGGTGGGGAGTGTAGATTAGGAGGCTGGGATTAACTGCACACTACTATATATAAGATAGATAAACAACAAGGACCTACTGTATAGCACAGGGAACTCTACTCAATATTCGGTAATAACCTATATGGGAAAAGAATCTGAAAAAGAATATATGTATATGTATAACGGAATCACTTTGCTGTACACCTGAAACTAACAAACATTGTAAATCAACTATACTTCAATTAAAAATAAGTTAAAAAAATACAATTTTGTTCATGAGTATGTAATAAAAATACCCATGTGTATTTGGAAATTTCATTAAGTTTGCTGGATTTTTTGGAACAGGTTTTTGGGAAGAGAATTGTTCTGAGCTGTTGAAGGAGTGATATAGTGGTATGGTGAGGGACATACAGCATGAAACAAACTCATTATATTCACTGATTCCTGAATTATTCTCGAGATACTGAAACAAAGCAGTTTGGAACAACAGTGTACGTCGTGTTCTAGTTTGCGTGGTGCTGGCCTCTGAAGGCTCCTTGGAGCGCCCGGCTTCCCAGCTCTGCCAGGTGCCTTCATTTCTGAGGTTGGCACATGGAGAGCCTCTTTCTGTCCCTCACACACCTCGTTATACAAACCCTTGCTGTCAGCCGTTCTGACTGTATAGCTTTTATTTAGGATGTAGGCAGAAAGTGTGACCTTCGCTTAGTAATTTTTGAGCAATCCAAAATATTTGCCATCCTCTTATCTATTTTACATTTTGTAAATAATTCGGCCGTTGAGTTTTACAGAGTACATAATATAACTGCCCTCCTGGGACATAACGCTAGTCTGTGGTAAGCATTATGATCAGCACTGAAATACACATTTTAAATCCATTTAGCAGATGATCAGATCACTAGGTTCTTTTCGAATATTCAGGTGAGCTGAGGAGAAACATGATAACGTTATGTCCCAAGAGGCTTGTAAATGCGTGGCCATTTCTAGTCCCTGGTATCGCTCAGGAAATACCTGCTGGATGGGAAGAGTGTTGAACGGCGTAGCTCGTCAAGGTGGTACCCAGCGGGCTTTCGGCTGACCGCTCCCCACCTGGTAGGGATGCGCTTGCTGTTGCAGATCCAGGGAATGACCTTCAGGGCAGCCTGTGATGCCCACGCGTGGTTGCTGTAGTTTGTCAGGCCCCCTATGGGGCACGCACGGGGCCACAGAAAGTTTGCTCTGATTTACTGGCCCATGGACAAGTGGGGTCTCCATGTACTTGTGGTGGGCTGAATCACAGCCCTCCATGCTTGCCTGTTGTGGGGGGCCGAGGGGGCAATGCACGTGTTCCCCGAGGAGTTGGACACCAGACGCGCTATCATCAGCATCGTCAGCATGGCTGTCATCCCTCCTTAGTGACTCGACGAGATCTTGACTTGAGGAACGTGTCTTTTCCCCCCTTTGAGAATCTAGCTCAACACAAGAGATGCTGTTAAACTTCACAGTAGGTACCATTTATGTGGCTCTGCCTACGTGCTAGTCTTTTTGTCAATTAATTGTTAATTGTCACCAACGCCAATGAGACAGATGAATTATTGAAGCTTGGAGAGATGAACCAACGTGTAAACTAAGAAGGGGACAGAACTGAGGTTCATGCTCAGGTCTTTTTCACACTGAATATGGTGCTTCCTTATCCACTGTGCTCTCCTGCCATCTAAAAAGAGAAGTGCCTACACTGAGGTAAGGAGCTGTCACATTTGTCTGAAACAATAATTTTTTTCTAAATAGGGGCTCATTATTACTCCTAGTCCAACAATCCGTAATTTTTTTTTTTTTTTTTTTTTTTTGCGGTACGTGGGCCTCTCACTGTTGTGGCCTCTCCCGTTGTGGAGCACAGGCTCCGGCCGCGCAGGCTCAGCGGCCATGGATCACTGGCCCAGCCGCTCCGCGGCATGTGGGATCTTCCTGGACCGGGGCACGAACCCGTGTCCCCTGCATCGGCAGGCGGACTCTCAACCACTGCGCCACCGGGGAAGCCCCACAACCCGTAATTTTAATGTTGCTAATGGTTTTCAATATCTCCTCTAATTATCTTTATTACTTCTCTGAAAACTGAGGCCTTAATTCATTGACAGGTTGTCAGAATTGCCCTTCAACTTTTCAGTGATCAACAGTAGCACTCAGGGTCTTTCATCAGCTTGTGGTGATGGATGGAGCTCGCTCGCTCTCTGTCTCGCTCTCTCTCTCTCCTTCTCCCTCCCCATCCCTGCCCCCTAGCAAGGTCAATGTCTAATTCCCTTAGGATCCTCAAGCACACCAGGCAGCATTCTTATTTTACACATCATTGTATTTCCAGGATTTTTCTCTGTCTTCCTACTGAGTGATATTGATTTTTGGCTTCATTAATTCTTCCCATCACTGCGAAATTTTCTTCTTCCTTTGTGATCAACATCTCTTTTAAAGTATTCAGTAGGCTTACTGAGATTTGTCGATTTTTCATTCTTGATTTATTTCTTATTATTTTTCTTTTAATTATAAGGCTTACTATATTTTGCTCCTTCCCTGGGGATTATTTTGGCTGTTTTCCCGTCCCTTTTGCCCCAGTTCTGTCCCAGGCTGTCTGGAGTCTGGGTTGGGCTGTGGTGGAGCAGGGCCCGTCAGCGCCTGGACTCGGTGTAATCACTCAGGGTCTGCCCCTCATTCCCTTCCTACCCGCCCCTGCCCCCTTGCCAGCGCCAAGCAAGGCTTTTCCCTGGGGCCCACAAGTCGGCCAGGAAACGGAAAGCAGTTCCCCCAGCATCGGGTACGGGTGGCCTCTGTGGCCCCTGGTCTTTCCTAATGGAGTAGGTAGTGGGTTCCATTCATGGCTGGGCACCTGGGCTTCAATTCAGGTGTCTGGTACCTATTACCTCAAACCCCACACCCACCCTGCAAGGTTCATTACTCTCTGTGCTTGACGGTCAAGGAAACTGATGCTCTGAGAGGTTAAGAATCTTGCCAAGGAGCACACAGCTTGTCAGCGGATGCTCTGAGATTCCAGCCCTGTCTGTGTGACTCCAAAACCTGCATTGTTTCCACCGCGGTACATCCTTTCTGTCCAAATGAACTTGGTACTTGAATGCTGTCTACAATTTTTGTTATCTTCCTTTGGATTAGCGCCTCTGTGTCCTAATTAGAGGATGTCTTAGTTTGTATATTAATACTATTGCATCATGCTCCCTATTTGATTCATTAATAATCTCAGTACATCGTTTCCCTTGTTCACTGTGTTAGAATCAAGTACCTGGTGAATCCCGTTTCCCAGCCTCCCGCACTGTGAGGGCTGGCCTAAGGTAATACCACGTGTTGCCCTGACCATCTAATATCAGTAGTATCAAAATCAAGGTTACTGATTATTTTCCTTTTAATGAATTAAACTTTGATGCTTAAAGGATTTTTACGTGGATTCTTTCATTTTATCGGTGCTGGCTTTTTAACTCTTAGACCCGTGTCTTGCCTAAACAGAGCATTCTGCTGATGTTTACATGGGAATATTATTAATATTGGGCTGAGTGCAGGCTAGGATAAGACCTTGATAAATTTAGGGTATGTCTCAGTTCCATAAGATTCTTATAATGAGGTTTAACCTACAGTGAAAGTTTTAGATTAGATGCCAGAGGTACTTTTTAGTTTTGTAATTCTGGTTTCCAATACGTTTTGGCTTGGTGAGTATCAATATTGCCTTTCTTACTATCTTTTCTTGAGGGGTTGAGGAAAGTCTTTAAAGTGTATATTTTGTGAGTAGGAAGTTAACATATATTAATTGGGGAAAATGTAGAAAATGCAGTGACATATAAAGAATAAAATATTAACCACCTATAATCTCACTTTGTCACTTTCTTTTGGCCACTTCAGGATTTTGTTCCAGTCCGTGTGTGTGTGTGTGTGTGTGTGTGTGTGTGTGTGTGTGTGTGTGTG